>NC_066580.1:308420314-309020314 GCF_024323335.1 Lathyrus oleraceus
GACGGGATAATTCATCAGATACATCTTCATCACTTCCCTCCTCAGCCTTAAATACAGGGAATTCAAAATTTGGCGAAGGAGTAGGATCATTGTATTCAATGGGTTTAGAAACCAACCTGCATAATGATTTGATATTTTGATTTTAGAGAAGTGAATTGGTGACCAAATATTATGCAGATGGACAATTATTATTTATTGATTTATGTTTTTTGTGATTCCATTTTCCAGAAAAAGCGAAAACTAAAAATAAAACATCATAGATGTGGATGAATAGAATTATATTTTATTGATGATCAAATTTGAAATGCCTAACAATGTTCACTTCTCCCTTAGGCATAGGAGAAGGATTTTCAAAAACAAATAAAAGCAATTACTTAGATCGATGCACAATAATGGGAACATCAATAGCAGTCCAATTGTTGTAAGCTTTTCCATGCATCACAAAATTGGTGCATTCTTCATCTTCATCACCCTCGATTACGGCATCTAAGTGTTGTTCATTACCATGAATGAACCCTCCGCTACAGAAACTAGGTTGCACATCTTCAGCTCTAACCACAGATGAACCTCGCTGGAAACCCAAACCAGCTTTGCTCTTATTGTTGGCGACCTCTACCATCTGGCCCCATTGATCAGAACTACCATCTTTGACAATCTTCTGCGCATCTTTGAATAAGGACATAGGTGCCCCAGCTCTCTTTTCCTTAGCAATAGATAAGGCTTGGAACGGAGTTCCAATCTCATCCTCAGCTTCTACGTAAGAGAAAGACGACAGGTGGCTTACCAATAAATCCTTCTCTCCATCGACAATAACCAGCTTACCATTCTTGACAAACTTTAATTTCTGATGCAACGTTGAAGTAACGACCCCTGTCTCATGTATCCATGGTCTTCATAACAAGCAGCTATAGGCCGGGTGGATATCCAGTACTTGGAAAGTAATTTGGAAATCACTCGGACCTATCTTCATAGGAAGGTCCACTTCACCAATCACAGTCTTGCGAGAACCATCAAAAGCCTTGACGATCACGCCACTATATCTCATTGGAGCACCTTGATACGAAAATCTTGACAAGGTTTATTTGGGAAGTACATTCAATGAAGAGCCAGTGTCGACCAACACATTTGACAAAGCGTCTTTCTTACAGTTCATTGATATGTATAGAGCCAAGTTGTGACTTCTACCCTCCTTGGGGAGTTCTTCATCACAGAAGCTCAAATTGTTGCAGGAAGTGATGTTAGCCACAATATGATCAAACTGATCCACCGTAACATCATGCTTAACATACGCTTGCTCCAATACCTTTTGTAATGCTTCTCTGTGCGCTTCAGAGTTCATAAGCAGAGATAAGACTAAAATCTTGGAAGGAGTTTGGAGCAAATACTCCACCATATTAAATTCGCTTTTCTTAATCAAACGAAGCACCTCATCATCATCGTTAGGCTTCAAACTGCTGGATTCACCAGACTGACACTTTGGAGCACTAACTGGATCTACTGCAGGCACTTCCACCTTCTTACCAACTGAACAATCTTCCACATTCTTTGGGAACACCGACCCAAAAACTCGACCGCTACGGGTCACTTTTGTAACATTGGCTATGCTCACAACAGAACTAGTCGTAGGAAAAGGAACCTCTTGACCATTCTCTAACATGGTTGCATTATACTGATACGGAACAACTTTATCGGATGCATACGGGACTGGACCCGCTAACCGTATTACCAACGGTGATACCGATCTATTGCTGACACTGTTATTGTTGTTGCTGTCAAATTGGATCACCACTCTCTCTGGTGTCTTGAACACAGGAACTATTACATTCACATCGTCATCCACATGACGGGACTGGAGATTTTGGATCATGCCTTCATCCATCAACCTTTGGATGTCTCTCTTCACAACCACACAACCTCGGGGGTTGACACTGCAGATTGCACAACCATCATGATCATGCTCACAATTGCTTACCAAACAGATATCCTTGTGCATCATCACCAAGGACCTTCTTATAAAGCGGACATCAAATACCTTGGACTCCCCAGGACAGCCATCCACCATATTGACAGAAGGGTTGCCATGAGAAGGTAGTGGATTAGCTTTGACATTTGGCGCACGGTCCTCAAAGGACACCATCCCACTTTTCACTAGCTTTTGGACTTCATACTTCAGGGGGTAACAATTCTCAATGTCATGACCGGGAGCTCCTTGGTGAAAGGAACAACGAAGTTCCGGTTTATACCACCATGGAAGTGGTTCAGGAATCTGTGGAGGATTTCATGGTTGCAAAAGGTTCTTGAGAACCAGAGATGGATACAATTCAGCATAAGTCAAAGGAATTGGGTCAAAAGGGACCTTCTTCCTCTCAAAATTTTGTGGTTGTTGATGATTGTTGGTATTGTTGTTGTTGTAGGTGTTTGTTTTTTGCGGTGGTTGTTGTTGATGTTGTTGTAGAACTGGTGTTGACTGATTGTTAGAAAATACCGGAATTACAGATGATACTTGATGATGGTGTTGACGGGGTTGTGGATTCCTCCTAACATTAGGCCTCATCTGAAGGAGAATTGCGGTCCAAAACGAAGCGGAAATTAAAATTTTCTCCTTTAGAGATCCTTACGAATGGTCATGATCAGTGATAAAATATTTACCTCTTGTGACGATTGAAACCTTTGGTGTAGATCTCTTGTGACGATCAAAACATTTGATGCAGATCCACGGAGCGATCACGAACGTTGAACGATGACAACGTCTCTACTCAGTCCACACGAACGGATTCCTTCAATCTCAGTGCTAGCTGGTACGAAAGAAGGCTTTGAGTGAGAGAGAGAGAGAGAGAGAGAGAGAGAAAACGAAAATAATGCAACCGCAATAAATGCTTCTGCACAAGGGTTCTATTTATAGAACCACTTGTGTGGGCTTCAAGCTAAAAAGCCCACTTAAGTGTATTTTGGCCCATATCTTATAATATGCCCAAAATCACTTAAGCTCATGGTACCTTACCATATTTCGTATTCTACTTAAGTACACCGTAACTTTACGATGTTCTACAATTCACTTAAGGGCACCGTACCTTACGGTGTTCCTTAGTTACTCTATCTCTCATCAATCCGTCCTTTGTGTGTCACCCTGTAGGTTTTCGCGACATTGGCAGTTATATTAAATCATGTATTTAACATAATAAACAGTGAGCGGTATCTAGCAACACATCACTGCTACCCAAGACACGAAAATGTCATGTGATCTGACAATTCCTTCTGTGATAATACTTATGTGTATAATTACCTTTTTGCCCTTATGTCTATATTAAACATAAGGCATAGACCGTGTCATCCTTGTCTAGTTCAATATTGGGCCCATAGACATTTATCCTGTTATGCAGGATGGGCAAATTCCATCTAGGTCACTCATGTTCCTCAACATGCTTCGTGGAGTACCCATCAACTGTCTTTATGGTTATCCAGTTACGGACAACGTTTGATCAACAATAAAGCACTCGACTCAACATCTAGGGTCCATAGTGGTTTCAGGTCGAAGAGTGGTATACACCATTATCACCATGAGAATAACTTATGACACTTTGCATAACTTTCTATATAGTATTCTCATAGCGGGTCAATCCGGTATAAATATTACTCTTAATATTCATACCTATGTTTAAGACTTGAATACTCCTTATCCATGATCCATGAGATGTGATCATCAGTATATATACATAATAGTCTTAATGCTTTAATGTCATCCCACTTCACAATAAAGCTCGACTACAGATACTTTAAGAATAGTGTCCTTATGTTTAATGTGATCTCATGATTAAGTCATACTTGATACATTAAACAGACTAGCTATTCTAGGGACTTTATTAAACAAATGTAATAAAGAAAAAGCCTTTTATTATTAATAAATAATTCGATACAAGTACCAAAAGTATTGGCCTCTAGGGCTTACACCAACAATCTCCCACTAGCACTAGAGCCAATCAGGCATACCCTTAATACCCATAGATCTAGTATGGCCATCATGCTTCTGCTGCGCAAGAGGCTTTGTCAGTGGGTCAGCAATATTGTCAAGTGTGGGTACTCTGCATATTTTCACATCTCCTCTATCTATTATCTCTCGAATGAGATGATAACGCCTAAGTATGTGTTTGGATCGTTGGTGAGATCTAGGCTCATTGGCTTGTGCGATAGCACCATTGTTATCACAGTAGAGACCAATGGGATCCACAATGCTAGGAACTATGCCAAGTTCAGTAATGAACTTTTTTGATCCAAACAGCTTCCTTTTCTGCACTTGAGGCAGCAATATACTCGACCTCGGTTGTAGAATCAGCAATTGTATCTTGCTTTGAACTTTTCCAGCTCACAGCGCCACCGTTTAAGCAAAACACATAACCAGATTGCGATCTAAAGTCATCCTTATCTGTCTGGAAGCTAGCATCGGTGTATCCAATTACAACCAACTCTTCCTGACCTCCATATATCAAGAATGAGTCCTTAGTCCTTCTTAAATACTTAAGGATATTCTTGACAGCTACCCAGTGAGCATCATCAGGATCAGATTGGTACCTACTCGTTGCACTTAAAGCATACGAGACATCTGGTCGAGTACATAACATGGCATACATGATAGATCCTATTGCAGATGCATATGGAATCTTATTCATGCGATCCCTTTCTTCCTTAGTTAAAGGGGATTGTGTTTTTGATAGACACAGGCCATGTTGTATAGGTATGAATGCTTTCTTGGAATCATGCATATTAAAGCGTCTTAACACTTTGTCTATGTATGTACTCTGACTTAGGCCAAGCAGTTTTTGTGATCTATCTCTATAGATTCTGATTCCTAATATATAGGCTGTTTCACCTAGGTCCTTCATAGAAAAGCATTTCCCCAACCAAGACTTTACTTGTTGTAGGGTAGGGATATCGTTTCCAATGAGTAATATGTCATTTACATATAATACCAGGAAAATGATCATGCTCCTACTAACCTTCTTGTAGACACAAAGCTCATCTTCGTTCTTGATGAATCCATATTGTTTTACTGTTTCATCAAAACGAAGATTCCAGCTTCTGGAAGCTTACTTCAATCCATAGATTGATCTTTGTAACTTACATATCTTTTGGGCCTCCTCTGGTATGTCAAATCCTTCAGGCTGTGTCATGTACACATCCTCAAGAAGATTTTCATTAAGGAAAGCAGTTTTGACATCCTTTTGCAACCAGTCTTGCCTTATAGGTATGTACCTTACCATCCATGTCAGTCTTATTTTTGAAGACCCACTTGCATCCTATAGGGTTAACTCCTACAGGAGGCTCTACCAAGGTCCAAACTTGGTTTGTGTACATGGAATCCATTTCAGATTTCATGGATTCTAGCCACTTCTCAGACTCGGGACCAGTTATGGCCTCTTGGTAGGTCACAGGCTCATCTTGATCCATGAGTAATACATCACCTTGATCAGTTATGAGATATCCATATCTCTCAGGTAGTTGACGTATCCTGCTTGACCTACGCTGGTCTTGTTCTACTTGAGCAGGTTGCTCTTCCACAATTTCTTGTGTTTCCTGCTCTAATTCCTCCATAGGTGTATCTATGCTTTGTGATTCTTGAATTTCTTCAAGCTCTACTTTCCTCCCACTGGTTCCTTTGGAAATAAAATCCTTTTCTATGAAAACTCCAGTTCGAGCGACAAACACTTTGCCCTCAGAAGGATTGTAGAAGTAATACCCTCTTGTTTCTTTAGGATGCCCACAAATAAGCATTTGTCAGATTTGGGCTCAAGCTTAGTTGAAATTTGTCGTTTCACATAAACCTCGCAACCCCAAATCTTTATGTATGACATATATGGTTTCTTACCACTCCATATCTCATATGGTGTCTTCTCAACCTTTTGGGATGGAACACGGTTAAGTGTGTAAGCTGTTGTCAATAGTGCATGTCCCCAAAAGGAGTTTGGAAGATCGGCGTGACTCATCATGGATCGGACCATGTCTAACAGGGTTCGATTTTTTCTCTCAGATACACCATTCCATTGGGGTGTTCCAGGAGGAGTAAGTTGGGATAGGATCCCACAGTCTTTCAGATGGTCATCAAACTTTAGGCTTAAATATTCACCACCTCGATCTGATCGAAGAGTTTTAATATTCTTACCTAGTTGGTTTTGTACTTCATTCTTGAATTCCTTGAACTTTTCAAAGGACTCTGATTTGTGTTTCATTAAATACACATAACCATATCTACTGAAATCATAGTGAATGTGATGAAGTACTGAAAACCTCCTCTGGCTGGTATGTTCCGTGGTCCACATACATAAGTATGTATGAGGGTCAAAAGATCATTAGCTCTTTCACCTTTTCTCGTGAATGGAGATTTTGTTATCTTCCAAGTACTTTGGGCAGTTTCTCTTCCAGTGTCCGGTCTTACCGCAATGAAAGCAGGTGCCTGCCTTTGCTATGCCACCACTAGGCTTCAAAGCAGCAACAATGGGTCTGGGTTTGGCAACTTCCTTGCCCTTCCCTTTATCACCTTGCTTGGTGGGCCTTTTGTTCTGTCTCTTTCCATTTTTGATCATCATAATGGACTTCCTTTTTGTCTTCAAATTCTGCTCAGCAGTTCGTAACATGGCTAGCAGTTCATGAAGAGATTTGTCCATATCATTCATATTGAAATTTAGGACAAATTGACTGAATCCATCTGGCAACGATTGCAAGATCAAATCAGTCGCAAGTTCCTTTCCGTGGGGAAAACCCAACCTTTCAAGGTTTTCCACATACCCAATCATCTTGAGCACATGGGGACTTACAGGGGCTCCCTCAGCTAACTTGCTTTGAAAAAGGGCTTTTGAAACTTCAAACCTTTCATGCATTGCTTGCTCTTGATAGAGCATCTTCAAGTGTTCGATCATATCGAACGCTGTCATGTTCTCATGTTACTTTTGCAACTCTGAGTTCATGACATCCAGCATGAGACAAGCAGTTTCATTTGCATCATCGACATGCTTCTTATAAGCATCTCTTTCTGCCTTAGGTGCAGAACTAGGAGGTTCCTCTTCAGGAACAGGTGTCTTAGACATACAGATTTCTATTATGTTTGAGGACAATCCTCATGTTTCGGTGCCAATCCAGAAAATTTGTCCCAGACAATTTATCTTTGTCAAGGATTGATCGCAAAATGTTTGTTAGAGGTGTTTGTTGAGATTAATGAAAATATAAGTATCATTGACATATTTAATTAGGCCTTTAATTAAATATGCTCCCACTATTTTACTCAAAACAAATGACCCTCATCATTTGATTCGGAAAATCCCGTTGGAAGATTTTCTAGTGGGTCGAGATCCATATTTCACTTCGTTCTAAGTCCGCGTAGGCGGATTACACAAAACTAGGTTATTTAGGTAGGAACTCCTTCCAATTGTATCTCATATAACTCTCGAAAATTTCAGTTGGATGAATAACTCCTTATTCCAATCCATCATATGAATCATTCCTAACTCTTGCTTCTAAACATATATAATATTATTATAATTAAGTTTGACCCATCGTTTTAGCAGTTGGATATTACAATTATCCCATCGCACCTTACTAATATAGAACATGCACCTCGCGTAGGCGAAACCTACATTATCCGATACTAGTCTTGATGAGTGCTAAAACTTGGAAAGCAAACATATGTAATATTATTATAATTTGTTTAGTTAAGTTTGACCCAATGTCTTAGCAGTTGGATATTACAATTATCCCATCGCACCTTACTAATATAGAACATGCACCTCGCGTAGGCGAAACCTACATTATCCGATACTAGTCTTGATGAGTGCTAAAACTTGGAAAGCTTAAACTTAATATTTTAATTTGAGGGAATTGCAATTATTCTGATCTCACCAGCTTATTTATCATATATATCGTCTCTCACATGCATTAACATATATTCACATACATTCACATGCATCAACATACATAATGAAACAGTTATGGCTCCTAGCGCAATTGTTCTCCCAAGCCAATGAGAGAACCTAAGCTAACCTAATAACGATCTAAGCTTCTCCAAGCAAGATCTTCAAGGCTGTCCTCCTTTGATCTTCAAGGTTGTCCTTCTTTGATATTGAAATCTTCTCTTTCTTCATAACATTGTCTTCTTCTCTTCCTTCATAACATTACATTACAGAAGAAACTCGTTTTACATACGAGGGATTGAGATGAGAAAAGAAGTTACATTAAGAGATTAAAAGGAGAGGCACGACACGCAGGTCGTATTTAAAAACCCAAAACAAAATGAAGGAAGACTAAGGCCATAACTGATCACCATAAGGCAATAATGATAAACACATTATTATTATTTATTATTAATTTTTAATTCCTTTAATTAATTAAAACCAAATTAAATTTCGGCAACCGATCATACTACGCAGAGTTAGCCGGGGGTTCCGCTGCCCGGTCAGGCCCATGACGAACGTCACGCGGCCAAAAACAGAAACGCCTAGAATTCTGGATCTGTGAATGTGACGACCGTCACAAAGCACGTGACGACCGTCACCTCCAGCTTGTTACGATCGTCACAAGTCCATGACGATCGTCACGTGGCCAAAAACCAGCGCTTTGAAACTGTCAACAGACGTGTTCCAACAAGCCCTTAATTCACAACTTCTTGACGGCACAACCCTTGCGCCGTCATTAACCCTAATGCACCAATTTCAGACCGTCAAACACACCTCGATTGTTGATTTAGTATGATTGATCAGCAGGTCATTGCTTCACCATACTAATGTTGGATTCCGAAGCAAATGACCATTGATCGCTCAAAGGAAAACAACCATTTAGTGTTTGAATGAACGAAACAGAAACAGTATATCACATATACCGTACTTTGCATTAGGATTACTTATATCATATATAAGTTTATCGGTCTCAATTGCGTAACCTATGGACGATCGATGTATCGCTGCTTCACCATACTAATGTCGGTTCCGAAGCATAGTCAACATCAATCATCCAACTCGTACACTCATGATGCCAAATTTAATTACTCGTTTAATTAATTGATTCATTCTGTCTTTTAATTATATTAATACAGAAAATAAACAGCTATTCGAGTCATGGTTTCATAAGTGGCTCTGATACCACTGAAGGAGAATTGCGGTCCAAAACGCAGCGGAAATTAAAATTTTCTCCTTTAGAGATCCTTACGAATGATCATGATCAGTGATAGAATATTTACCTCTTGTGACGATTGAAACCTTTGGTGTAGATCTCTTGTGACGATCAAAACCTTTGATGCAGATCCACGGAGTGATCACGAACGTTGAACGATGACAACGTCTCTACTCAGTCCACACGAACGGATTCCTTCAATCTCAGTGCTAGCTGGTACGAATGAAGGCTTTGAGTGAGAGAGAGAGAGAGAGAGAAAACGAAAATAATACAACCGCAATAAATGTTTCTGCACAATGGTTCTATTTATAGAACCACTTGTGTGGGCTTCAAGCTAAAAAGCCCACTTAAGTGTATTTTGGCCCATATCTTATAATATGCCCAAAATCACTTAAGCTCATGGTACCTTACCATATTTCGTATTCTACTTAAGTACACCGTACCTTTACGATGTTCTACAATTCACTTAAGGGAACCGTACCTTACGGTGTTCCTTAGTTACTCTATCTCTCATCAATCTGTCCTTTGTGTGTGACCCTGTAGGTTTTCGCGGCATTAGCAATTATATTAAATCATGTATTTAACATAATAAACAGTGAGCGGTATCTAGCAACACATCACTGCTACCCAAGACACGAAAATGTCATGTGATCTGACAATTCCTTTTGTGATAATACTTATGTGTATAATTACCCTTTTGCCCTTTTGTCTATATTGAACACAAGGCATAGACCGTGTCATCCTTCTCTAGTTCAATATTGGGCCCATAGACATTTATCCTGTTATGCAGGATGGGCAAATTCCATCTAGGTCACTCATGTCCCTCAGCATGCTTCGTGGAGTACCCATCAACTGTCTTTATGGTTATCCAGTTACGGACAACGTTTGATCAACAATAAAGCACTCGACTCTACATCTAGGGTCCATAGTGGTTTCAGGTCGAAGAGTGGTATACACCATTATCACCATGAGAATAACTTATGACACTTTGCATAACTTTCTATATAGTATTCTCATAGCGGGTCAATCCGGTATAAATATTACTCTTAATATTCATACCTATGTTTAAGACTTGATAACTCCTTATCCATGATCCATGAGATGTGATCATCAATCTATATACATAATATTCTTAATGCTTTAATGTCATCCCACTTCACAATAAAGCTTGACTACGGATACTTTAAGAATAGTGTCCTTATGTTTAATGTGATCTCATGATTAAGTCATACTTGATACATTAAACAGACTCGCTATTCTAGGGACTTTATTAAACAAACGTAATAAAGAAAAAGCCTTTTATTATTAATAAATAATTTGATACAAGTACCAAAAGTATTGGCCTCTAGGGCTTACACCAACATCATCTCCCTCCCAACAGATACTACATTGGCCTCGTTCTCTTTCTTTCTAGCAAACCCACTGCCATTCTTCTTGCTAGATGAAACCTCCTCTTTAGACAACCGTCCCTCTCGGACACCTTCTTCTAACCTCATCTCCATGTTTACCATTTCGGTAAAATCATTGGGGGCACTGGAAATCATGCGCTCATAGTAAAATAAGCTCAGGGTCTTGAGAAAAATCTTGGTCATCTCCATTTCTTCCAAAGGAGGGTTGATTTGAGCGAGAATTTCTCTCCATCGCTGAGCATCTTATTTGAACGTCTCCTTACCCTTCTGAGACAATGATCTTAAATGGTCTCTATCCGGCACCATATCCACATTATACTTGTACTGCTTTATAAATGCTTCACCCAAATCATTGAACATGCAGACACTCGCACTATCCAGACCTATGTACCGCCTCAGAGCGGCACCAGTCAGACTGGCTTGAAAATAATGAATCAGTAACTGATCATTATCAGTTTGCGTCGATATCTTTCTAGCATACATGACGAGATGACTGAGCAGACAAGTATTCCCCTTATATTTTTCAAAGTTAGGGACTTTGAACTTCATCGGGATTTTCACATTAGGAACCAAGCAAAGTTCCGCAACACTTTTATCGAACAAATCTTTTCCCCTCAAGGTCTTCAGCTTCTTTTGCAGCTCAAGGAATTGGTCTTTCATTTCGTCCATCTTCTCATAAACATCAGGGCCCTCAGATGGCTCAGAATGATAGATGTTGTCCTCAACATGAGGCAGAGTGTGAACACCCGGTGGTGGCACAGGCATGACCGAGCTAGATGTCAGCATGGAAGCGAAAGTAGGCACAAAACCTTCAGGCATGAAATTGGGCGGCATTTCCCACGGGAATCTGGAAGGCATGGCAGGCATGAAGTGAGCAGTAGTAACAGGAATGGTAGAGGTAGCAACCTTTGAAATGACTATCCTCTGAGGAGGAGGAGTTGTAGGCGTTGGAGACGATTGACTCTAAGCATCTAACACTGACTCCATCATGGCAGTCAGACGGGCAATCTCGTCCTTCAAGTGTCTGTTCTCTTGCTCTAGATGTTCCATAATTCTTGAGTGATTGACACATGTATTATATCGATGAGTCAGCTTGGCTGAAGCACAGAAGAAATACCAATAAGACATCTGGCGAAAGAGAAACCTCTATGCAAATGATGCATGAAATGCAATGCTTGATTATTTTTATTTTCAAGGAACTTACTGTTTTATTTGCAAATATATAATAATAACAATTGCACAATTTAACCGTAAAATCTCTTTTAATTATATAATTGGAAGGACTACGCTGAGTACAATTTCAGAAACCAAAGTATAAAAAATACAAGAGAAAGGGGGACTAGTCATCCTAAGGATCCCTAACAACAAAATTAGAAGATCTAGCTGCAGACACGTACTTCCTTCGGATGCGTCGAATCTCGGACTCAAAAGAAGTCTTCATCTGAATCTTCTCGAGGACAAGCTGATCAACAATCTTCTTCCAAGCAACGGAAGGATGAGGCATACTGGAGGAATATGAGACCTCTGGTTCTCTCTGTCTCTTCACTACTCGGTCTTCAAGAAGCTCAATAAGTGCATCCTTGTCCTTAGACTCAAGTTGTAACACCTCATGCTTTCTGCTCAATGCATGGAAATACTCTTCCCACATGTCTTTCTCTTGCTTCATCTTGGCGAGTGCGTCTTCCAACTCCTCTACATCTTGGTTAGGGAGAGTTAACGGTTCAACCACAACCATAGACGTATGTATCTCACAAGCATAAGGCTTCTTCAACTCCAAAGCTCCCTTCTTCACCCAAGAAGTGTAAGCTTCCAAAGCTACATAGTTGCGCGGACCAAGCTCAGATCTTCCTTTCCTATGCACATTATGCCAAGCATGCACCATCTTCTGCTTCAAATGTTGGGGATCTTTACCCTCTTGATAGAAAAGACCTTCTAACAAAGTGTTATTAGGTTTTCCTCTCAAGGGGAACCCAAGTTGGCGACGAGCCAAAACAGGGTTGTAGTTGATTCCTCCTTATGTACCAATCAGAGGCATGTTAGAGAATTCACCACCACAATCAATAATCTCCAAGCTACTCAATTAAGAATCATACCAAACTATATCATCATTAGTGAGAGACATAAGTCTATGAGACCACCTTAGACATTGTTTGTTCTCCATAAAAGTAGGCGTCTGAGGCAAGTGTGAAATAAACCACTTGTATAGAAGAGGAATGTAACAGACAATAGTTCCACCACCTTTAGAATTCCTTAGATGCAAAGAGAAGTACATATCTTCTAACAGAGTAGGCATAGGATTCCCAATCAAGAAAATTCTAATAGCGTTAACATCAACAAAACCGTCAATGTTAGGGAACAAAGATAATCCATAAATGAGCAACACAAAGATAGCTTCAAAAGCATCCACACCGCCGGCTTGAGCAAAGGCAGTAGCTTCCTTGATGAGGAACTCAGAAGTCAATCCAAACAATCCTCTTTTCTTCACCCAATGAGCCTCAATCTCGAACTTCTTCAGATGAAGAACTTCAACTATAATATGAGATCTGGGAATCTCTTCCAATCCACTAAAGGGCACTTTGTCAGAAACAGGTATTCCCAAGAGATGGGCATACTCCTCCAACGTAGGCACAAGCTGATAATCAGGAAAAGTGAAGTTATAGTAGAGAGGATCATAAAACTGAACCAACACACTCAAGAGTCCTTCAACCACATCAATAGACAAGATAGGCAGAAGTTTCCCATGACGTTGCTTGAAGTCCAAGGGATCTAATATAAAGAATGATACCTTCCTCAACTCTTTCAAGTACGGACATCTGAAACTGTACTTCTTAGTGTTCCTTCGTCCACAATCCATGGTCTGAAAATATTTGCAAATAAGACCTCAATTCCTTGAAATTATTTTTGGTGTGATGAATGTTATGATGCGCATGAATGCATAAATGCAACAATCACAAATAAGGGATCACACACAAGGCAAACACACAAAGTTCAAGGGATGAATCAAGTCATTGTCAAGATCAATCATCCATTTTGGTGGATTATGGTTTACACCTTATCAACACCCAAGTTCCATTGATATTGACAAGACTTGATTGGATCAACCAAGAATCAAGGGTTTGTTGTGAGTCACGAGCATGGAGTCAGGGTAAGAACCATCCCAAAGGAGTGTACTAAGGATAAAACCTGTTGATCATGTTCTTAAGAGTTCCCAAAGTCTTAATTCCATCTATCGAATATTACAAGTTAAGATGACTGACTCATCAACCCATAATATTCTCAAGCGAAACTCGTGTGAGTGAAGTATCGTGTGACAACTGTTATCAAGTCTACACTTGAACAGTCTCCACACTATGTCCTAAATAAGCCAAAAGGGGTTAAATATTCTATGGTCCTTAGCTTCTCGGACCCCAAATCAGAGATAGTAATGCCTAACCACAAATAACTTGTGTGACATTCATAACTCCAAAAGGGTCTCCACTGAGTAGATGGGTCTCAAGCAAAGTTGTTAAGGACTACTCCACACAAGTCGAACATGACTATACCATCCTCCTATCTTAATTGAACTCATGTTCAGGTTAGAACTTATCTCACCACTCAGAGATCACCAAGCATAATAAGCAGACTATATCATACAAACAAATATACATACATCAAATATACAATTATATACACACAAAAAAGTAGGCTAAACCCATTGGAGACTACTCCCCAACAGAGTCGCCACTTAATTTCTGTAGCGGTAAATTCATGACCATCAAGCTATGGATAAGCTAGACGTCAATTAAACCAGAGTCGTCACCGCGTTTTTATTGTTTCCAGGGGAAAAGGGAAAAGTACGAACAAAACCCAAAGATAAGAAATTTTCAAATCAAAACTAATAAAATGCCAGAGATTATAGGTAAGGGGGTTGGTTACACAAAGGGAAGGTGTTAGGCACCCAAAGTGTCCTAGGTACTCCTAGGGAGCCTTTTTTTGTGTGCATATGTATTTTTGTACAAAATATGTTTGCAATAAATAAAGTGGAGGGATGATAAAAGAATTCATTAATTATATTTTTGTGTTTGACAAGACCTTCAGACTTGTGCCTACGTACCAACATAAAATGAGGGATAAAAACCTCGTAGTTCATGGTAACAATTTCAAAATGAGTGGATTGCTTTTAACAAAAATGTAAATTTAACAAAGGCATAAAAGGCCTAAAAAGGTTTGAATGAGTGTTAGTTCTTTTTGTCTTTAGAAATTTTAAGTCAAGTATAGTTAAGTTCATTTAAAAGTTTGATTAAGAAAAGGACTTAAAAATGCAATGGCATAAGGCCAAAGTTTCTAATTTACAAAATGGTCTAAGTTTAGAAAACAAACACAAGCAAAGAAGATTTTTAAAAGGAGGGAGAGATTTGAAATTAAATAAATGGGGGAGGAGATGAAGAGACTAATCCTAAGCACAAATTTAAAAGTTAAGAGTTGAAAAGATCTGATCAATGGGCTGCAATCCAATAGACAAGAATGTCATATAGAAACCCAAATTTCTCTTGGACTTTAGAGTCAAGCGATATCAATACACAAATATCATGATGAAGAGCAAGGCATCAAATAAAGATAACCACATCCAAGCTTAGCAACTTCATGATCTTAAAACATGCCCCACTTAAAAAGAATATGCAAAAGGATGGACCTAATCTCATCCACACTTATGTTGATTTTGCAATCAAATAGCCTTAGGATATAGAGATATCATGGGTCCATGGAATGAATGAAGAGAGAATGGGATCAAGACGAAGAGGGAGGGGAAATGGAATCAACTTAAATTGGTCAAAGAAGGACTTTTATCAAATTAAAATCGTTCATTTATTTTGGGAGATGAAATGTACATTTCATCAATTCCCTAAATCCAATGATTTTAACTCAACAAAATCAAATCAATCTTGACCAAGGCCCAACAACATAAGTCAAACTCAACAAGTCAATATCAGATGCTCAACATAATTTATTTTGCAATTAAACAATTAAAATCAATTAAATAATGCATTAAATTAAATTATGGTTTATCAAATTCCAAAAACCTCACCAAAACACCAATCAAATGGCTATGAGATTTATCATAGGTTAAACAAGGTCAAAGGACCTTGGAGAAAAAATTTCATAGTTTTTGGAAACTTAAAACTATTTTTAAACAATTAAAAATATTCATAAAATCAATTAAATCATGAAAAATATTAATAATGATCCAAAAAATGATTTTAATTCAGAAAATGAAAGAGGAATTTATTTAAAAAAATTTAGTGAAACTCTCATATTTTTTGGATCAATATTAAAATTAATATAATTTAATGAAAATAAACCAAATAAAAGGAAAAATCAGAAAATAGAAAAAAAAACGTGGACCACTTGATCTCCCTCATTAATTGAGGTGGCAAATCAAGTGGTTGCTAGCGCGCTTTCCACCATAGTCACGAGTCAATGCGTAACACAAGTGGTAATCCAAACCAACGCGCAAGGTTAGATCAATTCAAATGGATTATGTGGCTCTGATGACTGCCAACTTACCACCGGAGCCAAAGCTCCGGTCTCCTTCTCCGGTGAGCTTCACCAGACTGGTTCAGTCACAACCATCACCAAAATTAAAAATAAGGACATGAATTTAAAGTAAAAATACCATGGAGCTCGAATCTAGCCTCAATTTATCCTAACTCTAAGTATATTGAGAGATACAAGGAGTTGAAATTTGAGGTGCACGATCTGAGTTGCTTCGATTTGACCTCAAAGCAACTCAATCTTGTTGCCTACATTGGTAGGACTTAAAACAACCAAGGGTCCAAGATAATTATGGAGAATTTAGTGAGAATAAAAGAGATGAAATTTTTTGGAAAATACCTTCAATGCAGGTCTGAATTCGATTGATCTTGCTCTTGCTTGTGCTTGATCTTGCTCAGGACACTTAGAGGAGGAGAATTAAATGATCAAAAGGTTCAGGATCCTTGGATATTGGAATCTCAAAACAGTGAGATTCAAACTCAATTTCCAATGGAAATTATCAATATTATCCTCTGCAATGAAAGGGTTTGATGGTTTGGAAGCAAAGTTGGCGCACAGGGTCCTCAATTTTGATGTATAGAGCCTCTATTTATAGCCAAATGGTTTGATATTTGCACACTTGAAATGGAATCCAAAAATAGCAATGTGTATTTGCATGGGTGCATTGGCATGTACAGGCCCATGAAATCACTTCTTCTGATCCATAATTTAGTACATGCAATTCTGAGATCATGTTAGAATGCAAGGCAAAGGTCTATGGAAGTTTCAAGTTCAATCTTGCCAAATGATGATCCAATGTTCAAGCCATGTGCAACCCATTCAAATCTTGTCCAAAATGGATGAAATTGGACATTTTGGAAAGGTTAGATCAAGAGGAACAAATTTAATTTTGGATACTTTTTCATTTGAAGATTGGATCATGATGAATTTTGAGGTAGAAGTTGGGAAAATCAAACATGTCAAAAAAAATTCTAAGTGTCAAGCCATATGTTCACTTATTCCAACTTGGCTAACTTTTTGTGTGAGCTTCAAATGAGAAAGGTTCCTTCATCAAAGTTGTAGCTCTATCAAATTCCTTAAAAATGGTCACATTTTACCTCACTTATATTTAATATGACAGAGTTATACATTTTTGAAGTTGAGGAAAATCACTTGTTCATGACCTATAATGTATCCTCATATCACATACACATAAAAGTTGAATTAGCTCTTCCTCCAAACATAAAAGTTGAAGTAAACATCTTGAATTTTATTGTGAAACTTCGAAATCTTTCATCTCATAAAAGTTGAGCAAGTTATGACCTTGTGAAGTTGATCTCCTAAATTAGGGTTTAGACAAAATGACCTATAATCTTTCACCATAAAAACTGAATTTCCAAGAAAAACTAGATCTAGAACTAAACATGAAAGTTGTTTGGAATGACATTTAGAGTAACTTTGATCTTGGAATAATTTTCATATGACAAAAATTGTAGGAGATAGGGTCTAGGGAACCCAGTTTTGATCAGATGAATTCCTCTGGTCAACCACCATCAACCAACTTGCTAACTTGCAATTCTCTTGACTTTTGGGATCCATGGAAGATCATATATGCATAAGATAATGAAATTTTAAGTATCTCTTGAATTATTTGATCAATTGTTGAAGAAGCTTGTTGAAGAAGTTACACAAGATACCCAGATGAATTAGGGTTTCCAAGGCAAACAAACTCCAAACTCTTGATGATTTCTTGATCAAAATAACATGTTAAGATCATGGGGATCCATATATGATGTATATATCCATAGTAAACCACTTCTTGATTTATCTCCTTGCAATGAGGGTCTTAAACCCTAGATGTGGGCTTGATGAATCAAAGGTGAGCACATGCCCTACCTACAAAAAGAGTTAGTGCATACAAAGACATATTTTTGGTATTTTGGTTAGTAAAGATGATAAAATACAAAGCATGATATAATCAAATGGTACTTGGTGATATCTCCCAATACAAACCCAATGAATGAGGGGTAAGGAGGATGCCAAGATGTGATCCCAATGCCAATGCATATGATGAGATAACATGAGGGATCTTAGGGTCAAAATTGGGGTCTTACACACCCTTGGGAGAGACTTTCGACCCAACTCTTTCGGTGGAGCATACCTTCACGTTTGGTCGGGCCAGCCTCCTAAACTATATCGAAGACCACCACGACAAAGACATTGTCGAAGTGTCTGACGAAGAGCACATCACTTTCCTCACCTTATGGCTCTCTTATCGTGTCTTCTGTCCAGGATCCCTGCAGATAGCCAAGAGTTATATTACTTTGGCGATCCAGATATACGAGGGTTGATAAATATTGTTTGGAAAACTACTATTGGCTTCTTTATATCAAGCGCTGGGGTTGGAAACCTTGAAGCTGAAACTCCTAGCCAACACCCCCAAAACGTTGAACTTGTCGGGTCCTTTGTGGCTCCTGCAACATTGGCTAAACGCCACCTTCGAATATCAGTGGAGATATACCACATCGGAGCGTTTTTGCGACTGAACAAATATCGACCAATCGAAGGGGCCAAATTGGCTTTGACAACCTGTCAAGAAATTCCAAACACCAGCATTTTCATGAAATATCTAAAGATGTTCATTGAAGCGGACAAGTTCGCTCCTGGTATGGCGTCGTTTGCTGACAGGAATTTTGGCTCTAAATGGTTTAAGGATCCCTTTCCTGGTAGCTCTCCCCAAACTACGACTCAGTAGAATGATATATGGAGGGATTTTCTGACTCTAGCCTTGCTGTCCTATAGGATTGAACCAGGGTCGAAGGGATTCGGCTTCATGAGCCATCAGCCGAACCTTATAGCTTGTCAACTTGGCCTAAGCCAAATGGTCCCAAAATCTCTGGTATCTCATGATATCGACATCGTTTGGTCTGATCGATCGTTAACCGCTGATGAGCACAAGGCCTGTCTTTGTTTCTGTCGATCCAACAACCGTTATGAACTTCCGGTTTTTTGATTCCAACAATCGTTTCTGACAACCACTGAGTTTGATGACTGGTGGAACTCCTATTACAATCGTGCCTTTTCCAGTGACCAGTTCCTCCAGAACGTGGTCGATGCACTATCCACCCTCGCTGATGACATACAGCCTCCACCTCCGTCTGTCATTGCTCCCGACCCAAAAATCTAAAAGCCTGTTATCCATGAAGCCCCTAAAAAGGTACATGTACACCGACTTAATTTCATTTACTTGGTGTTCTGCCAATCTGACGGTTTTTTTTTTGCTATTAGGGCCGAAAGAGGGTCACTGAACCGCCTGTGGCAAAACCTCTAAAAAAAGAAACGGGTGCCTTCGATCCCACCTCCAAAGGCATGTCCCATTCTTCTTGTGAACCAGTTTTCTGCTAAGACTTTTTACCAACTCTTTATATGTCTCTATATCCAGGTGTCTGAAGAAGCGCCTGTGGCGGACGAGAAGACTCAAACGGGAGTGCACACTCCCATATTTTCTCTCCATCAAAAGCCCCACCCAAGACTCCACCTACCCCTACACGGCGGAAGAAGGCTCTGACCCAGAAAACTCCGACCAAGGTGGCTCATAGGGCTTCCCCGACAATCCAAAAAGACGTCAAAGAGGTTCTCACCCCCCGGGATTCAGAAAGTACTCTTATTGCTTCGCCTCCTATCGATCTCCAGGTATTTGCCCAACATTCTCTCATTATACATGGGTTTCTTTTTGCTTTGTGATCTAAGACTTGTATCTTTCAAGAACTAGTGGGCTCCCCGATTGAGGTCGAAGTCGAAGTCAGGGATTCGTTCGAACATGCCCCCACTGATGCTTCCTTAAGCCCCCAACAACAAGATGAGTTTCAAAATGATTCCCCTATGACCTCTCAACCTCCTGCCTCTCTGTCATCTGTTGATGCGAACGTGGCTGACAGAAATGCAACAACCAGCCTTTCGACCCCGGATCACATAAGGCTAATCAAACACCGGAATCCTGTAAAGGCCTTAAGGAAACTTCAACAAATTCGTCAGTTGTCGACTGACGCACCGCCTCCATCAACTGTTGTTGGTGATTCCTCAGAGCTTCATGCCGAGGTTGTCTTCATCCTTCAGCAGCTGAAGGCATCACTCTGCAACGATGGATTTCTAGATGCTCTTAGAAAAAATGGGGAGGTCACTTGTGATATCTTTAAGTTTCTCGACTCTTTGGCCCTTCGCGACCTTCCAGCCTCAATGGTGAAGTATTTTATCGAGTTCGAGGCTTTCTTTACTCAATTCACCAAGGACTTGAACCTCCGACAAAATGCTGACTTCCAAATAAACATGAAACTCAACGAGGAGACGATCGAATGGGATTCCAGTGAGGCTTGTGAACGGGAGCTTGATGAGTTCGAACACAAGAAGGAAGAGCGTCTCCGTCAGTGGGAAGTCTTCGATCAACAAATCTCTGATTACCAAGCTCAAATCGTGGAGCTTCACAAAAAGATTGCTAAAGTGGAAGCGCAAAAGGATTCTCTGGAGACAGTTGAGGGGATCCCTGACCAGGAGGCAATCGACAGTAAGGTCATGAGGGGAATATCTCATGGGGAAAGAGCCCTCAAAATTGAGGCTGACATCAAGAATCTACGCGGGAAGAAAATCTCTCTGGATAATAGGATTAAGCATAAGATGACCGTGTTTGAGGATTTCAAATCTAGGTTCCCCATTTAAATCTTTCTTCAATTTTTGTAGGTGTGTCGACCATATTTGTAATGTCCTCCTAGGGAAATTTCTCAAAAATCAATGAAACTTATGTTTGGATCTGGATTTCTTGTAGCATAGGTTTATACTTCTTCAAATATTTTCCATTTACTCTTAATACCCATTGATCCCCCCCCCCCAAGTTCTTTGATTTCATACGCATTGTTATTGTATGTTCGAGTTACTTGAAATGGTCCTTCCCACTTTGGTGACCATTTACCTAGGGTTCGATCTCGACGATCGATAAGCAAGATTAATTTCCAAACGTAATCATTATCAACAAAGGGTTTTTCCTTTATTTTTCTATTGTATACCTTGGTTACGTGTTCTTTTTGTCGGATCAGCATTTCGACTGCAACCAATCTTTCTTCGTCTAAATCAGCCAACTCGCTGAACATCATGTTCCAGTATTGCTCTGACTGAAGATCATTTTGACGCTAGACACTAATGGATTATAAGCATATCTCCACCGGCAATATGGCGCCGTAACCAAACGTTAGTCGAAATGGCATCGACTTTGTTGCCTCTTTGTGGGACGTTCGACATGCTCATAGAATTTGGTCCAAAGTCTTGTGCCAATTCTTTGGCATTTTACAAACGTGCTTCTTAATCAAACGTATTATTACTTTGTTGGCCGCTTCTACTTGGCCATTTTCTTGTGCATCGTAGGGTGTAGAGGTAACCAATCTGAAACCCGTCTCGCCGACAAATTCCTGCATCTTTTGTCCCACGAATACTGACCCTTGATCTGTAGTAATGGTGTTTGGGATACCAAACCTATACATGATATGTATCTGAATAAATTCGATCACCGCCTCTTGGTCCACTTTACCAGAGGGATAGCCTCGACACATTTGGTGAAGTAGTCTATCCCAACTAGGATAGAATTTTGTTGCTTCGACGAGGCCGATCGAATTTCTCCAATGATGTCTAAAGCCCACCCCCTAAAAGGCCATGGTTTGATGATAGCATGCAACTCGCTTGCTGGCATATGTTGAATACCCGCGTGTCTTTGACATTCCTGGCATCCTTTGACAAACTCGATGCAATCCTTCAACATGTTAGGCCAGTAAACTCCTTGTCGGAACAACAACCATTTCATCTTATGGCCTTCCTGGTGGGTGCCAAATGCTCCACTATGTACTTCGTATATGGCTAAGCAAGCTTCGGTATCTCCCAGGAATTTGAGTAGTAACCCTTCTGGTGTCTTCTTTAGCAATTCGTTTCCTGACCACACGTAGCTCAAAGCCCTATATTTGGTTTTCCTATCATTACTTCCGACTGGATTCTCCAAATACTCGATAATTGGTTTCCTCCAGTCTGACGGTGTCGAACTATTGATAGTAAAAACTCCATATTCCCATGCCTCTTCGACTCCACGGGTTTCTTGACACTCTTAATTGGGCTCCCCACCACGACTAACGTTCTCGTCGAGGACGTCTTTTGTTGGGGGCGTACTTGACACCATTTTTCCTCGAACCTCGATCATATCTTGTAAATTTGACTTAGAGATCTTATACTCTGAAGCGACTTGGGCTAGCTCGTTGGCCTCTTGGTTCTCTCCTCTGGGCACATGTCTTATGTCTGCAACTTCGAAATGTTCTAGTAACCGTGTTGTAGTCACAAAATATTTCAACAGACTCCCCTTGATGCACTTATATTCGCATGTGACTTGCTTTATTATCAACTCCGAGTCTCCCCTTACTTCAATTCGACTAGCCCGCATTCCTTTCAAAAGCTGAAGACCGACTATTAAAGCCTCGTATTCGGTTTCATTCTTAGAACACTTTTCACTGATCATGTACTTAAACTTCGTCGGACCCACCTGAGGGGATAATATCAATACCCCAACTCATGTTCCGTCTTTGTGACTCGATCCGTCGAAATATAGACGCCATGGTGTGGTGTTGACCACATTCAAGGATGATACGACCATGTCATGATCCACTATAAAATCCGCCATGACCTGGCCTTTCATGGCTTTTAAAGGCTTGAAAGTTAGAGAAAACTCTTTCAACGCCAGTGCTCATTTCCCAATTCTACTATACAGAATAGGCTTAGACAACATATGTTTAATAATATCGTAATGAGACGAAACATAAACATCAACTGGTTTAATATATTATTTTAATTTCATACAGGAAAAGTACAAACACAAACATAGTTTTTCTATGAGACTATACCTAGTTTCAGCATTACAATCCTCTTAGGCTAACATGGTCCCTATAGTTGTATCAGATGCAACAATATATAAACTCATACTTTTATTTCTACTGGGGGGCAACAAAATAGGAGGCTTGGTAAGATACCCCTTAATCGCGTTGAAGGCCTCTTGTTGTTCAGGGCCCCAGTGAAAATCACTCTCCTCCTTAATTTTAAGTAGCGGCGAAAACACCTTTGTTTTACCACTTAGATTCGAGATGAACCTTCTTAAGAAGTTTATTTTCCCCAACAAAGACTGGAGTTGTTTCTTTGTAGATTGGCTTTTGAGGTCTAAGACCGCCTTCATCTTGTTCTGATTGATCTCTATACCTCGTTTGTGTACCATAAATCCCAGGAAGTCACCTGCGTGCACCCCGAAAGTACACTTTAATGGATTCATTTTCAATCCATATTTCCTCATTCTACCAAACGAGTGTCGAAGGTGATCCAGGTGTCCTTCTTGAGATGACGATTTCACCATGATGTCGTCAATATATACCTGCATGAACTTCTCAAAGAAGTCATGAAAGATGGAATTCATGGCTCTTTGGTAAGTTGCTCTTGCATTTTTTAAACCAAACGGCATGACGACCCACTCGTATGTCCCTAGCACACAAGGGCATCAAAACGCTGTCTTGGGGACATCTTCTTCGGCAATGAGAATATGATTGTAGCCGGAGTATCCATGAAGTAGGCTCAGATACTCAAAACCTGCGGCCGAGTCGACCAACATCTCCGCCACTGGCATCAAATATTCATCCTTTGGCGTGGCGTTGTTTAGATCTCTAAAAACTATACAAATCCTAAGAGTTCCGTTTTTCTTGATGACGGGCACTATGTTGGGCAGCCATTCGACGTACCTTTCTGTTCTTATGAAACAAATTTTTAGGAGTCTTTTGATTTCTTGCTTGATCTTCAAAGTAACATTTGGAGAAAAACATTGAGGGTGTTGCTTCACCGGCTTCTTCCCAGGTTGGATAGGCAGTCGGTGTTCTACTACGCTTCGATCCAAACCTGGAATTTCGTCATAATCCCAAGAAAGCAGTCCTTGTATTCAATCAATACCTCGACTAGTTTTGCCTTCATCTCTAACCCCACCTTAGTACTTATGTAGGTTGGTCTTTTTGTGGTTCCATTTCCCAAGTCAATCTCTTTGAGGGGATCTTGTGCTTGCATCTTTTGTGACTCATTTTGTGGGTTCTTTTTGGACCCCAACGCTCATTGTCATAGATACAATCAAGCCTCCGACTTTATGAAGTTTTTGTCTGGTCTAGTCGACCATCATCTAGACCTTCGGCCTCACAAGCCTCACAAGCCAAATTCTGGAGTTTCTTCCTTTCCAGAATTGACTTCCTTTTGTTTTCAGCCAAATAGGCCGAAATTTGAGCCAGGCTTTCTGACTCAGCAGTCATCTTTGTCAAATTTCTATCTCTGATCCCATGTCTTCCTCGTTATCCCAAATGAAACCATGATCAGGGTCCAAGTTCAGAACTCGGCCAGTATTGATGGAAGTATAGGATCCCGATTTGTCATCACATGGCGCTATATTCGCCAAATGTTTGTTAAACGACCTCTTGGAACCCCTGTCATCGACCCGGTAATAGCTTTGGTCGGCTTCAATATTCTCTATGATGTCATCTTTTCTCCAGATTATAAGCCTTTGGTGGACCGTTGAGGGAACAACCCATATCCCATTGATCCATTCTCGACCCAAGAGTAAGTTGAAGTTGGCTTTTGAATCTATTACCATGAATAGTATTGAAAGTGTTATCGTGCCTACCGCGAGGTCGACCTGAACCACCCCCATTATATTGCTGGTTTTTCCTTCATAATTTGAAAGGACCATGTTGTTGTTACCACGAAAAATCTCTAAGGCATGCTGAAAGCATAGTTAGTGATAGAGTCCTGTGAATTTGGGGGTTATACCCCATCAAAGGATGAAGAGGTGTTTAAGGCAAGTAAGAGTGAGAAAAACACAAGTCAAGGGATGAAGCCGATAGGAGAACTTGTTTGGTCGACAGGCCATTCCGTCGGTTGAGGTGAAGCCTGAGACTTAAAGAATTTTTCTTTTATGCCAAATGCGTAGAAGACAGCGTCGCCCTAGCGTCTGGGCGGGAGAAATTTGAAATTTAAAAAATAACCAGCAGTTACAAGAAGAATAAGAGCGCCAGAATCTGGAGCAGTTAGCAAGACGTGAGGGCAACAGTTTGGTAGATCGTGTGACACAACATCTGCTTGTTTATAGGAGTTTTAGCTTATGAGCAGTTCCTTTAGTTTAGTATAAATAGAATGTCGCATGAGGGGCTCGAGGTGTTCACTTTGTACTAAAAATCACTTGTAAGAAAACTTCCCATTCCTAGCGCGAGGAAGCAAGAGTTTTTTGAGAGTTCTATGTACGTGAATCACCACATTTATTTCAATGCAACTTCCTTATTTTTCAATTGTCCCCGTTGAACATTTTATCGTAATATCATTTACTTTTGAGTTATCATTTTACATTGTCGTTTACGCTGTCGACACTGATTCTATTACGATAATAGAATTTACCAAAAGCGTGTTCGTCGTGTACATCTTTTGAATGCTATAGCACTGTCGGTCACGAGTCACCTATAGGTTGTAGCATCGTCTAAACCGTTCGTGTGGAAAATCCTACGCTTGTTCTACACTTTGTTAGAAGCCGTTCCTCACAAAGTTATTTCGTCGAGTTGGACAAGCCTCACCTGCACTAGCACATGTCCTAGGATCAACTGGTTGATCCTGCAAGTAACCCCTTTGTTTTAAGGCCTAGGGAGGACCAGCGGTTGTTTACCAATTTCCATAGTAAACAAAATGGCACGCCCAGTGGAAAGGTGCTAGAGAAGTTGCGAAATTGCATGAAACTTAGAAGTGGCAAATTGTATAGTAAGCCACGAAATATTGTGAAAATGTCAGAAACTAACACGGATGAAGTACCACGAGGAACTTTATCCACTACGGAAACAGTAATCTCACAGGTTGCCACTTTGCCACTGATGACAAGTGCAGCCTCAATCATGTCGACTACGAGTGCGGTTGGAACATCAATTCCTCAGCCTCCACCGGGGGGTTCAGGATCAACGATAACGACGTTCAGACCTTATGTGCCTCGCTTTGGCACCACAGATCCTCTTTATGGAATGCCGTATTCCTTAATGCCAGGATATCAGTTGACATCAAGTGCAGCGCTATTTTCAGAGACAAATGCACCCTTGCAAGGATCAGCGCAAGGGGGCAACATTAGGAATAATACTCAGAACAGAACAATGTCGCTGTCGAACACTTCAGTAGCGGTGTTGAGACAACAAATGGACGATAGTAACCAAGAATTGGTTAACATGTTGACCAACCAAATGGGCACAGTCTTTAATCCAGTAATACAAGAATCTGCTGAAACAAATAGGCAGGTGGCGAATCAATTGACACGCTTGTGCAATTTTCTGGGGGCACCGGCTCGACAGATGACACAAGTGATTAGACTGACTATTCCTGTGCAGATGGAGATAGGGGCAGCGGAAGAGGAGACAGTCCACGAAGGAAAGATCATTAGACCCCTTCAAAATCAAGGCGTCGAATCAGGAGTCGCGGGACGTAACCAGATGGTAATGGTTAACCGACACCAGGATGCTGATCAAATTGTCGAGCAATATCGACAAGAAGACTTAGTAGTGGAAAATAATTTGATAACTATTGTCAAAAGAATTATGGCCAGAAATGGTATGGGTGCTACATTTCAAAGGCCATTGTACGCCTCCCCGTTAGTTGAGTTTATTCTCCAAGCCGAGACGCCCAGGGGGATCAAAGTGCCTAAGTACACTAAATTTGGGGGAGAGTTTGGTGAATCGACAATAGAGCATGTTGCCAGATACTTAACAGAGTCAGGAGATCTAGCTCATAATGAATGTTTGAGAGTAAAAAACTTCCCCTCCTCTCTGACTAAGGCTTCCTTCACATGGTTTACTTCCTTGGCCCCAAGTTCAATCGATTCGTGGGCTAAATTAGAAAAGAAGTTCCATGAACATTTTTACGAAGGACACTCCAAAATTAGTTTGGCAGAATTGTCTAGTATCAAGAGAAGGTTTGCTGAGAGCATCGACGATTATCTGAATCGTTTTAGGTCCTTAAAGGCTAGGTGTTTTACGCAAGTGCCAGAACATGAACTGGTCCAAATGGCCGCGGGGGGTTTAGATTATTCCATTAGGAAGAAAATAGATCCAACTTTTGTGAAAAGTATGTAACAATTGGCTGATAGAGTCTGACATCTAGAACGGCTAAGGTTAGAAAAAGTTAGGCACAATAAGTTTAAGAAAGAAAAGGTAGTGTTTGTCGAATACGACGCAACAGGCCCAATATGTGAGGCTGATTATGCTTCATCGACCAAATTAGAAATCGACGTGGCTGAACTAAAGTCAGGCTCCGCCTATGAGTGTCGATCATTGATTCCTGCGCAGGGAAAAATCCTGTCGAACACAATCCAAAATTCCCTTCGAAAACTTATACTTTTAACGTGTCAAAATGTGAGGAAATTTTTGACTTGTTGGTCAAAGATGGTCAAATGGTGGTACCTCCTGGTACTAAAATACCATCATTAGAACAGAGACATAAAAGAGGGTTTTGTAAGTATCACAACTACCTTGGTCATAATACCTCTAATTGTTACCTTTTCGGGGATTTGGTTCAGAAAGCGATTCAAGAAGGCATGCTGAAATTTGCTGGCCGCAGAATGAAGATCGACGCTGATCCTCTTCACCAGGAGGAAGCCCTATTCGTGGAGCCGGTCGAGATCAACATGGTCGAGATCACCGAATACGATGAGGCCAACATGCTGGAGCAAACTGGTGAAAGCCCAGATGTCGATATAGCTGAAGTTTACCAAAGGGATGATGAAGACTTGGTGGATTTTCTATATCGCTGCAAGAACAAGGGTTCACAAGTGTGCCTGTGCCCTAGGTGTGGTGCTGTCACCGATAAAATAGCGGCGGAAAATTTCCAAAAACTGCAGTTGGGTAAAAGCAAAGGAAATGGGCAGACCAGGGGTTACCAGAATCAAAGAGGCTCAAAAAAGACTGCGGGAAATACCCAAACAAGGCCTAAGAGCTTTGTACCGTCGACAAGTGCCCCTAGAGGTACTTGGATCAAGCCTCAGGAAAAACAAGACACCCCACAAGGTGTTGCTGTTGCTGCTAGAGGAGGTCTAGCAATTAACTACAGGCATGAGTTTAAGTCTAAAAAAAGGACTCATGTCTCTGAAAATTATTTGTGGAAGAACCCCATGTCGAGGACTCAATGGAGACGCTTTCAGAGGCGTAAACAGGCCAAAAGAGAGGCTGTGAGAGGCATGACCAGCGAGGCGAATGCTGGGAAGAAAATTGTTGTGAAGGGCGACACAACAGCGAAGGAACAAATCAGAGAGTATGTTCGTCGACCAACTGAGAAATGTTCTGATGAAGTGACTGACGACTTCAATTCAGAGTCTGAAGCAAGTCTGTATATCTTGGTCAATGTGGTGTCAATCCTACCACAAGAATACAAATGTGTGACTGAAGTGGAGGAGTCGGTAGACGATGCTGACGCTGAAGAAATGGTTCTGCACCAGCCAAGATGTTATTTTGTGATGAACGATGGCTCTGCTGAAAGCCAAGAGGCAGTGTTCGAAAGACCAACGATGAACATAAAGAATCATTTGAAACCACTGCTGATAAGGGAAAAAGTGGAAGGCGTAACTGTCAACAAAGTCTTGGTCGATTGTGGTGCCACGATCAACATCATGCCGCACCATATTCAGAGGAAGATTGACAAGTATGATACTGACATCAGATCTAACAACGTGGTTTTTTCTGACTACAGAGGAAAGACGAAAAGCACCATGGGAGTGATTATGGTGAATATCACGGTGGGTTAAATACCCAGACCGACACTATTTATGGTGATAGACGCTAAGCCAAGTTACAACTTGCTATTTGGCAGAGAGTGGCTACATGGTGTCGGAGTTGTACCATCTTCAGCGCACCAAAGGTTGGTGATTTGTAGAGAAGATGGGGTGGTCGAAAATATCGAAGCCGACCAAGGGTACTTCATGGCTGATGTGAATAATGTCGGCAAGAAGGAGTTCGAAAGAAAAGCTGGCCAACATCTCTCCTTGCTTTCCAGCTGAGGATGTATATGCTAATCTGAGTGAAGCTTTCGTCTCTCTAACTCTGCACGAGACTCATGGCTTCATTTGGGATGTGGAACGCCTGGATGATCCACCCTATACAGGTATCCGGCCGATAGGCTGGGGAGACGTCACTGATGATGACTGAGCTAGAAGCTCTAAGAAATATTTCGGTATACGTTGCCGAGAACAAAATAAAGTCGGCTCTAGAGGCTTAAGAAAACATGGTTGTCGAAGCCTATGCGTTAAATAAAAAGGGTCATATGGCTATTGGGCCAGAGGCCCCAGACAAGCCAATTTTGGCTAAAAGGAACATCGACATGCAGCGTTTAGACTGTATTTATGACAATGAACCTTTAGGGTTTGAAAAAGACCCAAAGGCACCAGAGAGGATACGACCAAAAGACCCCTTGGAAGAAGTCGACCTTAGCGAGAATGGCGAGAAAAGGCCAACATACATAAGCGCCAACATCGACAAAGAAGTAAAGTCTGAGGTAATATCCATACTTAAAGACTGTAGGGACTGTTTTGCTTGGGATTATAACGAAATGTCTGGTTTAAGTAGGGATTTGGTCGAGTTAAAACTGCCAATAAAAGCTGGAAGAAAGCCAGTAAAGCAAACGCCCAAGCGTTTCTCCCCAGAGATCATGGCAAAGATAAAAGCAGAAGTAGAAAGACTCCTGAAAAGCAAGTTTATTCAAACTGCAAGGTATGTCGAATGGTTGGCCAATATTGTGCCAGTCATCAAGAAAAATGGGTCTTTAAGAGTATGTATTGATTTTAGAGATCTAAATGCTGCCACCCCAAAAGATGAGTATGCCATGCCCGTGACGGAAATGTTGGTCGATTCGGCCGCTGGTTTTGAATATTTAAGTATGTTAGATGGTTATGCTGGATATAACCAAATTTTTATTGCAGAAGAAGACGTGCTGAAGACGGCGTTTCGATGCCCAGGAGCCTTGGGGACATATGAGTGGGTTGTCATGCCATTTGGTTTGAAAAGTGTCAGAGCAACATACCAGAGGGTAATGAACTCAATGTTCCATGATTTTATTGAAGATTTCATGCAAGTATACATTGATGATATTGTGATAAAATCAAATGGTCGGCATGCTCACGTCGAACATCTTCGAAAGGCCTTTCTAAGGATGAGGAAATGTGGATTAAAAGTGAATCCATTGAAGTGTGCTTTTTGTGTGCAAGCATGCGACTTCCTTGGCTTTATGGTGCATAAAAAGGGTATTGAAGTAAACCAAAGCAAAACAAAAGCCATTATGGACGTCAAGCCTCCGTCGACCAAAAAGGAGCTACAATCTTTTCTGGGAAAAATAATTTTTCTTAGAAGATTTATATCAAATTCAAGTGGCAAAACAAAAGCTTTCTCCCCACTACTTCGACTGAAGAACGAGGATTTCAAATGGCAGGATGAGCACCAAGAGGCTTTAGACAAAATCAAAGAGTATTTGACTAGGCCTCCAGTATTGGCCCCTCATGTTAGGAATAGGCCAATGAGACTGTATATTGCAGCCTCAGAATCGACTATAGGAAGTAAGTTAGTCCAAGAGGATGAAAAATGTGTCGAGAGACCTGTGTATTACCTTAGTCGAATACTTAATGATCCTGAAACTAGGTATAGTGATATAGAAAAACTATGTCTATGCTTGTATTTCTCTTGTATGAAACTAAAGCAATATATCAAGCCTGTTGATGTGTACGTATCTTCCCATTTTGATATTATTAAACACATGTTATCGAAACCAATTTTGCATAGTCGAATTGGTGTTGATTCTAAGAGTTGGCAGCAATTTTGGTAAAACAAAGAGTGTTCACAAGATGTCATGTGTGATGTCTTAACATGAGATATCCTATGTACCTGCTGGAGATGAAGAACATATGCAAGCAGGATTGTTTCAGAATGCCACATACATTGACAAGGCTTCTAATATTGGATGTACCTGCTGGAGCTTAAATGGAAGACATATGTTGCAGGATTGTTTCAGTTGACATACTCATTGTCATGGTAACTGATATGGTTGTACCTGCTATAAAAGGAAACTGGATTATGCAGGATTTTTCCAGATGTCAGACCCGATGTCATGACATCTTGTACACAAAACATTCAGTATGAATGTCTGGTGTTTTGTGATTGCACAATTGGTGGCAATCATTGGTTGATTGAAGATATGGCTAGCTGGCGCATTCTATAAGGGATATCAACCAGATTTGTTTATTTTCCAAGGAGATCTTTACAGTTGATATGAAAAGATTTGATTGGAAAATATATCTAGGGTTTCAAGGTGTCCAATACTTCTATAAAAAGGGACTTAGAAAACCTGATTGAATACACAACCAAGACTGAGCGAAATTTAGAGAGAGAGCTAGAGTTTGTGTCTGTAGGTCATTCAAGTCATCCATTGATGATGAATTGGACTGATTTGTCTTCTTGATCAAAGCTTTGAAGCAAGATCAAGAGTGTGTCTTCTTAATTGAAACTGTGAAGTAAAATCAAGAATATTGTAATTGAAAAGTATTTTCTTTTCACAAGGGATTGTTGTTTAAAATCACGGGTGTGTGATTGTAAGGGAAGTGAGTGGGTTCTCATATCTAAGAGTGCTTAGGTAGAAATTGCACGGGTAGAGATTAGGTGAGAAAGACTGTAACTTGGTGAAGTGTACGGATAGTCTTTGAACTAATTCTATTATAGTGAATTTCCTTCCTGGCTTGGTAGCCCCCAGACGTAGGTGAGTTGCACCGAACTGGGTTAACAATTGCTTGTGTGATTTGCTTTTCAATTCTGTTTATTTATCCATTGTGTATTAACAGATATTAGTGTCGTGACATTTCCTTCGACATCTTATATCTGATACCAGAATTTCAATTGGTATCAGAGCAGGCATCCTGCTCTGGTTCTGGGTGAGATCTAGGGGCAATACTTTCTAGTACAATGGAGAGAGATGGAGGATCTGTTCATAGGTCACCAATTTTGGATGGTTCTAATTATGACTATTGGAAACCTAGAATGGTAGCGTTTCTAAAATCCCTTTATAACAAGGCTTGGAAAGTTGTGCTAACAGGTTGGGTGCATCCTGTCATTACTAAAGAAGGAGTAGCCACCACTGAGAAGAAGCCTGAAGAACAATGGTCCAAGGAGGAGGATGATCTTGCTCTTGGAAACTCTAAAGCCTTGAATGCAATATTCAATGGGGTAGACAAGAATATTTTCAGGCTGATAAATAACTGTGAAATAGCCAAAGAGGCTTGGGACATTCTCAAGACCACTAATGAAGGCACATCTAGGGTAAAAATGTCTAGACTTCAGCTGCTCACCTCCAAGTTTGAAAACTTAAGAATGAAAGAAGATGAAAATATTCATGAATTTTACATGAGCATTCTTGAAATTGCCAATGCCTCTAGAGCTTTGGGCGAGAAGATGTCAGATGAAAAGTTGGTAAGAAAAATATTAAGATCACTCCCCAAGAGATTTACTATGAAAGTCACAGCCATAGAAGAATCTCAAGACATCTTAAATATGAGAGTGGATGAGCTGATTGGGTCCCTCCAAACATTTGAGATGGGAATATGTGATGGAGTTGAAAAGAAGGCCAAGAGCATAGCATTTGTGTCAAACACCGAAGAGGAAGATGAGGTAGGTGGTCACGAAATTGATGAAGACCTGGAAAATGAGATAGCAATGTTGGGAAGACAGTTCAACAGACTAATGAAAAAGGTAGATGTCAGAGCTAAGGGTGAATGTCAAAAACATCACATCTGACATCAATAAATCCAACAGCTTTGGTAAGACCATAAAGTCTGAAGAAAAGCCCAAAGAAGTTCAGTGCTATGAGTGTAATGGATATGGTCATATTAAAACGGAATGTGGGACCTACCTAAGGAAACAAAAGAAGAGCCTTGTAGCCTCTTGGTCTGATGGTAGTGAAACTGAAGAAGCTACAAATCATGTGAATGCTTTGACAGGAAGATGGGGGTTTGAGGAAGAGTCAATTGATGATGAAAGATCCTTTGAAGAGCGGGACACTACCTACAAAGAGTGGTGCCACAGAAGGGAAGGAGTGTGCAGACAAGTTGAAAGACAGAAGGAAGAAATAGCTCAGCTGAAAAATGAGAAGAAAGAATATTTGGAATCCATCTCAAAATTGAAAACTGAGGTTGCTTTCTTGAATTCCAAACTAGACGAGATGACTAAGTATGTAAAAATGCTTAACAATGGATCTGCCACCCTAGACAAGATTCTCCAGATTGGGCAAATAACTGGAAACAAATCTGGCATTGGATTCAAGGCTAAGAGCAGCCATGGTAAAAGCAAACCTGAGATGTCACATCAGATGTCACAACAGCGGAAAAGGAACCATCAAAGATGGAAATGCCAATACTGTGGAAAATTTGGCCACCTGAAGCCCTTCTGTTATAAGCTATATGGCTATCCTAGTTCTTTTCAGTCTCAACACCAATCTAGGTCCAAACATCACAAGACTATCAGCAAAAAGCAATGGGCTCTTAAGACAAAGGTCACAAGTCTAATAGCCCACACTTCCCTCAGAGTCTCAGCCAAAGAAGATTGGTATTTTGACAGTGGTTGCTCCAGACATATGACTGGGAATAAAAACCTGTTGACTGAACTTCATCCTCATGCCATGAGTTATGTTACATTTGGTGATGGTGCAAAAGGTGAAATCAAGGGAATGGGTAGGCTGGATTGCCCTGGAGTTCCTGACCTTGATGATGTTCTACTTGTTAAGGGATTAACTGCTAATCTTATAAGCATCAGTCAACGGTGTGATCAAGGTCTGAATGTAAACTTCACAAAAACTGAATGTCTGATTACTAACAAAGAAAATAAAGTAATCATGAAGGGAGTTAGGTCCAAAGACAACTGCTACATGTGGAGATCTCAAGAAACTGGATACTCCTCAATGTGTACCTTAGCCAAAGAAGAAGAAGTGAAGATATGGCATCAAAGATTGGGCCATCTGCACCTGAAAGGTATGAAGAGAATCATATCAGTAGAAGCAGTTAGAGGGATTCCCAACTTAAAGATTGATGAGGGAAAAATCTATGGGGAATGTCAGATTGGAAAACAGACAAGGATGTCACACCAGAAGCTCAGACATGACACAACTACCAAAGTCCTAGAACTACTTCATATGAACTTAATGGGACCCATGCAGGTAGAAAGCCTTGGTGGTAAGAAATATGCATATGTGGTGGTGGATGATTTCTCCAGATACACCTGGATCAATTTTATAAGAGAAAAATCTGATGTGTTTGAAGTCTTTAAGGAGCTGTGTCTGAAACTTCAAAGGGAAAAAGAAAGTCATGTTATCAAAATTAAAAGTGATCATGGAAAGGAGTTTGATAACAGAAAATTTGCTGAATTCTGCTCTTCAGAAGGAATTCATCATGAGTTCTCATCCCCCATCACTCCCCAGCAAAATGGTGTGGTGGAAAGGAAAAACAGGACTCTGCAAGAATCAGCCAGAGCTATGATTCATGCTAAGAAGTTACCCTATCATTTTTGGGCTGAAGCCATGAACACAGCCTGCTATATCCACAACAGAGTGACATTAAAGAAAGGGACTCCCACAACTCTCTATGAAGTCTGGAAAGGAAGAAAACCTACAGTAAAATACTTTCATGTATTTGGTAGCAAATGCTATATCTTAGCTGATCGTGAGAAAAGAAGGAAGATGGATCCCAAAAGTGATGAAGGAATATTTTTGGGCTATTCAACAAACAGCAGAGCCTACAGGGTCTTCAATTCCAGAACTAATGTGTTGATGGAATCCATTAATGTAGTGGTTGATGATCAACAGACTGATGTCATAGACGATGTCGAGACATCTCTGAATGATTCTCCAGTTGACTCCTCAGACAAGACTAAGGAAGAAGAACCACCTCAAGCTGAACCTGAAGATGACAAAATCAACAAAGGACCCTCTATCAGAATTCAGAAGGATCATCCTAAAGACCTTATCATAGGAGACCCAGATAAAGGAGTCACTACTAGATCAAGAGAAGTAATCTCACATGGCTGCTTTGTGTCGAAGATTGAACCTAGAAATATCAAGGAAGCCTTGACTGATGAGTTCTGGATCAATGCCATGCAAGAAGAGTTAGGTCAATTCAAAAGGAATGAAGTATGGGAATTGGTTCCTAGACCTGAAAGAGTAAATGTCATAGGTACAAAGTGGGTATACAAGAATAAATCTGATGAACAAGGGGTTGTTACTAAAAAAAAAGCTAGATTGGTTGCTCAAGGATATACTCAAGTTGAAGGAGTTGACTTTGATGAAACTTTTGCTCTTGTAGCTCGCCTTGAGTCCATTAGATTACTGCTTGGAGTGGCATGTATTCTGAAATTCAAACTGTTTCAGATGGATGTAAAAAGTGCCTTTCTAAATGGCTACCTAAATGAAGAAGTATATGTTGAACAGCCTAAAGGATTCACAGATCCAAACCTTCCAAAACATGTGTACAGATTGAAGAAAGCCCTCTATGGGTTAAAACAAGCTCCCAGGGCTTCGTATGAGAGGCTCACAGTGTTCCTCAATTGACAAAACTTTGTTTGTGAAGAATGAAGGAGGGAAGCTCATGGTGGCACAAATATATGTAGATGACATAGTATTTGGTAGAATGTCAGAACAGATGGTGGAACACTTTGTTAGACAAATGCAATCTGAGTTTGAAATGAGCCTTGTTGGAGAACTAACTTACTTTCTTGGGCTACAAGTCAAACAGATGGAAGACTCTATCTTTTTATCTCAAAGCAAGTATGCTAAGAACATTGTGAAGAAGTTTGGCATGGAGAATGCAAGCCATAAAAGAACTCCTGCTCCTACACATGTAAAAATCTCCAAAGATGAAACTGGTGTCAGTGTAGATCAAAGTCTATACAGAAGCATGATAGGAAGTCTGCTATATCTCACAGTAAGCAGACTTGACATTGCATTTGCCGTTGGTGTGTGTGCTAGATATCAAGCTGAACCAAAAGTCAGTCACATAAACCAAGTGAAGAGAATTCTGAAATATGTCAAAGGCACTAGTGACTATGGGATGTTATATACTCATGCATCTGGATCTATGTTGACTGGATACTGTGATGCAGACTGGGCTGGAAGTGCTGATGATAGGAAGAGCACATCAGGAGGATGCTTCTTCTTAGGGAAGAATCTGATTTCGTGGTTCAGTAAGAAACAGAACTGTGTATCTCTATCCACTGCTAAAGCTGAGTACATAGCAGCGGGAAGTAGTTGTTCTCAACTGGTCTGGATGAAACAAATATTGTCTGAATACAATGTCACACAAGAAGTCATGACATTATACTGTGATAACCTGAGTGCTATAAATATTTCCAAGAATCCTATTCAGCACAGCAGGATAAAGCATATTGACATCAGGCATCACTTCATCAGAGAACTGGTAGAAGAGAAGATCATAGCACTGGAGCATGTTCCTACAGAAGGGCAATTAGCTGACATATTCACAAAAGCTTTGGATGCCAATCAATTTGAATGTTTAAGAGGAAAATTGGGGATTTGTGTGTATGAGAATTTATAGCAATCAAAGGGGTGTGTGGTTAGTTCTCACAAAAAGAGTATGAAGATTTGTGAGGAATGGTATGGTGAAAGAGGTAAGGAGTGTAAAGATGCTATGAAATTTGCTCACCTTTGGTCAATTTTGACTAAAAAGGGGGAGAAGAGCTTGATATGGAAGTTGGATGTGGCTGGACTGGAGGACAGCTATTATTGGAAGAAGTGCACATGTGCTACAACAGTATGGTTGTCTGTTTACAGATGTCAAACAGGATGTCTGATATGGTGCACAGGTGCTGATGTTGAAGCAGATTTCATTATGACATTCTGGCTGGTACAGGTACTGAAGTTTAGTAGCTGCTTTGAATGCACAGATTGAGGGGGAGAAGAAGTACCCTGGTGCATTGTGCATTTGTGTGTCTTACTAGTTGCATCCATAACTAGTAATTCTGTTGATTGTTGCACAGATTTAGGGGGAAGAGAAGTACCCTTGTGCATGTGTGTATTACTAGTAGCCATAGCTAGTAATTGTTTTGCTTCTGCTGCTGATTAAACTACTATGATGTGGTTTAACTGCTGATAGTTTACCTTGTGAACAAAAATGACAGATATATGTTTTAGTCAAAATATGCCAAAGGGGGAGTTTGTTGATTCTAAGAGTTGGCAGCAATTTTGGTAAAACAAAGAGTGTTCACAAGATGTCATGTGTGATGTCTTAACATGAGATATCCTATGTACCTGCTGGAGATGAAGAACATATGCAAGCAGGATTGTTTCAGAATGCCACATACATTGACAAGGCTTCTGATATTGGATGTACCTGCTGGAGCTTAAATGGAAGACATATGCTGCTGGATTGTGTCAGTTGACATACTCATTGTCATGGTAATTGATATGGTTGTACCTGCTATAAAAGGAAACTGGATTATGCATGATTTTTCCAGATGTCAGACCCGATGTCATGACATCTTGTACACAGAACATTCAGTATGAATGTCTGGTGTTTTGTGATTGCACAATTGGTGGCAATCATTGGTTGATTGAAGATATGGCTGGCTGGCGCATTCTATAAGGGATATCAACCAGATTTGTTTATTTTCCAAGGAGATCTTTACAGCTGATATGAAAAGATTTGATTGGAAAATATATCTAGGGTTTTCAAGGTGTCCAATACTTCCATAAAAAGGGACTTAGAAAACCTGATTGAACACACAACCAAGACTGAGCGAAATTTAGAGAGAGAGCTAGGGTTTGTGTCTGTAGGTCATTCAAGTCATCCATTGATGATTGAATTGGACTGATTTGTCTTCTTGATCAAAGCTTTGAAGCAAGATCAAGAGTGTGTCTTCTTGATTGAAACTGTGTAGTAAAACCAAGAATATTGTAATTGAAAAGTATTTTCTTTTCACAAGGGATTGTTGTTTAAAATCACGGGTGTGTGATTGTAAGGGAAGTGAGTGGGTTCTCATATCTAAGAGTGCTTAGGTAGAAATTGCACGGTTAGAGATTAGGTGAGAAAGACTGTAACTTGGTGAAGTGTACGGATAGTCTTTGAACTAATTCTATTATAGTGAATTTCCTTCCTGGCTTGGTAGCCCCCAGACGTAGGTGAGTTGCACCGAACAGGGTTAACAATTGCTTGTGTGATTTGCTTTTCAATTCTGTTTATTTATCCATTGTGTATTAACAGATATTAGTGTCGTGACATTTCCTTCGACATCTTATATCTGATACCAGAATTTCAAATGGGAAATGGGCTTTAGCGTTAACAGAATACTCCCTGACGTACGTACCCTTGAAAGCAATGAAAGGGCAAGTAGTAGCGGATTTCCTTGTCAACCACTCAATGGTCGAAATGGCGCAAAATTACGTAGACTTAGCGCCATGGAGGTTATACTTCGACGGTTCAAGACATAAGCACGGATCTGGGATTGGAGGAGTCATAATTTCTCCAGATGGAATTCCAGCAGAGTTCAAATATAGAATTGAAGGGGTATGGACTAATAATGAAGCAGAATACGAGTCACTGATCACAGGACTTGAACTACTGCTAGAATTGGGGACAAGGAATGTCGAAATTATGGGAGACTCGGAGTTAGTGATTAAACAAGCATCAAAAGAGTACAGATGTGTTAAAGAAAATTTAATCATGTATTTTGTGGTCACCATCAGATTACTCAAGAGGTTTGAGCAAGTCAACCTCCAACACATACCACGAAAAGAGAACCAAAGAGCAAATGATTTGGCACAGGAGGCTTCAGGGTACAAAGGATCGAATGACCAGGATGAAGAGGTCCAAGTAAGAGAGAAAGTACGAGCAACATTGTTGTCACCGTCAGATCTGTCGATTGTAAAGTTGGGAGCTGTAGATAAAAATTATTTTGAAATTCTGACCGCCGATGACAGGGGGGAAAGTGATTGGCGTAAACCGCTAGTCGATTACTTACGCAATCTCGTAGGGTCGACAGATTGAAAGATAAAATATAGGGCCCTTAGCTACGTCTTGTTAAATGATGAATAATTCAAAAAGACGGTTGAAGGAGTGTTACTAAAATGCCTAGGAGAAAGCGAGGCATACGTGGCTGTGTCAAGCGTACATAGTGGGGCGTGTGAGGCGCATCAAGCAGGTTTGAAGATGAAATGGCTTTTGATGCGCTCAGGAGTTTATTGGCCTTCAATGTTGAAAGATTGCATTGAATTTGCTAAAGGCTGTCAATAATGCCAATTACATGAAGCATACAGCATGTGCCTGCAAGCGAGTTGCACACAATTTTGAAGCCCTGGCCATTTCGAGGATGGCCTCTGGATGTTATAGGAGAAATAAAACCAGCCTCATCGAAACAACAAAGGTATGTTTTAGTCGGTATCGACTATTTCACAAAATGGGTCGAAGCCGTAGCATTAACAAATGTAGACCAAGAGGTTGTTATAGATTTTATCCAAAGTTATATCATCTGCAGATTTGGCATCCCATAAACAATTACAACCGACCAGGGGTCAGTTTTCACTGGTCGAAAAGTGCAAGATTTTGCAAAAGAAATGGGAATCAAATTACTGACTTCTACCCCCTATTACGCACAGGCGAATGGCCAAGTTGAAGCTGCTAATAAGGTGATCATCAACCTAATAAAGAAACACATAGGAAAGAAGCCAAGAAATTGGCATAAGACGTTAGACCAAGCTTTGTGGGCATGTCGAACGTCACCAAAAGAAGCAACTGGAACAACTCCATTTCGACTGGTGTATGGGCATGACGTAGTGTTGCCATTAGAGATTCAGGTCCAGACGATCAGAACCCAAAGGCAGTATGAAATACCTTCTGAAGATTACTGGAGTATGATGACAAACGAACTGGTCGACGTAGATGAAGAAAGAATGTTAGCTTTGGATTCCCTCCAAAGGCAGAAAGAAAAAGTCGCCAGAGCCTACAATAAAAAGGTGAAAGGTAAAGTGTTTGTTATCGACGATCTGGTTTGGAGAGTGATCCTGCCTATGGACAGAAATGATAGAGTTTTGGGTAAATGGTCCCCTAATTGGGAAGGACCGTTTAAGGTTTTGCAGGCCTTTTCTAACAACGCCTACGAGGTCGAGGAACTGGCACCAGATAGGTGAATCCTGAGAGTGAATGGAAAATACTTGAAAAAATATAGGCCTCTCCTTCAAGAGGTCAAAAATGTTGACAGACTAAATAACTACCGAAAGAACTATGTTGGAGAAAACTATGTTGGAAACCAGCTACAAAAGGCACAGAAAATAAATACACAGTGCTAAAAGTAAGAAGGATAACATTAAAGTGGTAAGAAGCCATTGTTAAAATATTACAAAAAAATTCATACAAACAATAGAAACGGTCAAAGTTGGCCGAACTTAGATTGGAAAGATTTAAGCTCAAAATTATAATGCAAGGACGTAGGCTCCAAAGTGTCGGCATGGGCTTTGAGCTTCTCAAGCTTCCCTTCGACGGTCATAAGCTCTTCAGCGACCGCTAAGGCATCACCGGTGGTTTGCTCCACGGTGGCCTGGGCAGGTTTTAGCACTTCGTCGGTAAAACATGACTCCTCCTTGGTAATTGATTCCAACTCACTGTCCAGAGTGGCAATTTAACGCCGAAGGGCATCAATCTGTTGACGTATCTCAGTGGCCCTTGTTTGTTTGGAGATCAATTCTTTCTTCCGCTCCTCCATAGCCCCCAACATGTTGGTGACCTCCGTGTCGGCATGCATCACCAACTCCCATTTTTCCTTCACAGAGGCCTCAATAGCAGCAATCTGGCGTTCAGTGTCCCTGACACTATCGAGTTGGCGCAGAATGGGAACCAGAAGTTGTTCTAAAGCGGCCATTGCACGTTTGACATAATCTGAGAGCTGGAGATCTTTTAGTTGGGCAAGCACGCACAGGATCTCTGGACCGACAGCGGGTTCATGCATGAGCACGAAAGGAAGGTCAGGATTCAAGGCGTGAACGCGGATTTTATCCATTAGAGCCTTAGTCTTCGTCGCCTCAGGGCCCATTTTGCCAGAATGAAGCTGCTCAGAGTCGGAAGAGGCATCACGCGATTTCACCAGATTGCAGAGCCTGGCAATTGCTTCTAAAGCAGAAGGCTTTATCGCCAGCCCCGGGAAAGACAAAGGGGAAGCAGCCGACAGAGGAGTAGTCTGAGAAGAGGGAGAAGCATTCGACAGAGGAGTAGTCTGAGAGGGTTGTTGCTTATGGGTTTCGACACCTACTGGTCCCCTTGGATCCTGCAAAGGCAAGGAAGCTGAAGAGAGACTAGAGTTAGAACTAGTCGAACTGGAATCCGGATGCATTACAGGACCAGTGATTGAGTCAAAGTCACTATCACTAATCTGGATAGGGAATTCAATGAACTCACCAGCGGTGTCGACAGACTGAAATGGGCGAGCTAGAGAAGAAACCGGCGACGAGGGAGTGCAGTCGGAAACAGGTTGAGTCGGCTCAGCAGAGGCATCAGCCTGCAGTAAGAAAAAATGTAAGAGAAGTACAAAAATCCAAGGGAGTAAACAGGAAAACAGGTAAATACCTGTGGCGACGCAGGGGAGACTACATCCTGATTTTCTTTCCCCAAGGCAGCAACAGGGGAGGTGCCAATCAACTGTGAAGCTCCCACAGCTGGATCAGGGACCTTGTCGAGGATGGAAGTGTCGACCACAATGGTGTCGATGTCTTCAGCAGGATTCTCCGGAGTGGGAATTGTATGGTGCCTCTTTTTCTTGGTTTCGCCACTCTTGGAGGGAGAGTCATGCTTCTTCCTCTTGTGACCATGGTGGTTTTGGATTTATGCTGGGAAGTGTGCTGGAGACACGAAGAGAGGTTATAAGCAGATATTCTACCCAGAAGAGCAGACAAGCCGATAAGAAATACCTCAAAGCCTGTGGGGGCAGAGCGTTTGTGTTTTTTGGATTTTTTGGAGTGAGAGGAGACAGTGGGTTCTTTCGAACGTGGTTGACCTTGCACATAAGTGAGATATTAGAGATCACGTAGTATTTCTCTTAAGAAGTCACAAGAGTAAATGGAAATGTTTCAAATAGGTGCATATAGAGGAACTGGGTTTCCTCAAGACTTGAGCAATAGGGCGCCCATCATCATCAGAGGATTTCTCAGGAGCAGTCTGCAAGAAGGGAGATGATGGCTAAGAATAAAAACAAAAAGCCAAAGGAAATAGCAACTCAGCCAGAGTCGAACCTGAGCCTCCTGTGTCGAAGGAGTAGGTTGGTTAGCAGGTGCAGGACCTACAAGATCTAGAGGGATCGCTGCAAATAAGCAAAAGAAACGCAAGTGAGCGACGAAATCCAACTGAAAGGAGGTGTTAAAATTTCCAGAGAAGTGTTACCAAGTTGTGTGGATTCGAACACACTAACATATTGAGGATCAATATGAAGTGGTCCTGAGTAGTCAGGCAGATAATGCTTCGTCGGGACCACTTTGTCGGCCTTTTTCTTAGAGGCGTTTTGTACGTATGAAATGGGACAATAAAACCACACCGGAACCAAATGACCAAAGGCCAAAGCCAAGGGGCTAGATGGCAGGGGAGGGAACTTAAGGTTTCCAAAGTGAAGAGCATAAAGATACTTGTCTTTCGCGTAACCGGGGATTTTAAGTTTTGGAAGTCTGTCGGTCACTTTAGCCTTTAGTTCGACCGTAGCCTCCCAGATGGTCCCACGAAGATTATGTGGTCGATACAAAACTTGGATTTAATTCTGGAAAGCACGAATTTGTTTGACATGAAGAACCTTATACTTGGTCGACTTCGCCTGCAAATGAACAAAAGCTTCAGTTAATTCAGATAGTTTGACCTCAGAAGCGCCAACATAAATGGTAAAATACGATTGCCGCCAATCATGGAATTCTTTGGTACAGTAGTAGACTGGTCGAAAAGGAAGAGAAGGGAGACGTGGTCAGTTTTTCCAAATGGTTTCAAGTTCCTCTTCGATCTCGCTCCAAGGTTGACCGCAGAGGATATTGGCGAGCAATTCTTGAGAGGAAAACAAGGACTTGGGAATGAATTGGCAAAGGCCAAATTGCCTGGCCACAAGGTTAGGCTGATAAACCACTAAGCCAGGATTGCTGCTAGAGGTTTAAGCCGACAGGAATCGAGGGACCAGAAGACGCCTCCAAATGAGGAAGGTTTCATCTCTATATTCCCCGTCAGTCGGAGGGAAAGGTCTGGTGAGCCATGCAGGACCCTCAATTCGACGGTTGAAAGGGGCCATAGAAGGTAGAAAATTGACATGGGTCAGCATGATGTTGAACAAAAGTCGAAACACTTGGAGGTCGGGGAAGTTTTTGTCGATAGGCGTCAGAGGGATTAGCCGTTTCTAGATAAGGTGTCGTTCCTCTGGGGGACACGCAACCCTCCTCATCCCGTAGGGGGCTATATCCTTAGAGAAGGTGGCATTGAGCCACAGTTGCAAAAACCAGAAAGGGCCATGGACCAACACATTTTTCTTTCTGGAGTTCTCAGGGTCGAAGAGTCTAATTTGGCAGAGAACCTCGGACAGAGACTCATAGAGAGAAGCTAAAATCAGTTGGCCCAAGGCAATGTCACGCTCTTGGTGCAGTTGGGTTGCCAGGAGAGCGAAGTGCTTGGCTACCTGCATAGATCTGGAATAGAAGACAAAGCGGCATAGCCAGAGGGTCAAGAAAGCCACATGTTCCTTGTCGGTCACAGGGCCTGCAGAGGTGGCATGATGATCAATAAAATTGTTGTATGTCGGCTTGCGAGAATCACCAACGTTGAACCTCAAGGAAATTGGCGTTGCAGCTTCGCAGTCGAAGACTTCGCCAGTCGGTTTCAAGCCAGTGATGGCAGCAATATCCAGAAGTGTCGGCGTGATCATACCACACTTGGTATGAAAGGAGTTGGTCGAACTCTCTCAAAATTGAAGGGCAGCTAATAACATGCCACAAGATTGGGGAGGGCCACAACGGGCAATCTATAGGAGGGTGTAAATGCCTGTCCTTTTCCAATGGTCGATTTTCTCTGATTCTAATCGATCCATCCAAGCACAAAACTTAGGACAGTTTTTGGGAGGAGCAGTCTTGAAGTTCCTGTCGACGTAGCGAAGGGAAAAAGGTTGTTGAGCAGAAATGACAGGTTCATAGATGTGACTGGAGGGGAAAAGGGAAGAATCTGTTCTGGTAATCTCTGGGTGTCGGTTTTCTGGGAGAGGACCTAAGAACGCTAAGGGTTCATTAGCCAAAGAAAGAGGAAGCAATACTTGAGAATGCCAGATTTTTGCCTTCTCTTCTGCAAACGGAGGCTCAGGAACATACTCCCTACCATCAATGTTGATGGGATGTGTGAGTTTAGCAGCAGAGGGTTTATTGGAGCTTGCCATGGAGAAAATGGAAGATTTTTTCGTTGTAGAGAAGAAGAGTTTTCACAGGGTGCAAGAGACAAGTGAATGCTGAAGCAAAAGGGCGAAAAAAGGGAAGAAGAAGAAGGAGTGAGGGTTTTATAGGGGTTAAACCCTGAGCAGAGAAGAGTGGGCGTTTGAGCTTCCATCTTCAACACGTATTCCCACGTTCCCACGCTTGTAGACACGTGGAGGAGAGAAGGCAGGTGTAATGACAAACATGTTTCAGTCATAAAGACGTGAAATGATGGAGACGTGATTTTGTGCGTCTCGAGGGAAAAAGGAAACGTTCGTCATGATTATATGACGTCATCCACGTGGGGTAAACAGAGGTCCCACTAAGTGGAAGTGGAAGCGGTGAGAAGTAAGTCGACATTTCAAAGATGCCATCATCTCACCAGCTTCGACAGTCGAAAATGGCATCTCTGGGGGGCATTTTGTTACCACGAAAAATCTCTAAGGCATGCTGAAAGCATAGTTAGTGATAGAGTCCTGTAAATTTGGGGTTTATACCCCATCAAAGGATGAAGAGGTGTTTGAGGCAAGTAAGAGTGAGAAAAACACAAGTCAAGGGATGAAGCCGACAGGAGAACTTGTTTGGTCGACAGGCCATTCTGTCGACTGAGGTGAAGTCTGAGACTTAAAGAATTTTTCTTTTATGCCAAATGCGTAGAAGACAGCGTCGCCCTAGCGTTCTGGCGGGAGAAATTTGAAATTTAAAAAATAACCAGCAGTTACAAGAAGAATAAGAGCGCCAGAATCTGGAGCAATTAGCAAGACATGAGGGCAGTAGTTTGGCAGATCGTGTGACACAATGTCGCATTACGCGAAAAACCGACGGGAAACAAAAACAACAGAGCCGCCACCGTGCGTTATTTATCCCAAAAGAGGGAAAGGAAACGCTCAGAGTAAACCTGGAAAAGACATGGTCTCGCGACCAAAGAGAATGGGATCGGGAGTCGGTTATGCGAAGGGAAGGTATTAGCACCCCTACGCATTCGTCGTACTCGACGGGATCCACGCACAAAAGGAAGGAAAATGGTTGCTAAAACACTGCTCAAACACACACACACACACTGGCTGAAAGATACGCAAGAAAACAAACAAGACGGACTCGGCAGGATATCGCATCCTGGGCCTACTTAGTCTATCAGGCATAGACATCAGAGTCAAAGTAGTTCGGACTGGGGAAACGACACATGCTCGCTAGGATATCGCATCCTATGCATACGTATCTCCTTGGACGAAGGAGAATCAGAGCATTCGTAGCTCGGCTGACACGCACACAAACAAACACAGGCAAAGGCAAACGTGGAGCCTGAATGCCAATCACTGGACTTACATCAGCATCCGAACCGAAACACACACAGGAAACCAACTGCCAATCGCTGGACTTACGTCGGACTCCAACCAGAAAAAGGAGAAACAACTCACACAAACAAAACAAAAGGGCGCCCGGAGAGATCAGCTCATCTCCTACCTACGTACCTCATCTGGTATGAGGATCAGGGCGACGTAGTTCCCCTACGCAGGGATACAGGACTAGCCTAACCAGATAACAGAGGGAGACACAACACTAGGGAGACTATGACTCGAGCCTAGATGTTGTCATGCAAAATCATCCCTAAGTTAAGGTTTCTAGCTAACTTGCACAGGAAGCAAGCCTATCCTAAACATGACTTGCACAGGAAGCAAGCCACACCAAACTTAACTTGCACAGGAAGCAAGCTAAAGCAAACCTAACTTGCACAGGAAGCAAGTCAAACTAAACCTAACTTGCACAGGAAGCAAGTCAAACAAACACACAAGCACAAGTAGCACACATTATATGCAAACAATGGGCTCAATCAAGGTTAGGTTTTAGTCGAGGGGTCATATCAACCTCAACAAACAAACCACTGGAACTGGGTAGTGTTAGCTCTTAACCTTGCCATTGAGGGGCTAAGGTGAAGCAGATGAAAGGTGAGTGAAGATGAGACTTCACAGCTCTTATCCCTGGCCTGGGAGAGCTTAAGACAAGAATGTGTGGGTTCAGAAAGGAGGAACCCTTCTACACATTTGAAACTGACTCAACTGTACAATTGTACAAGATCTTGGGTTTGTATCTGCAATGCATCAACACAGTGGTGTGAGCAAAGCAGATGACACACAGAATAGCAGGGGATAGATTGCATATCCCTTGAGTTCTGCCAATTGCCTCTTCACTTAGGAGGTCTTTGACTCTATACAAGGACAAATGTAAACAGTCACAAACATTGCCTCTTAAGGAGGACTTCAGACAGTTGCCTGGCCAAGTAACAGGCCAGGTCTTCCAGACTACATGAAGATAGGAAGTTATACCTCAATGCAAATTGCTATTAAGCAAAGCAAAGCAAAGTTCTTAAAGAACTAAAAGCAACTAAAGTACCTGAAATCAGTCAAGCACAGTAAGTATACAATTCAAAGTTAAATCAAAATGAGGTAGAAATCAACAGTCAACACAGTCAGTTAAATGTGAAATGCACAAGGCTCAAAGCATGTGAGCCAAGCAACCTACAAAACAAACAAGTTAGTCATGACAATCAAGCAAGCTCAATCAATTTGTATTGATCTCTTTGGGTATTTGTTGCTTAACCTGAAACAACAAACTTAAACATGAGCAACAGGACCACTAGGACAAGCCTAGGGTCAAAAGGGGATGAGAAAGTCAAAACAGCAAGTGAAATCCAATCAAAATCATATTCAAACAATCAAGAAACAAACTCAATTGGTTTCACATTCATATCAATCATCATCATCATTTCATAAGCAAATTAGGTCAAAGCATGGCATATGGAAGCTCATAGAAGTCAACAGCAAGACTCAACTCAAAACCAATCACAAACAATTCCAAAAATTCTCAAATAATTCATTATCAAACATCTTCCATAACATTATAAGCACACCAAATTTCAGCTCAATTGGATAATGGGAAGTAGGGAAATGAAAATCAGAAAGGCAAGGCAAGTTCAAACATGCTCAAAGAAGTCAACCAAACATGCATCAACTTCAATAAATCATAAATCAGTGATAGCAAATGATAAATGAATGGGACTAAAACCATGATAAACCTTAAGATGTATACCAATCACATGTCAAATTTCATGTCCATCCAATAATGTATGAGAATTTCACAAAGCATATGGCATCAAGTGTCACAAAAGTCAACATTTTTGTCAAACAGGGGAGAAAATTCCAAACAATTAGGAAATGCCATGAAAAACTCCATAAACAATCACATGTGAACTAGGCATCCACAAGTATGTTCATGCAAAAAATCAGACCAAATTGAGTTCATTAGGCAAGGTAGAAAAAATCAATAAGTTGGACATCAATGGTGTGACACAAATTGTCACACCCTAATTCAAAAAATCATAACTCACAAACCAGCAATGATAAATTCACAAACTCTATACCAAAATCACCATGAATGTGTCTAGTTTGAGCACAAAAATTTGGAAGCCATTGGATAAAGCATCATCATTTCACAATTGATTTGGCAAAGTGTACAAAAAATGGACACATGAACAAGACCCTAGCACAATTTAAATTCTACACGTGCAAAAAATTCAGGAAAAATCATGATAGATAACTAGAGATTAATATGAACAATATGCAAAAATCTCATTAATTTTGGATTAAAATTGGATGACTTATGAATTTTGAAAGATTGAGCACAAAAATGAAATAATTATTGAAACATAACATGAATTAATTAATTAAATAAATATGCAGTGCCATTTTTGTAAATATGTGGGCAAGTTAATGAAACGCAGCGCATAAGTAAGAAGAATGCTGCAACGTGATTGGCCAGGAGCAATAAAACAGTGATACCATGCAAAACACGTTCAGGACAAAGAAAAAAAATCTGGAAATGGCATTTAGGGTTTTATGAACAGTACATCATCATCTTCATCAATCAGCTCGTGCAAATTATTTTTCCAGAAAATGAAATTAATCACACCAATGTAACCAGCAAACATCACACATCAAGAAACTAACATTCATTTGCACTGAATCGAGCTACACAGCATGCATGATACAAAAACAAGTTTGAACATCAAGTTTCAACTCAACATTTCTCCCTAATTACTCGACCATTTTTAAAACCACGACTACCATTGAACTCAGAATACAAAACCTTTCTAAAACATGTCAAGATTTTGCAAATGGTCATGGTCGAAAACTCACCAAAGTTGAAGAACAGTTGAGATTCAATGATGATTTGGCTATGAAGAGTTGAAACAGATGTCCAACAAGCTTTCAAATGATGAATGGTTGAAGACTTTAAGCTCAACAATGTTGATTCCAGCTCAAATCGTGGACTGCCATGGATGAGCTCTTGTTGCAACAGTAGCTTTTCTTTGCTTCCAGTTGAGAAAAGATGCTTACAAATGCTCCCAAAGTGGTGGTGAATGATGAAGCAACCAAAAAAGAATCGTGCTCTTTGAGATTTCTTCAAGAAAATTTCCAAAATGCAAAATGAAGATTTGAGAGAAAAATGGTTTTTGGTCCGGTTGTGAATTGTGTGCTAGGGCTTTTCAGAGAGAAAAAGATGTATGTATTCTCTGTTTAGTGTTTGTATTAGTTGGCTAATGGAAAAGTTAAACATAATTTGCATAATGACATGTTTTGGACCATTTTGCTAAAACCATGCCAATCTACATGGGGTGTATGAAATGTGCACGAATTGGGCCTTGGACAAACTCCAAATGCAATTTCTGAACCATTCCAAGTGGTAAAAATGGTTGGAATTGGTTATTTCAAAAGTTCATTTTTTTACCTCACTTAAATAATTCAAGCCACTTCAAAAAGTGCCATTTTGATTGGTGAGTTTTTGATAAATTGTGATGACATATTTGGAAAGAGGGCATCAAATGTGACTTGTAGCAAAAAACCCCACCCAATTTGGCCAAATGGTTTGGAAGATATGCCACTTTGAAGTTCAAAATGTTTTGAGAATGACTTGATCATAACTTGCTAACCATACATGGGAATTGAGTGTTCTTGTATTTTTTGGAAATGGGAGAACAAGATCTTCAACTTTCATGTTGGGCAAAAATTCATTTGAAGCTTGTATCATGATGTAATTTTGAGGATCAAGACTTTCCATTTTTGGCAAATTCCAATTACAGGTCAACTTTCTATTTTTGGAAATTTCTTGTTTGACTTCAAATTCTTCGATGTGGATGCTTGACATGTTATATGAGGCATATATGGGCATGAATGAGACCTCTCAAACCAATTCCCACCATCAAATCCCTGATTAAATGCACAGTTGACCAACAGTTGACTTTCTAGGGTTTCTGGTAGACTGCACACTGACTGATGACTTCTGAGCAATCAAACCTTGACCAAATCACTTCAAAAGGACCCCTAGGTCATGTGAACATGTTGGACCAACCCTAGGGCCTTGTCTCAATGGAGATTGCACTGGCTTGCTTGACTGACTGATCTCCTGACCAGTTTGACCTAATCTGACTGATGATCTTGCACTAGGGCAAAGGAACAGTGCAATGCTATGCAGTGGACTATGTTAATGCTATGACCTAATATGAGAATGTATGTACAATGATAGGTGCAAATTTGAGGTGCTACAGCTGCCCCTATTCAATCAACTGGGAACCCGAATGGATGAGAGCGACGGATGTCAGACTTTCAGGGTAAACAGGGATTGAATACCAAGAACCGTAGAAATTTGCACACTGCTGGGGAATTATACAAGAAAAACCACCTCATTTACCGATGACTGCTACAAGTGACAACTTCAGAAAAACAAAACCATTTACCGATGGTTAGAAACTGGAAACTTGATATTTACCGATATCAACTTCAGCGAGACCATTTACCGATGGCTGCTGGGAAACAACTTCAGAAAAGCGAAACCATTTACCGATGGTTAAAAAATGGAAACTTGATATTTACCGATATCAACTTCAGCGAGACCATTTACCGATGGTTGCTGGGAAACAACTTGATGTAAAAAGGAAGCAAGACCATTTACCGATGGTGGCTTCAAAGAAACTTGACATTTACCGATATCAACTTCAACACGACCGTTTACCGATGGCTACTTCAGCTGGGGATCCGATATTTACCGATATCGAAGAAAACGGGGCCATTTACCGATGGCGGATAAAACTGGGCCTTCAATATTTACCGATATCGAAGCAAACGGGGCCATTTACCGATGGCGTCTCCACTTGGGGAGGAACAAAATCTTTGTGGTGTAATCAGACAAGACGTTTACCGACGACTTCTGGGGATCTCTAGCTGGGGATTATCAGACATTTATCGATGACTGAGGGAACTCGACGTTTACCGACATCGAAAGATGATGTTTACCGACATCAAATAAAGACGACCAGACATTTACCGATGACTGGAGAGAAAACTCGATGTTTACCGACACCGAAACAATGGTGTTTACCGACACCAAAAATGACCAGACATTTACCGAGGACTGGGGTGAGACTCGATGTTTACCGACACCGAAACAATGGTGTTTACTGACACCAAAAAAATGACCAGACATTTACTGATGACTGGGGTGAGACTCGATGTTTACCGACACCGAAACAATGGTGTTTACCGACACCAAAAAAAGAAACACACGCGGGTGCTGACACGACACTTACTGGTATCACAAGAACGACATCTTAGATATGTCAAGGCAAGGCTGATCACTTGCTGGGGATCTCACTGGGGAGAAAGAAACTCTCTGTCACTAACGGGTGAGGAAATAAACCTCCGTGGGGATATCAAATCTGAATGCTGTCAAAGCAACTGTAGCAGACGTGCTGTGCCGATGTTGAACAAAATGATCTGCCTCTGCTGGGGATATGGTCTGATCGGGTTAACACATGAATGCATATGTTTGAGTTTTTCCATGGTGTAATGCTCCATATGGAATGGGAATGCTACGCAGTTTGAGGATGCAATGATCACTACATGCAAAATGCAAAATGATGAAAACTCCGCTGGGGAATACACAGGACGACTGTGCTGAGAAACCGCCGATACAAGTCCGCTAGGGGAAAAACAAGGCAACCGCCGGGGAACCATCAACACAAATCCGCCAGGGGGAGACAAGGCAACTCGCTGGGGAGTAATAAAGCAGCTTGCTACCGACAATCCGGCCACTTTGCTGGGGAATAATTAACAACGCCTGTCGGGATCGGCAAAGAAACAGCCTTGAAAGAAAAATCCGTCTGGAACGGAAAAAAAAAAAAAAAAAATCGGCATGAATACCGAAACAGAAACGTCGACCTGGATACCAAAATAAATGGTAACACAGGGATAACCATGGCCTGAGCGCCGCTCGTCAGTCTGAATACTGAGCATCGGAATATGAGAGATTTGATGTCGATCTGAAACATCGGAAATTGGCCTGAACGCCACTTCGGTCTGGATACCGCCTCGGTCTGAACACCGGAAAATTGGCCTGAATGCCATAAGTACATCGACCTGATCGTCGGAAACTTCTTCGATCTGAAAATCAGAAATTGGCCTGAACGCCACTTCGGTCTGAACACCAGAAAATTCTTCATGCCTATCAGCATCGGCGAAGATGATAAAATAGTGATAAGTGATCCGGCACGCATGCCAAAGACCTATGCTGGGGATAACAATCGAAAGATTGACCAAAGAGTGCATGAGATATATTATCTATAGCCGTCAAAACGTAGATAATACACTCGCATGGAAGGTTATCCATAACCGGGTTGGAGGTTGTTAGATGGATAGATCGACCGACATCATCCTGAAGAGAGCGAAAGCAAACTTGTTAAAGGATGGACATTCGATTCCGAACAAAGGAATACGAATCTTACTCAACTGGGGAGGACGACTTCGACCCAAGAGCGCATGAGATATATTATCTATAGCCGTCAAAACGTAGATAACATACTCGCATGGAAGATTATCCATAACCGGGTTGGTTGTTAAATGGATAGATCGACCGACATCATCCTGAAGAGAGCGAAAGCAAACTTGTTAAAGGATGGACATTCGATTCCGAACAAAGGAATACGAATCTTACTCAACTGGGGAGGACGACTTCAACCCAAGAGCGCATGAGATATATTATCTATAGCCGTCAAAACGTAGATAATACACTCGCATGGAAGATTATCCATAACCGGATTGGTCGTTAAAGGATAAATCGACCGACAAGAAAGGCATCAGGGTACCAGGACTAGGTATGCAAAAGATGACCACTCAAAAAGGGATAAAGTTGCTAACTCGGAGCAAATACCCAAAGGCAAGGGAAGACCCAATGGGGACAATACTGCTTGATCAAGGCAAGTATCCAGAGGGGAAAAGAATATCAATACCGCAAAGAGGGGATTACATCTACCGGTTTGTAGGTAGAAAACCACAGAAAAGTAACCAGTCATCAATAGGATGAGCACAAAGGGTTAACTCTGCTAGGGAAGGAAAGTGGGATTTTACAACTACCAGTTAGTAGGTAGAAAACCACAAAGATAGGACTTACAACTACCGGTTTGTAGGTAGAGGCCAACAAATTCCGCTGAGGATAAGATGAATGAGTGCCGGTTAGTGAGCGACTATTCATTTATGCCCCAGGGAAGCACAGGAGACAGCCAACGGAAAGCCAATTTAGGATCGATCCAAAAAGGCAGACTGAAACAAGACTCATCCTAGTGAGGAAAGAACTCAATAGGGAAACCCGTCCCGTGAGGGGGGGAACGGAAACAACCGTCATCCACGAGGGTATAACTCAGTGGGGAAATGGCAGGAAAGGGTAGACACTTTCTGCTTAAGGGGTTGGCTCTACGTGGAGAGATCAGACACACCCATATCTGCTAGGGAGGATCTACTAGAGAGACCTGTATCAACAAATAGCAGGAGACAACCATCAACAGATACACGGTAACAGCTGCATCGTGAGTATCCGAATGCTATGATTATGCATGTATGCATTACGCATGATGAATGTATGATGAATGCTGACAAACAGACATGCTCAACACACAGGTCCAGGAATCAACCACCCCGTACTACTCTTCTTCCATAGGGAAGGCCAAAAACACCAAAGAGCAAACACGATCTGCTGGAAACCGGGATATCAGGGAGCAACACCATCCTGCGGGGAGAGGAGAAGACCGCTCTGCTGGAGAGACGAACGCTAACGTCTTCAGTAAACACTCTGCTTGGGGAACTGCCCCACAAAAGTATTTCCACAGCAACCTTGCTGGGAATGCCCCACGGTAGGGCTCAAACAAACCTATACTAGAAATGCCCCACGATAGGGCCAACAGGGACTTGGAGGAAGAATGTTGTACTGCCGGGAACATGAAGATAAACAACTTCAACCAACACTGCACTGAGCAACCTTGCTGAAGAGAAACCAAAAGAGGTTCGACAGGAAAAAGATACAGTTATGCTCGAGATACGAACAAATGTCTTACCTGTTGGTAATCATACCACCCTCGGGAGAGCACTGCAGATCTCCTAAGTATCCTTCCATCATTGTGAACGTTCACTTTGTTTAAGAACAATTTTGAAAAATTTGTGTATTTTGAAAACAATGATACTTTATCAATTAAAAACATGCAAAACATTTGTTGAGTCGAAACAAATAAGAGTGCAAATAATTGGATAAAAGCTCAAATTGATGTGATGGAATGGTAGTCTGCAAAGGACAAGACTCCATAGATCTGTACAAGTTTGAAATCGGTGACATATATTGGAGAGGGCTACATTGAACCTAATGACCTTTCCTCTACCATTCCGAATTTTCGATGTATTCGGAGCTTCAGTCGACGACGAATCGAGAATCCCTGACGGATGACAGATATAGAGCACAGTCTTGTCAAGATGCAGTTACTTGCCAAACCCCTAATTTTTGCCTAGATTGCCCCAGTGTGAGGTGATCAATCCAGCGGGATGCAAATTCTTTTTTCAATGTCTCTAACTTTTGCCTGGATCGCCCTTTCGGGTTTTCGATCCACCGAGACGCTCCTTTTTGCCTAAGTCACCCTTTGGGGTGTTAGACTTAGCGAGCTTTTGTTTTTTTTAGGCGAAGTATTTCTTGACTGCATCTGGATTCACAGGACGAGTGAACTTCTCCATCCATTGTTGTAAGTGTCAAAACATTGCCTGAAAAGGCTCTCTTGACAACATATGGACATTCATAGCTTGGAGTCCACTTGCCCCTGGAATCGGGCACGAAAGACAAGACTTTCTTGAGCACAAGGTCCCTCGGAACACACAAGGCTTGACCTTCTTGTCGAATGCTTTCATCACTCTCTGCTGATATAACTGACCATGACGCATGGCAGTTGATCTCTTCCTTTCGATCGAATTCAGCATCAGCCAACTTGGGACTTTGAGGGTGCTATTTTTCTTTTGTTTCTTTCTTTCTTTTTCTTTCTTTTTTCTTTCTTTTTTCTTTCTTTTTTCTTTTTTTTTTTTATAATGCCCCAGTTGGCTGTTCTGCTGATTCTCGAGATGCAGCTGAGTGATCTTCTTTTCTTGCTCAAGAAGTCGGGAAATACCGTCAGGAATCCCTTCAACATCATCTTCGTCCGCTTCGAATACAGGGAATTCAAAATTGGGAGATGACGTCCGATCATTATGTTTAATGGGTTTGAGAATCAACCTGCATAATGATTTTGATATGAAAAGCTCTTTGAAAATCAAACAAGACAATCGTTATGCAGATGAAAAGATTGCTTTTATTCCTGTTTTTAGGTTTTTTTGGTGATCACCAATTTCATGCAAAAAGCGAAAAGGGAAAACAAATGGAAAAACAAATGTTTAACATGAATTTATTTGAATGAAAATATCATTGCACAAAATGTTGCCAACAATGTCATCACTTCTCCTTTTGGCATGGGAGAAGGGTTTTTAAACAAAGTGATTATTACTCTGACTTATGAACAACTGTAGGAACGCCCACAGTGACCCAATTGTGATAGATCCCACCAGGGATAACAACTGTCAGAATCTCTTGCATCAGTAGCTTCTGCTTTTGAACAACCCTCTTTGTTGAAAAGTCGGCGCCGGCCCAGGACTTGTTATCTTCAAGCTTGATTAACACGGGGACCCAAGTCTTCAAAGTTCAGAAAACCTGACCTCACGAGGTCTTGAACCTTCATCTTCAACTGAAAGCAACTATCCACATCATGACCAGGAGCTCCTGAATGATACACACAATGCTGCTCAGGCCTATACCACCACCGAGGGTTGTCGGGTATAGCCGGCGGGTCTCTGGGAGTAATCAAGTTCCGCTCTATCAAAGAGGGATACAACTCTGAGTACGACATAGGGATCGGATCAAAAATGATCTTCTTCCTCTCATTACTCGTACTGGCTTGATTACCATTGTGAGGCTGGGAAGCCTGATGCTGAGGACGATGTTGTTGATGCTGATATTGCTGAGTTGGCCTTCTCTGCTGTTGGGGTTGAGTAGCTGGAATAGTCACAACAGCGACCTGACGATATGGTCCTCTGTTCGCACTCCTCCGACGGTGCACAGCATTTGTTTCACTCTCTCCCCTTCTGGGTGCCTCAGAGAATGGCTTCTTAGAACTTGAAGAGTTTGAAGAGCCAGGATCTTGAATCTTTCCTGCTTTGATAAGGCTCTCAGTCCTTTCCCCACAGACGACAACATCAGAAAAATTACTGAACGGGCAGCTTCCCATGCGATCCATGAACACACCTTGCAAGGTTCCAATGAACATGTCAGTCAACTCTCTCTCCAGCATAGGAGGTTGCACTCTAGCGGCTAGCTCACGCCACCTCTGGGCATACTCTTTGAAGCTTTCCTTGGAGTTCTGACACAAACTCTGCAGTTGAGTTCGGCTCGGCGCCATGTCCATGTTGTGCTTGTACTGCCTCAGAAAGGCTTCACCGAGATCTTTCCAGCTTCTGACTGATTCTTTCTTCAGATCCATGTACCAGTCCAAAGACGCTCCAGACAAACTGTCTTGGAAAAAGTACATCCACATCTTTTCATCATCAGTATATGCTGAGATTTTCCTGAAGTAAGCTTGCACATGGGTGCGAGGACAGGAGGTACCGTTGTACTTTTCGAATGAGGATGCTTTGAACTTGTACGGGATTCTCAAACCCTCTACCAGCCCCATATTTGTAACATCAAATCCGAGGGATTTTTGACATTCCATGACTCGGATTTTCTCAGCAAGATCATCCACTTTTCTATCCCTCTCTTCGGTTCTCACAACGTCATCGTCCTCACTGAGGAGAGTAAACATGTCCTCTTGTCTGTCAACAATCGGAGCAGGATGACGAATGGGAGCCCGGATAGCTCTGGCATTGACCTCTGCAGCAAGAGGTTGTCCATTGATTTTGATGCCCCTCAACTCATCACCCACATCATAGTCACTGGCGGGAGCGGCAGCAGCAGCATTATCATTCACAGGAACACCCACTGGTGAAGCACGGTTGGCAGTTGGAATCACAGTTTCCTGTCTCTTGGCTAAGGCACGCAGCTCCTCTTGCCCCTGAACAACCCCTTGCATCATGCTCATGAATTGGGCCATGTTTGCCCTCATCTCAGCTAGCTCAGCTTGAACCCGGTCCATACTTCTTTGTTGATTCAATCTGGTTGCGGTGCGGACGATGATCAACAATCCTGTCTCAGTCAAAACCCAAAGTGAGAAGTCGTGTCCCCAAACATGCCTGCAATGCAAGGATGATATGTGCATGATATGTGTATGACGCGGATGCTATTTTATCATGAATGATCCTGAAAAGGATATGCATATGCGAGTTAATTTTTTTCTTTTTCATGCACTATTATTATTTATTTATTTTGGAAAATAAACATGCTATGATGCAAATGACGGAGCCAAGACTGGCAGACTGTGCATCTCAGAACACCGAATTGAAGCTTCGGCTTGAACTCGGAGTCACAATTCATCTGAAACCCAAGGTCAATCTGATCAACTGGCATCTGAACCCATTCTGAGGAGCCAAAACACTATCTGAGCGAGTACCCTCAAATTCAGCCCAGGGATCCGAAATAAACGGAACCCTCTGATCAATACCAGGGTCGAACCTCCGGCGCCTAGAAACAAATGTCCAGAATTCATAGTCACCAACAGTACCAGGAGTCACCAACTGTACCTGTTAAAATGATCAATCCCTCCCCACTCACGGGTGTCATCTAGGCCAGGGTAAGGTCGAGAGAAACGCAGCATAAATAACCTTTCGCAGAATATCATCCTGTGCACACCCGATGTATGCACCGATAATATCCCACCAGGGTCTGAACTGCTCGTGATGTCAATGTTCCGCTAAGTGGCGTACACCACCCGCTTCCCATGAATCACTCTATTCCTAGGTTTCCTAGATTTCACTCATAGCCTGGGTATTGGGCCTTTTACCTCGAGTAACTCCCACCCCAAACAGAGAGACACAGCACAACCAGCAGATGAATATGAATGAATGCAAACATTAATGCAAACAATAAATACAAACGATAAATGCACATATATACAATGAATGCAATAAATAAACACAGCACAAAGCAACCAAAACCCTAACCTAGTGAGCGCTAGGAGAGACTCGCTTAGGGAAGATGGACCAGCAAGAGGTCAACTTCTTTATTCCCCAGCAGAGTCGCCAGCTGTCGCATTACGCGAAAAACCGGCGGGAAACGAAAACAACAGAGCCGCCACCGTGCGTTATTTATCCCAAAAGAGGGAAAGGAAACGCTCAGAGTAAACCTGGAAAAGACATGGTCTCGCGACCAAAGAGAATGGGATCGGGAGTCGGTTATGCGAAGGGAAGGTATTAGCACCCCTACGCATCCGTCGTACTCGACGGGATCCACGCACAAAAGGAAGGAAAATGGTTGCTAAAACACTGCTCAAACACACACACACTGGCTGAAAGAGACACAAGAAAACAAACAAGACGGACTCGGCAGGATATCGCATCCTGGGCCTACTTAGTCTATCAGGCATAGACATCAGAGTCAAAGTAGTTCGGACTGGGGAAACGACACATGCTCGCTAGGATATCGCATCCTATGCATACGTATCTCCTTGGACGAAGGAGAATCAGAGCATTCGTAGCTCGGCTGACACGCACACAAACAAACACAGGCAAAGGCAAACGTGGAGCCTGAATGCCAATCACTGGACTTACATCAGCATCCGAACCGAAACACACACAGGAAACCAACTGCCAATCGCTGGACTTACGTCGGACTCCAACCAGAAAAAGGAGAAACAACTCACACAAACAAAACAAAAGGGCGCCCGGAGAGATCAGCTCATCTCCTGCCTACGTACCTCATCTGGTATGAGGATCAGGGCGACGTAGTTCCCCTACGCAGGGATACAGGACTAGCCTAACCAGATAACAGAGGGAGACACAACACTAGGGAGACTACGACTCGAGCCTAGATGTTGTCATGCAAAATCATCCCTAAGTTAAGGTTTCTAGCTAACTTGCACAGGAAGCAAGCCTATCCTAAACATGACTTGCACAGGAAGCAAGCCACACCAAACTTAACTTGCACAGGAAGCAAGCTAAAGCAAACATAACTTGCACAGGAAGCAAGTCAAACTAAACCTAACTTGCACAGGAAGCAAGTCAAACAAACACACAAGCACAAGTAGCACACACTATATGCAAACAATGGGCTCAATCAAGGTTAGGTTTTAGTCGAGGGGTCATATCAACCTCAACAAACAAACCACTGGAACTGGGTAGTGTTAGCTCTTAACCTTGCCATTGAGGGGCTAAGGTGAAGCAGATGAAAGGTGAGTGAAGATGAGACTTCACAGCTCTTATCCCTGGCCTGGGAGAGCTTAAGACAAGAATGTGTGGGTTCAGAAAGGAGGAACCCTTCTACACATTTGAAACTGACTCAACTGTACAATTGTACAAGATCTTGGGTTTGTATATGCAATGCATCAACACAGTGGTGTGAGCAAAGCAGATGACACACAAAATAGCAGGGGATAGATTGCATATCCCTTGGGTTCTGCCAATTGCCTCTTCACTTAGGAGGTCTTTGACTCTATACAAGGACAAATGTAAACAGTCACAAACATTGCCTCTTAAGGAGGACTTCAGACAGTTGCCTGGCCAAGTAACAGGCCAGGTCTTCCAGACTACATGAAGATAGGAAGTAATACCTCAATGCAAATTGCTATTAAGCAAAGCAAAGCAAAGTTCTTAAAGAACTAAAAGCAACTAAAGTACCTGAAATCAGTCAAGCACAGTTAGTATACAATTCAAAGTTAAATCAAAATGAGGTAGAAATCAACAGTCAACACAGTCAGTTAAATGTGAAATGCACAAGGCTCAAAGCATGTGAGCCAAGCAACCTACAAAACAAACAAGTTAGTCATGACAATCAAGCAAGCTCAATCAATTTGTATTGATCTCTTTGGGTATTTGTTGCTTAACCTGAAACAACAAACTTAAACATGAGCAACAGGACCACTAGGACAAGCCTAGGGTCAAAAGGGGATGAGAAAGTCAAAACAGCAAGTGAAATCCAATCAAAATCATATTCAAACAATCAAGAAACAAACTCAATTGGTTTCACATTCATATCAATCATCATCATCATTTCATAAGCAAATTAGGTCAAAGCATGGCATATGGAAGCTCATAGAAGTCAACAGCAAGACTCAACTCAAAACCAATCACAAACAATTCCAAAAATTCTCAAATAATTCATTATCAAACATCATCCATAACATTATAAGCACACCAAATTTCAGCTCAATTGGATAATGGGAAGTAGGGAAATGAAAATCAGAAAGGCAAGGCAAGTTCAAACATGCTCAAAGAAGTCAACCAAACATGCATCAACTTCAATAAATCATAAATCAGTGATAGCAAATGATAAATGAATGGGACTAAAACCATGATAAACCTTAAGATGTATACTAATCACATGTCAAATTTCATGTCCATCCAATAATGTATGAGAATTTCACAAAGCATATGGCATCAAGTGTCACAAAAGTCAACATTTTTGTCAAACAGGGGAGAAAATTCCAAACAATTAGGAAATGCCATCAAAAACTCCATAAACAATCACATGTGAACTAGGCATCCACAAGTATGTTCATGCAAAAAATCAGACCAAATTGAGTTCATTAGGCAAGGTAGAAAAAATCAATAAGTTGGACATCAATGGTGTGACACAAATTGTCACACCCTAATTCAAAAAATCATAACTCATAAACCAGCAATGATAAATTCACAAACTCTATACCAAAATCACCATGAATGTGTCTAGTTTGAGCACAAAAATTTGGAAGCCATTGGATAAAGCATCATCATTTCACAATTGATTTGGCAAAGTGTACAAAAAATGGACACATGAACAAGACCCTAGCACAATTTAAATTCTACACGTGCAAAAAATTCAGGAAAAATCATGATAGATAACTAGAGATTAATATGAACAATATGCAAAAAATCTCATTAATTTTGGATTAAAATTGGATGACTTATGAATTTTGAAAGATTGAGCACAAAAATGAAATAATTATTGAAACATAACATGAATTAATTAATTAAATAAATATGCAGTGCCATTTTTGTAAATATGTGGGCAAGTTAATGAAACGCAGCGCATAAGTAAGAAGAATGCTGCAACGTGATTGGCCAGGAGCAATAAAACAGTGATACCATGCAAAACACGTTCAGGACAAAGAAAAAAAATCTGGAAATGGCATTTAGGGTTTTATGAACAGTACATCATCATCTTCATCAATCAGCTCGTGCAAATTATTTTTCCAGAAAATGAAATTAATCACACCAATGTAACCAGCAAACATCACACATCAAGAAACTAACATTCATTTGCACTGAATCGAGCTACACAGCATGCATGATACAAAAACAAGTTTGAACATCAAGTTTCAACTCAACATTTCTCCCTAATTACTCGACCATTTTTAAAACCACGACTACCATTGAACTCAGAATACAAAGACCTTTCTAAAACATGTCAAGATTTTGCAAATGGTCATGGTCGAAAACTCACCAAAGTTGAAGAACAGTTGAGATTCAATGATGATTTGGCTATGAAGAGTTGAAACAGATGTCCAACAAGCTTTCAAATGATGAATGGTTGAAGACTTTAAGCTCAACAATGTTGATTCCAGCTCAAATCGTGGACTGCCATGGATGAGCTCTTGTTGCAACAGTAGCTTTTCTTTGCTTCCAGTTGAGAAAAGATGCTTACAAATGCTCCCAAAGTGGTGGTGAATGATGAAGCAACCAAACAAGAATCGTGCTCTTTGAGATTTCTTCAAGAAAATTTCCAAAATGCAAAATGAAGATTTGAGAGAAAAATGGTTTTTGGTCCGGTTGTGAATTGTGTGCTAGGGCTTTTCAGAGAGAAAAAGATGTATATATTCTCTGTTTAGTGTTTGTATTAGTTGGCTAATGGAAAAGTTAAACATAATTTGCATAATGACATGTTTTGGACCATTTTGCTAAAACCATGCCAATCTACATGGGGTGTATGAAATGTGCACGAATTGGGCCTTGGACAAACTCCAAATGCAATTTCTGAACCATTCCAAGTGGTAAAAATGGTTGGAATTGGTTATTTCAAAAGTTCATTTTTTTACCTCACTTAAATAATTCAAGCCACTTCAAAAAGTGCCATTTTGATTGGTGAGTTTTTGATGAATTGTGATGACATATTTGGAAAGAGGGCATCAAATGTGACTTGTAGCAAAAAACCCCACCCAATTTGGCCAAATGGTTTGGAAGATATGCCACTTTGAAGTTCAAAATTGTTTGAGAATGACTTGATCATAACTTGCTAACCATACATGGGAATTGAGTGTTCTTGTAATTTTTGGAAATGGGAGAACAAGATCTTCAACTTTCATGTTGGGCAAAAATTCATTTGAAGCTTGTATCATGATGTAATTTTGAGGATCAAGACTTTCCATTTTTGGCAAATTCCAATTACAGGTCAACTTTCTATTTTTGGAAATTTCTTGTTTGACTTCAAATTCTTCGATGTGGATGCTTGACATGTTATATGAGGCATATATGGGCATGAATGAGACCTCTCAAACCAATTCCCACCATCAAATCCCTGATTAAATGCACAGTTGACCAACAGTTGACTTTCTAGGGTTTCTGGTAGACTGCACACTGACTGATGACTTCTGAGCAATCAAACCTTGACCAAATCACTTCAAAAGGACCCCTAGGTCATGTGAACATGTTGGACCAACCCTAGGGCCTTGTCTCAATGGAGATTGCACTGGCTTGCTTGACTGACTGATCTCCTGACCAGTTTGACCTAATCTGACTGATGATCTTGCACTAGGGCAAAGGAACAATGCAATGCTATGCAGTGGACTATGTTAATGCTATGACCTAATATGAGAATGTATGTACAATGATAGGTGCAAATTTGAGGTGCTACACACAACATCTGCTAGTTTCTAGGAGTTTTAGCTTATGAGCAGTTCCTTTAGTTTAGTATAAATAGAATGTCCCACGAGGGGCTCGAGGTGTTCACTTTGTACTAAAAATCACTTGTAAGAAAACTTCCCATTCCCAGCGCGAGGAAGCAAGAGTTTTTTGAGAGTGCTATGTACATGAATCACCACATTTATTTCAATGCAACTTCCTTATTTTTCAATTGTTCCCGTTGAACATTTTATCTTAATTTCATTTACTTTTGAGTTATCATTTTACATTGTCGTTTACGCTGTCGACACTGATTCTATTACGATAATAAAATTTACCAAAAGCGTGTTCTTCGTGTACATCTTTTGAATGCTATAGCGTTGTCGGTCACGAGTCACCTTTAGGCTGTAGCATTGTCTAAATCGTTCGTGTGGAAAATCCTACGCTTGTTTGACACTTTGTTAGGAGTCGTTCCTCACAAAGTTATTTCGTCGAGTTGGACAAGCCTCACCTGCACTAGCACATGTCCTAGGATCAACTGGTCGATCCTGCAAGTAACCCTTTGTTTTAAGGCCTAGGGAGGACCAGCGGTTGTTTACCAATTTCCACAGTAAACAGTTGTGCTGTCGGAGATCTTCATCGACCTTAAACAGAGTATAGGTAATTAGATTGATTGCATCACTTTGTTTACCAATTCCCATTTTCTTGAACAGAGTATAGGTAATTAGATTGACTGCATCACCTCCGTCGACAAAAACCTTATTCACCGCCATTCCATCTATCTTAGCCCTGATGAACAATGGTTTTAGATGGTACATCATCACAGGACTAGGCCTTTCAAACATTGCTTTCTGCTCTTCCACCACGCCGCTATTCATGACATAGTAGCATAAAGGCTTTCCTCCCTCTATTTTGTCTAGTACAAAGTCTCCCTCTATTTCAGAAACTTTAGATACCATGTCGTATTCGGCTGGTAGTAACGACACAATGGCACATTTTACGATGAAATCATCACCATAGGTATCGTTGTTGTTTTCGTCGTATATATCCTTGTTGAATTCCTCATCAGATTGAGGAGAATATTCAGGCTCTTCTTCCTCTGGTTGGGAGAGTACTTCGGCTCCTTCTCCTTCGATTTTTCCTCATTTCGTGGCTTCCCCTTGATCTCTGACGAACATTCCATGTTCTGAGTAGCTATCACCGCCTTCTTTCCCGTCGAGTCGACGGTCATGGCCACTGTCTGATTGGCCACCATTTTTGCAAGTCCTTTGACCTTTGACATTTGTTCCTTTTGTCCAGCAATCTCCGAAGTCTTCGACTGTGGAGTGGTAACGGCTTTCCCAACTTTTTTGTTTCGCTGGTGGCGTCTCCACTATGTCCTAGTCATAGGATTCTTTCCTTTGTAGTTAGGAGAGATTGTGTAACCTCTCCTCTTCTCTAGAGACGTTGCCTCTTTCTCCAACACCCTCCATTTTGGCTTCTTGCCCCCCTTCTGATTGACGGATTCTATCCATTTCTCCTATGGAACATCAGTTGGAGGAACGAATGTCTTTGGGTGGGGATGTTGAAATTGTCTTTCGTACTCTTCGTTCCGTCGAGGTGCTTTGTGCCTGTCGAACACGAATCGTGGGACAACAGGCTTTTCCTCCTTCACGACCTTGTTGTCGGCCTCCCGTCTTTCAGCGGTTTTCTTGTTGAATACCGCACTGCACTTCGGGCATAATAGAGCCTTTGATCCCTTCTCCTTGCACTTCTCCTGGAAGTCAGACAAACTTTCGCCAGGCTGGGGATAGGCCGACTCGGGCCTTCTTTGGTCTTTGACTCCGAAATCTTCAGTAGTTTCGACCATCATTACTTCAAATGATTCAACTAATAAGGTTGCATTGAGAACCTCAGAGAGACCATCAGTAGTCTCCACCATCATGCACTCTAGAGGCTTTGCATACAACGCTTCTTCCACCTTCAAAGGGTCAGAATCCACCTACATTTTTTGCCTTTCGCCAAACTGGAGCCTTCCTTCTTTTAGAGCTTTCTGCACCAAATCCCTGAAAAGAACACATTGGTGAGTTTTGTGACCAAGGAAATTGTGAAATTTACAAAATCCCCTTTTCTTCTTCTATTCTAGGGAAGGGTCTTTTAAACCCCGAGGGACGATAATCTGTCCATCTTCTACTAATAGATCAAAGATCTCGTCGCATTTAAACACGTCGAACATATATGTCTTAGCGACATATTTGTCTATTCTCTCTGGTTCGACGGGGTTTTTCCCATTCGATGTTTTCAAAACCGTGCACGCATATGGAGGTCCGGGCTTAAGTTCCGCCACGTTAACCTCACACATGTCGACTATATTTTCGTCGTCGGAAGAGCCTCATTCGACTGCGATGTAGGACACTTTCTCTTTTTTATGATATCGACCCGCCTTAGACTTTTCAGCTTTCAAGCGTTCGATACGTCGAACCCTATCGGCCAATTGGGCCATATCCCTAAGATATTAGGTATCCAGCTTCTTCCTTATAGAATAATCTAGACCCCCATCTACCATCTCGACTAGTTTGTGTTCAGGGACTTGAGTAAAGCATCGCGCCTTCAATAGTCTAAACCTGTTCAGGCACTGATTGTAACACCCCAATAAAATAAAATAATTATTTAAATTGAATTAATAGTATATTATTAATTTAATTAAATAATTAGATTATTATTATTGGATTATTTTAATTATTTTGGAATAATAATTATTATTGGAAAATATATAAGTGTGAAATGAGGAAAGAGAATCCCATTTGGTAAAGAAGTGTTTTCACGTGAAAACAGAGAAACTGCAGAGAAGAGGAAAAGGGAAGAGGCAGAGCAAGAGGAAGAAAGTTGGAGAAGAGGAAGAGCTTGAACTCAAAGAAATGCCGGATTATCTCAGGTAAGGGGGGTTTGTCGTCGATTAATGGGTATTATGGGATAATATGTAATGGGTAGTGATAAGCCGTCGATTTAACCCTAATTGGGACTGTATATGCTGAAATTGATGTCGGATAAACTGTGTTAAAAACTGTAAATTGAATCGATAGTTGTGCGAGTCGTAAATGTTAGACTATGGCACGGATCCCAATTAAAAACTTGAATCGGCACTACCAACTTATGAGACAAATTGGGTTTTTGTAGAAAGGGTTTTAGATGCGGGAGCGGCCGGAAAACCTGATATGCATTAAGCTGACGGAACTTGGAATAACTCAGAAAAATCTGAGTCTGCGCGCGAACGGTCGACCATAGAGTCGGCGTGCGCTGACCCGTGGGGCAAGCGCCGACTGTATGCGTCGACGCAAGGCATTTTTCGCCGACCCGTGACTTAAACGTCGACCCTATGCGTCGACGCAAGGGGTGTTTGCGCTGACTCCCTCCAGTTGAGCAGAGCCTTTGCGCCGACCGCGAGCTTTGAGCTGACCCCTATAGTCGACTCAAAAGCCTTCATTCTTTGTTCATGGACGTGCATAATGGTTTTGTCATCATCGAAACTGGATATCGTATGTTGCAGAGTGGAAAGATGGATATGTTAATGTTGTGTACATAATTGAGAGCTGGCCTATGTTGGCACGTGATGTAATAGGGATTGTATTCCGCTGTTGTGAGCCGTATAGGTATTAGTAGAGAGTGCTAATACGGTGTTTAATTGACTTACATGATAACGATGTGTTGATTGATGTATGATGGCATGCCTAATGATGTGAATGTATATATATTGCCTGTGTTGTGAATGGACTGTTGTATGGCTTAGAGTGTAAGCTTATGTCCGTTGTGAATTATTGTTGATGCTGCATTGCTAGGTGATTAGCGTGTATAGCATAGCCTTCGGGGCTGTAGCTAATTCCCATTGTGAGGAATTAGTGAGTGAATTGTTGTGGTAATTGTTGTTGATGTTTGCATGCTAGATGATTAGCTTGCATAGTCTAGCCTTCGGGGCTGTAGCTAATTTCCATTGTGAGGAATTAGTGAGTGAGTCATTAGATCTCAATGAGTGGGACTAGTGAGCTTAGTAGCCGTATCCGGAGGGATCGGTGAGCTTGAACTGTATGTTCAAGAAGAGTCGGTACCGCATTTCATGGAGTCTCATTACATAGTGAATGCATGGCATAGCCTGTGGGGCTGTAGCTAATTCCCATTGTGAGGAATTAGTGAGTAAATCGTTGTGTTGTGTTGTGATGTTGAATATGGTTTGAAAATTATACATATGATATATATTATTGTTGAATATGATGTTGGAGTTAACATTGCCGTTATTGAGGGTGTAGTCTGGTTAGGGTGAATTGTTGCGTTATTTACTTAACATTACATAATATTTTATAATGCCTATTTATCGATTGAGGAACTCACCCTTACAACTATTTTTCAGGTAACGAGAAATGAGTTGAGTAGAAGCGAATGCTTGGAGTCTAGTGTAGTCTCCTTAGTGGGTCGTGCTCTGATAGATGTAACATCGGGAGGGGATGTTTTAATTAATTGATATTGGTTGTTGAATGATTTACATGTGAATGTTACATGTTTTACATAATTTGATGGATTGGAATTTTATCCGCTGCGATTTATGCAATTGTTGATTGATTAAATAAAGAGCATGACAGTTATTTTGAGATATGGTGTGAATGTTTTGTGTGACACCCTTTGGTGCATAATTACTCTGATTGTTATATGTTAATAATTTAATTAAATATTTTGGGGTATTTAGAAGGGTGTTACACTGATCAATTGACTCAGCGACCTTTCGCTTAACGCTAGCTAGTTCCTTAAGGCTGATCTTTGATTGTCCCATGTAAAATTGTTCATGGAACAACCTTTCCAATTGTGTCCATGTTTGAGTCGACTGTGGAGGTAGCGTTGTGAACCATGTAAACACATTTTTAGTAAGAGAACTTGGGAAGTATTTTAACTTCAAGTCCTCATTATTTGCTATGTCACCAGCCTCGATCTGGTACCTCTCCACATGTTCGACGATGGAATCTTCAGTATCCCCCGTGAATTAGTAAATTTAGGGACTTTCCATCCCCTTGGCAATTATGTCTTTAAGACAAAATATGGTAGAGGCGAGGAGTATGTCGGCCGCTGGAGGCAAGGAATTACTCTATTTCGTACTATGATCCATTCGACGATAACCTCTAGGTTTTGTTCCCCTATGGATGCGTCGTGTCGAACTTATCGAACCACCTGGTCGGGATCCTGGTTACGGTTAACCAGTACCACGGGAGGCCTTCGTACCACCCTTGGGATGTGTTCAAACTCCTGGTATTCTTGTTCGCCAGTATCGCCTATCATCTCCTCTTGTCGAACCGGAGTCTCTGGTCGAGGAGGAGGCGTGAGATTTTGACGCACTTGAGTCCTTAGAGCTCCCAAAAAGTCTTCAATCCTGGTCATTTGGGTCGCCAACTGTTGATAGATCTACGTCGAATCCTGGATCAAGGGCCTTAACATAGTACCCATTTGCTGAGTTAGCATGTGTACCATTTCGTGGTTACTTTCGTCCATTTGTTGTCTCATAATGACAACAGAGCTTGACGTAAAAGTTGGGACTGATTGGGACGTCAATCCGAACCCTGGGGGTCGACCAAATGGGGTTGCCAAAGGTCCAAACCCCTTATAACGATGGAATGGTGATGACAAGGTATCACTGTAAGTCAAACCGAGGTTATGCATGTTTGCCATAAACTCTGTTTGCATTCCCAACATTCTGTGTATGGGAGCCGTGTAACTAGGCATATGTTTCCTCATAATTCCCATGGTCGGCGATGTCAGCGTTTGGGGCTGACACGGCGTCGGAATTGGTCCTACAAACATTGTTGAAACCGTCGACACCATACTATAGCCGGTGTCAGTGGCTTGCGGCGTCGTTGTCTCTCCCGCTGAAGATGTTTCTTCGTGGGGTCTAAGAGACGTCAGTTTTCCACTGCACAATCGCATACAACTTAACACTATCGAGGTCCCACCAGTTGTGCAAATTTTTTGTTTTGCACAACAATCTCTAGCTTTCCTATATGAGGTTTTCTTGCAGGACCGGCTAAGGAGTCCCGGACTTAGTGTTTTGGGTGTATGGATATTTGGTAAACAATGTTTCTGACTGGTTGAAAGGGTGTAAACGAGACTCTTGACGAGTCAGGGAAGTAATAAAGGTCAAATGAAAAGTAGAAACGATAAAGTACTGAAACAAAGAGGATAAACGATAAAACGAGACAAGACAAAAGATAAACTTTGCGAAGATTAAATGACTTGTAATTATAAAGTGGAGGCAAAATACATTGTTTGTAAGGAGAGTAACTTGTTTCTAGTAAACGCTTTGGTACTTCAAACTTTACCCATACTGCCAATGTTCAAATTTCCACCCCCTAGAATTTTACCTAACATTGGCTTAAATACTAGTTGAAAATAACTGTCGGGAAGTTACAAAGCCTTATCGTGGTGCCACGTATCGGTCCACTTCCCCCATCTTGGCGCATAACTACCCACGGCCTTTTTGCATGCCCATGTTCCCATTCTCTGCTCAAAACCTTTCAACTTCGACCGAAGCATGCATGTGTCGACCGGAAGACTCGCTCACCCTTCCGTCGAGGAGTTTCCGACAGAACCCCTAGTTGAAACAGGCTTTTCCCTTAGCCGAAATTTGTCAGCTAACAACCCGGTCGATGAAAGTGTTGGTGGGTTCCACATGCATGAGCTTGTCCAATTCGAGTAGACCTTCTACGATTTTCATCAACATTTGTTGGCTGAGTAGGAGATCCCGGGTCATCCCTAGGATTCATAAATTCAGCGACCATGTCACCATCAAAATCGACAATCGTCGCCACCGCACTGCCATAACTTAATCTTGGTCCCTCGTTATTCCAATTTGGTTGGGTTGTAGGTGGCATTAAGTTATTCATGTAAGGGGTGTTGGGTTGTTGGTCTTGGGATGTATTAAGGGTGAAGGTCTGTGAGTGGTAAAAAGACATTTGAAGTAGGGGTGTTTGGTAGTTATGTTCTTGTGGGATAGGCTGTGAGAATGAGTATTGGTTATAATGGGTGGTAGATAGTGTGTGTTGTTGGGTGAATGATGTTAAAGGGGTAAAATTTGTGTTTTTTTATTGGGTGTTGTACGGGGTTGGGTTAAATGATGGATATGGTTGATGGTAGTGTTGGCTTGGGGTATAAGGTTGTTGTGTTGGGTTGAAAGGTTGTTGGGTGTTACAAGTTGGTTTTGGGTGTTAAGTGTTGGTTGTTGGGTGTAAGTGTTGCTTGATGGTATGGTGTGTTAGAAGTTTAAAGATGTGGGTTGGTTACGAGGGTCAAATAGGTATAAATTTTGCGATAGATATAAAATAGTCACGGATATAAACCAATCCATGTATTCCTTATTGGGATTACATTCGGTTGGCATGATATCTCCTTGTAATACGGTGTTGCGACGATTTCTCCATTTTTGACGCTCTTGTCTATAATGGTCTTTCCAGTTTGAAAATTTCCATTGGTCTGACGTCTGACTTTTGTGGTACGCCTCCATGTTCCCAGGTGGACCCGGAATGTCTTGTTGAATCCCAAATTGGATTTTAACCATATATGAATGATGCATTTCAACATAAGTGAAACAGATTAAAACCGTTGTTGAACTCCACATGTCACTTTCAGTTGGATCTTCATCTTCAAGTCCAATGTAGGGCCTCCATCGAAACTGTAACGTAGTATTGTAAAGGATTAGTTAAAAAATTATAAATGAACTTTTAATGTAAGTAGTATAAGTCTTGCAGATAATACATCAGCTACCTCGAAATTATTGAAGAACGCCCGATATCCAGAAGCACAATGATGAGGTTTTTTTTCCCGTAATTCATCACATACGCGGACCACCTAAAAAAGAAATAGTTATTAAAAAATATCTAGAAAAAACATATCTAAAAACATAAAGTAAAAATAATTTTTTAATACGGACTTGGTCGCATATGGAAACTGGAATGAATTGGAATTTGTTGGTGACAGTCTGGGAATTCTATACCAACCCTAAAACTCCACAACCAGCAAAATTATTCACATTTTTTTAGCATATCTACATAAATTTTTGTATAGATGTGCTAAAGTAGCAGCCCCTAATTATATCTATATATTTTATTAATGTAAGCTAATAATGATAAAAACTGAAGATGTATAGTGTTACCATTAGTATTAGGAAATAATAAGTATGCAAAAAGAAATAAAATATACTCTCTTGTTTTCCAAAGTTTGACTTCCTCGGGGGAATTCTAATCCAATGACAAAGCATTGTAACGGTCCCTTAACCATGTAATTTTAATGTTTTTCCCTTTTCTATCCCTGTCTTCCAAAGGCACCCCCAATATTTCTAGAACCGACTCGTATGCCACATTTGCACGGTTAACAACTGCTAAATCATTCACTCGTACATCTAACAACATGTGTACATCCTCCATAGTGATTGTGCATTCACCGATTGGAAGATGAAACATGTAGGTTTCCGGTCTCTACCTTTCGCATAAGGCAAGAATAAATTTTCTATCAATATCGTATGAAGTTATGTTAATAACGTGACTAAAGCCCACTTGTCCAGCGCTTACAAGGTTGCAAACCTATTTGGGGCTTACAACACAAGCTTTCCAATGCTACCATACGATGAATATTGACCCATTTATGAAGGAGATGAAAATTTTCATAATCCGAGAATGCTGAGGAACAAGAAAGGTTGCCCAGTAAGCACGCGTATTAGAATAGAAATGGACATGGCTGATAAGTTGGAGAGAAAATGTTTCATGTGTCATCTACCTAGTCACAACCGAACTCGGTGTCCAAATGTTGGAATTAGTAATAATTAATTTTTTATTTGTTATCAAGTATCATTTTCAGATTACCATTAAGCTTCTCAGTTATTTGAACCATTACTCGTTAAGTACCAAATATAAATAACAAGAAACCATATATCACAAAACAAACAACAACACGTCTAAATAAACAATACATCCAACATACATCAAGACAGATAAAAATAGTTAACCACAATATTTGAACACAACATTTGTAACTAATTACAACAATCAAACTGATATGATTTGGTCCAAACATCTTTTCCCTCGAATCCTTATAATTTTTAACTCGCACTCGCCCACGTAGGACATTGTGTCTCTCAATACTTCTAATTTTTTTTGCCTTCAAGTATGTCTCCGTCTAACCAACAAATCAACTCCCTTTGTAGTTGCTTGAGACTATAGATGTTATAGAAGAGCATCTCTATCAGAGGCTTATCTCTCAAAAAACCACTTTCCCTTTGCAGCGACGAACATGTTAGCACTATCACAAGAAAATGAGAAGAGATGTGAAAAATAGATCACACCACACCTCTATTTATATCAGACTGCCACATGGAGTTGTACTTAAATAATAAAATAATCAAAACATCTGTCCATTATAGTGACAAAGTTGTACTTAAATAATAAATTAATCAAAGCATTACCCATTGCAGTGAGGAGTTGTACTTAAATAATAAAATAATCAAAACATTCATCCATTATAGTGACGGGACTGTACTTAAACAATAAAATCATCAAAGCATATGTCCATTGCAGTGACAGAGTTGTACTTAGATAATAAAATAATCAAAGCATATACCCGTTGCAGTGACAAAGCTGTGCTTTCTTAATAAAATAATCAAAGCATCCGCCCATTGCAGTGACAGAGCTATACTTTTTTAATAAAATAATTATATACATATAAATCAATTTAAATTATTCGAAATTAATTTATAATACTTAAAATCTAATTAACTTATTTTTTTAATAATTAAAATCTAATAAATCATTGAATTACATTAATTACGTACATAAAAATATATTTTATTTATTTTATTATGACTAAAAAATTACTTAATATATATTTATTATTAATATTAATTATATTTATGATAAATATTTTTTTATTAATATTAATTATATTTATGTTTAAAATTTTTTATTAATATTAATTATATTTATTATTAATATTCTTTTTATTAATATTAAATTTATAAAAACACATCGTAACATAGTACCGCCCATCTGCATTTTTATTTTGAGAGGCGTCACCCACTCATTGGGCGGCAGCTCTACAATGTGACTTTTTTTTTGTTTGAAAATATTGCATAATGATATATATGAATGAAAAGTGTAGCATTGTGGTTATTTTCTTCTAATAGTGTGGCAATGCAATAAAATATTCAAAATTCAATCCTCACTATTCAAAGTCATTTCATCTAAAAAAAACTTTTTTGTGTTTTTCTCTTTTTGAATGGCGAGGTATTGAAATTTATTTTTGAAATTATAAATAACACTTAAATGACATTATACTAGGTTTGTTAACCATGGAGATTTCTCTTCCATCCTCATTGATTACATTTTTTTCACTATTCTTCTCCGAAGATGCCTATTATTATCCCCTGGCCTTTCTATGTTCTTACCTCTATTGCTTCACTGATCATCCTAAAATCAACTCCAAAACCACATTCACGGCAAATAACTTTTGCCTATTTTCTTAGCAATGTATGCAACATTCCTTTAACCGAACTCCCTTAATCTTGTTTGAAAGGGTATATAATCACTATAAGAATCTCTAAAGAAGGGTATTTAGTTGGATTGAAAACGTATAAATATAATCTTTATGAAAGAATTATTTGGTCCAAAGCATCGTCCCATTTGAAAGTGGATGACTTGCATAACAATTTAAATGCAATATGGATACCAATAGGCCAGTGGGGATTGATTTCATTGGAAAAATCGAAGTCTCTTTCTCCCCAATCAAGATTTAAGGAGTGTCAAAGCTATAAATTCCTGGAATTTAAACTCATGTCTGCTAAAGTTGTTTGCATGGACTCCCAATTTAAAAGTTGTTTGCATGAACTCCTAATTTAAAACTTGGTGTTCATAACCATTCTACATGTGAGGTTTGGATTCATATTTCAGAGCTCTCTCAAGAATAATGGAGGCCAAAAATTCTTTTTGCAATTGTAAGTAGTGTTGGAGCTTATACCTACATTGATGATACTTCTAACAAATTAATGATTGAGATATGTTTTGGTCATTTTCCTATAATTTTAGTAGATATTGATTTATCTGCCAAAATCAAAAGTAAGATTCTAAAGGAAAAGAAGAAACTTTCTTTCTTTGTTGGAATAATGTGTGAGAACCTACAAGGGTGTTGTAAACAAAGCAAAATGATTGGTCATAGTGTTGGAAATTGCAAAAGACTGCACAAGCACGAGGAAGATGAACTTAAAACACCAAATAAGTAAGACCCTGCAAGTTATATGTTGCCAAAGTGCTTCAAAAATGAAAACAAGTCCCTGTAATTAAGATAGAGGAACCGAAAGAACTGAAAAATGTGGTACTAGTGGTGTGGTTGTGGATGAAATTACCAGTATTCCAAACCCTGATAATAAAACTAGACAAGATCTCTCTCTATCCTTAATCCATGTAGATTCTACTGTCAATAAACATGAGGACTCCCAAAGCTCTGATTGATCATAGTGTGTTGATGCAACACAATTAAATCTAGACGATGATCACCAAGATAATGCAAAGGTATTTGACCCCCAGTCAATTCTCTCTCATAATTCAAAAGGATATGGATTTCTTAAAGCGATCTCGGGCCAATATTGCTCAGATAGATGATACTAAGCCAAATATAATTGATGCTAACAAATATTCTCGATTTCAGTTGGTGCTTTCCAAGAATCAAAATAAAAAGTAAAAGAATACTAAAACAAAAGTTATTGAATAACCTTACACCACAAGGTCTAAGGTTACCCCATAAATCATTCATGAATTCTAAATTGTTATCCCAACTAGACCAATATTAATCCCTATAGCATGTCTTTCAAGTCCTAGCCAGCTGAGTTAAACAAAGGAAAGAATCATATCACAGGAAATGATAATAAAATATGCATGAACGATGTGATGGGTCATTATGAGGGGAAGCATTCACATTGGGTCAAACACTTACCTAAAGGTCAAAGACTCGCCCAAAGAAGTGAGAGAGACACCCCATATTCACCCAAAACCTTAAGGTGATAGGTGTATGGGTCCTCTTACTTATAAAGTGCTCTACCTCCACTTTTCTAAGCAATGGGGACTTAGAACTCACACTTGTTTCTCAACATAATTCACACTTGTTTCTCAATAATCTCCCTCTCAAGTGTGTGTCAATCCAATATGCTCCCCCTCAAGCAAAATCTCTTTCATCTACATTCTTGTACCGTCATTGAGAGACACCCTTATATCATCATGGGAACTTCAACGGAACACGCTGTTTGACCACCATGTTAGGAAGAGTTTTGATACAAGGAGCCAGTCCCTTACTCAAACCATCGGCTCTGATACCAATGATGGGTCGTCAAGAGGGGTAAGCATTCACATTGGTTCAAACACTCGCCTAAAGGTCAAAGACTCACCCAAACAAGTGAGAGAGACATCACATATTCACCCAAAACTTTAAGGTGATAGGTGTATGTGTCCTCTTACTTATAAATTGCTCAACCTCCATTTTTCTAAGAAATGTAGGACTTAGAACTCACACTTGTTTCTCAACACAACTCACACTTGTTTCCCAATAATCTCCCCCTCAAGTGTGTGTCCATCCATTATGTTCCCTCTCAAGTGGAAGCTCTTTCATCCACATGCTTGTACCGTCATTGGGAGACACCTTTATCTCGTCATGGGCACTTCAACAGAATATGCTGCCTGACCACCATGTCAGGAAGACTTTCGATACAAGGAGTCCACCCCTTACTCGAACCATCATCTCCGATACCACTGATGAGTCATCATGAGGGGTAAACATCCATACTGGGTCAAACACTCACCTAAAGGTTAAAGACTCACCCAAACAAGTGAGAGAGACACAACATATTCACCCAAAACCTTAAGGTGATATGTGTATGGGTCCTCTTACTTATAAAGTGCGCAACCTCGACTTTTCTAAGCAATATGGGACTTAGAACTCACACTTGTTTGTCAATAAAACTCACACTTGTTTCCCAACATAATGATGATAAGCAAAACAAAGGAAAAAGAAAATTGACATATTCAACAATCATAATCAGGAGCTCTATAATATAGGTCAGATCACTATAAATCATTAAAAAAAAAAAAAAAAAGACAGGAAACCAGCATCATCCAGGATAAGAACTCATATAGAGGAAAAGACTATACCACTAATCTCAAAACTTATTGGTTTAAGGGAGAAAGATCCAACAGTCAGATGAAAAATTCAAATAGTACACATTATTAGTATGATAAAAACCAAACCTCTAGAAATAACCATGGGAACTTTAGATACCTCAGCATGAAGAATTGGAAGAATGAAACTGGTATCACCTGGTAATAAAAATAGGTCACCTGGTAATATCGCTATCAGAATAGGTAACATCAATTACCATAATCCTCCTTCAAAGAAAGAAGAAAGGTATCAACCTAATCGTAAAAACAAAAAAGATAGGAAGAAATAACATGATTGATTATCTGAGCCACTACCTTGAATAAATAAAGGAAATTTGCTAACAATACCTTCAAAGAAGTCTATGAAAAGACCTAGTGAGTAAGATGAACAACATGCATGGGAGGTTAACCCCTATCAAAGAGAAATAGCATAATGCAAGGAAAGTTAGAAGAGATCCATCATCAAAAAAATAGAAAAGATAAGTACCGCTCCTATGACCATGAAGATAACACTCAAAATGACACATACGTGCACACTGAGAAGCAGGATGAAGGAACTTAATGCAACATGTATCTACAGAACAAAAAGAAAAAACCCTCTTTCAAGCCTAATCTGATCAATTCCATGCAAGATTGCATTCTTTACACTCTCAATTAGAAGATCAATCATTAAGGCCATAAAAAATGCACATGCAAGTCTTAAAGTGCATCTCTAAGAGCATATCCTGGAAAGACAAAAATGTTACGATTAACACATATGCATATACGGCCAAGGAAGAATAATGGAACATTGGAGCGATATTTAAAAGCGAAAATAAATAATACTTAGTTAATGGTACATGGAAGCATAAATATTTCAATAACCCCATAGTTTATGAAGGCCGAGCGATGTTAAATGCTCTCCGCATAATAACTTAGATGGACTCTAGATATGTAACAATTCTCACTGATTGCAAAAAGCTTAGTGGATATGCTGATGAAGTTTAAAGATGATAACTTCATAATTATAAATATTAATTATACTAGTAGGGCTTCTGAGAAGACTGACAATACATGTAACAACAAGGATAAAATAACGAAAGGGAAAGAAATATGTAAGGAGATGAATAACAAGGATATGAGCATTAGAATGAATGATTGAAGAGCTAGGTTTTCGGAGGAGAGAATGATGAAAGAAAATGGCACTCCAATAGACATATCTCATATTGGATGGATAGTATTCAACATAAGTAACACCCTAACAGAAATCAACAGTGGATCAATCCAATATGTCACTAGAATAGAGAACTTTATGGTCTATAACTTACCTAAATGGATAGGGAGTTTCTCTTTTTACCCTTAGGGGTCATTCCACACCACTGTGAAAATAATAAAATGTCCCTAGTGTCCAACGATGCTTCTCCAAAGGCACCTTTTCCACACACAATTGAGGCAAATATGATGAAAAACCCTTATTCTATGAAGTTTGATCCTGAGATCTCCGTATGCATAAAAGGTTGATTTCGAGATGTATCTTTGTATCCCCATTTAGTTCATTTGTCTGTGAGCATTCCAGATATGCATCTTTGGATTTTTCTCTGTTAGTTCAAAACAGAAATAGAAATAAACATTGGCAGAATGGAAAACATAAATTAACTCCAAAATAAACATTACATAGACAAACATTACATAAATTTAACATTAAATGTTATTAAAAATAGGTTGTTTAGGACGTTGTAATATTATTGTAATATCTTAGGCTAATCTTTAAATTGTCGCATTTACTTCAATCAGACCCATTGTTGAGTAACGGTAAAAGGTACTCCATATCACCTTTAAATCATCATCCGTCTTCAGTTCAAGCATGGTGAACCAAATATTTCCTTTGTTTTCAGTCGGTGATGAACGATACTCGAGCTTGACAACTCTCAGATTTTCTGTATATCGAATGATAGTATTCAGTTTGGTTTTCAGATCGATGAGAAGTATGTCCTCGCAAATCCAAAATTGAGGTGGGGGTTTTGCACCGATGAAATACACAAATGCAAGATGGGGATATGTAGTCATTCTGGTTTATGTAAAGAAAATGGAATGATAGACCCTATTTATAGAAGTTGTAGAGCAATAAGAACCTTACACACATGATTATATCTACATGAAATACTTCGGAGATACATCTCCGGATCCGCCTTTTTTTTCCAAAAAATAAGAGTCTCTCCGGAGATGCATCTATGGATGATCCCTTGTTTTGTTTTTTTTTAATGAATAAAAAGATGTGCCCGGAGATACTTCTTCAGATCCGCCTTTTTTTTTCAAAAAATAAGGGTGGCTCTAGAGATGCATCTACGGATGATCCCCTATTTTGTTTTTTTAATGAGTAAAAAGGTGTGTTTGGACCCAGCAAAAAACTATGCAGAACATAACCATGCTAATTATGCATAACAAAATTTCAAAATAAAAAAATTGTCCAAAAATACCACCCAATTTTACAACTATATGCAGTGTTTTACTTACAAAAAAATGTGTTACATTGCTAGATTACAACTAAAACGAATCAAAAGTTGAGTTACTATCTAAATCTATTGGTGGCTCAATCTTCGATCTTTCCTTATTTGCTTATTGTTCAATGTAGCTCAACTTGGTGAACTCTTCCATCCTTTCAAGAAAGTGATTGAGTGATGTTTCAGCATCTTATGTTTCGTCCACTCTGGTGATGTCACTAGTATAAGACATTCCGGTTTCAAATAAATCTGAATAAAATGTTTTTTTATAGCCAACCAATACACATAATGCAAGGATCGAGGGATGAAAGGAATGATATTTACCTACAACTATAGCTTTTTTTGCTCCCTTTGAAGTGATGATATACAAGAGTTCTTTGTTGGGGTTGAAAATTTCATTGAGAATGAGATGAATTTTTTCAAGGGTTTTGCTATGGTTACTTGTTTTATCATGAAGAATAAGCTCATGCAAGGTGGTGTTTTATAAACTTTCCCGTTGGGTGTTTCCAGAGATGCATCTCCAAAAATATCACTGAGTTGTTATTTAAATCATTTATGTGAATAAAAAACCCATAAACGAGTTCAGGGGGTATTTCGAAGATGCATATTCAGATACACCCAAAGAGTATACAGAGATGCATCTCGGGATGATTTTTCTTCAAAAACTAGGGTGAAACTTAAAAAAGAGAAGATAGATGTAATTTTAGGTGCGTTCGGAGATGCATCTCCGAACGCCTAAGGTATTTTCAGATTTTTAAGGGGGTGGGAGGAACTGAAGGTAGAGAAAAACAAGAAAGGGGGTTTGTATTCAGGGGGAGATTAACAATCTCCCCCTAAGTATGATACTTAAAAATGATTTTCAAAGATATTCAGTATCAGATATGGGTTTCTGGGGTAGAGAATTTCTTACCATATCTTCTTAGGTTGCTTGACTTGATTTATAGTTTCTCAGATAAGAATTCAAACTTCCTTGGTTTAGATAGGTCCTAAAAAATGACTTAAAACTATGCAATAATTTTATGTCAGAATGTAAGCAGTACATTTATGAGATTTAGATAAAATAATTCATCAAAAGACTTTTATCTAATTCTCCCCCTTTTTGTCAGACTCAAAAAGTAAATAAACCACAATTTCATTGATTTGAAAACTTCAGAAAGTACAGCGAGAAAAGATCAGAAAAAAGCCTTAGAACTAAATACACTTAGAAAAATTTTAAAGAAAAATCCTAAAGTGTCTAAGGTTTAGGTGGAGGAGGCATCCTCTGAAGTAGCTCGGCTAGTAGGTTCTGAATGTTCTTGTTGACCTGATATTGTTTGTCGAGTCTGGTTCTGACCAATTCTTGTTCCTTCTGCAACTCTTCCAGAGTTCTGATGACCAGAGGGGAAAGATCAGCTATTGATGACTCTCCCTTAGTCAAAGAAACCTCATCAGCTTTCTCAGATTCAGCCTTCTGATAAACTTCTGTAACCCTTGCAGGTTCTGCTTCTTTCTTAGCTTTCTCTTTTGTAGCAACTTCTGCAGCTGCTTTCTGAGCAGCCTCCTTGGCAGCTTTCTCAAATGCTTTCCGTTCAGCCTTTTCTGCCGCTTCCTTTGCCAACCTAGCTTCTAACCTTTCCTTAACACTTCTGATGAAGTCATTTCTAACCTGTTCAAAGAGGCTATTTATCTTGAAAATATCATATGTCATCCATCTGATGAATCTATTCCAGTTAGTTCTTACTTCAGAAGGTTTCTCACTGGTGCTGGATTAGTCAGAGAGCTTCTTGAACATAGAAGCTGAACTTTCCGAGAACTTTGCTAATGCCTCATCAAAGGTTGGTAGAGCGAGTTCAGGTTCAGAAGGTTCAAGAATTGGTTGGTCTGCTAGTACAGAAAGAGTTATTTCTGAGTCAGCTGTGGCTTAAATATATTCAAGGTTTAGGGAAGTTGGGTTGGGATGATCTGAACCAAACTGTTCAGAGGCTATGGTGAGGTCATAGTAAGAAGGGGTGCTATCAGTGGTGGAGAAGGTTGGTGAGAAGGGTTCGTTGAACAACATTGCTTCAGAACGTGGGATGGTGGTTGTTTGGAGGTTGAAGAGAGGTAATGGAGGAGAAGGTGTAGGTTCTGAGTGGGTTCAGTTGGATGGGTTTGGTTCAGAAGAGGTAGGTTGTGAAGAAGTTTGATGAGAAGGGAGTGAGGTTGTTGGTTGTTGAGATTTGGATTTTTCAGTGGGAACTTTATATTTATGGTAGGTGGAGTGGAGGAAGTTGTAACTGTGGTTAAGATTGTGGGAGGTGGTAGAGAAATTGATGATGCAAGTTTCCTAGAAACAGATGTAGCACCTCAAATTTGCACCCCCCACTCATGCATTCATTTCATTTTTTTAGGTCATTAACATTACATAGTGCATTGCATCATATCAATAAGAACTGGCATCAAGAGAATTTCTCAGGGCAAGAGACCAAGCATTTCCTTGAGATGAAAGCCATATGAGAATTCTAGAGAGCTTATATGAATCAAGGTTCATTTTGAAGCTATTGTACCAAGTGTTGAAGGCTCAAAAGTCATCAGTACATGTCCAGGACATCTCGGGCCCATAAAAGTCAACTGAAAGTCAACTGAGGGCTAGGAGGTGGAGAAATGGTTTGAGACACTTCATTCATGTCAAAAAGAGTTTTATTCATCATGTCAAACATCTACATTGAAGATTTTGAAGCCAGATCAAAAGTTTCCCAAAATGGAAAGTGACCTGTAATTTCAAGTTTCCAAAAATGGCAAGTTTTTGGATCACTTTCAACTTGACTTTCCAACCTCAAAGAAGCTTCAAATGAAATTTTGTCCAACATGAAAGTTGAAGATCTTTCTCTCCAATTTCCAAAAAGTCCAAGATCATGAGCATCTGATGAATGGTTGGGGAGTTATGAGTAAATGATCACCAAGTGTGCATGAAACTTCCAAGAGCCATAACTTTTGATCCAAAGCTCCAACTTGAGTGCCTCTTTTTGCAAATTGCATGTCATGACTCATATTTTCCAAATCCAACATTGCATTGCATGAAATTTAATCATATAATCATTTGTTCATGCATGTCCATTTTGGAGGGAAAATGCCAAATTCAAATTTGGTGCATCATACATGTTTAATTCCAATTCCAACATGTGCATGAGATGATTTTAAGTGATTTTGAGCATGCACATGGTACTGTTCACGTTCATATTGCCATGCATAGGGTGAATTTTCCAATTTTTCACTACACCTCATTTTGCATTAAAATTTCATTAGCCAAGCCTAATTACCATTAGCAAAGTGATTAGCATGTCATATAAAGCCTTAATCATAACAAAAATTTCATTCGAACACATTCTAGATCTAGATCACATTTTTCCCTCCAATTTTTCTCTCAATCCAAATTCAAAAATTCTTCACATAACACATGATTTTTATTGCATATTCTTGTTCCTTGATCATCATTTGGTAGAGATCAAGCATTGATTTGAAGAAATTGGTGAAGAATCAAGCAAATCCATACATGAACATGAACATGGAGCTTTGAGTTTCAGCAAGATCCAAGCCAATTGAAGCATCAAATCATGTTCTAGACTTCATAGCAAGGTTGAGGAAGGAGAACTGGAGCTGGAAGAAGCTTGAATCTACTGTTTTGGTCACTGCAAGTTCAGGTTGGTCCAATTTCGAATCTCTTAATTCTTCAAACCATTGCCATGTTTAGGTAGAGCTTTTCATGCTGAAAATTCTGATATAAAATTCGTTGAAAATGGATAAGAATTGTGTGAGATATGTGTATTTAAAGTTTGATGCATGAAAATGTTTTCGATCGATTCTCTTAATCCATGGAGATTTAAGCCAAACCAATGCTCGATCCGTGTTCCTCATGACAAGAGCTTTCTAATGATGTATGCCATTTAAAATTCTGCAAAAAAATTTCATGCGTGTACTGTAGCAGCCACCGTCTTCACAAAAAAGACGGTGGAAACCACCGTGTGTGAATAGTAGCACCACCGTCTGAAAACCCTAGGACTCACACACTGAAACGACATCGTTTTGATCGCTTGCACTCCATTCGATTCCCAGCGAGTGCAAAAAAAATATTATCACATTATCTCCTTAATCCAAAACGACTGTGTTTTGGTTAGTGTGCGCGTCCTCGCTTCGATTCCCAGCGAGCGAGCTTTATTTTCATTTTAATTCTCCACTTAGTGAAACGACCGCGTTTTGATGCACACAGGGTTCGATCCTCAGCCATGGCATTTCCAATTTCACTTTCAAGTATCATTTTCCACATGATTTCCATTTATTTCATTATTTTCTTCCAACTTCAAAAAATCATAACAAATTGAAATTTAATCCAAATCACTTCCAATTTTTTGCTACATGTTCATATGGATGTCTATTATTTTGTGGTTGTGATTTCATGATTTTATCATTTCTGGAATTTTAATTGTGAATTGTTATTTGAACATGTATGCAAATGTGACATGCTTCATTCGTTCTATTGTGAAATGCTCATACATTGGCCAATTGATTTGAAATTTGGTAGGCTGATTCCCAACATGTTGCATGATTTTTGAGGCTTGGTTGTGTATTTTTATCATTTTTCATCTCTATTTTAGACACATGAATGTAGGGGGTGACAATGTGTGTCACACATTTTGATGTCATACTTGTTCATTTTCATTTCTAGGTCAATTGAGCTCTGTTGATTCTAATTTTTGGCATGATGATCGTGTTCGACATGTTGTGTGCACATAAAAAATTTCATGATTGTTTGATTCATTTCTGTTTTAATATGGAATTTTGATTCTTCATGTCCAATTGTGATCACCTTGTGTACCTTTTGCCTTATCTTGTGCAATTGATGACTTTGCCATTTGATTTAGGTTTGGTCCTTTTTAGGACATGTTCATACTTGAATAAATATGCTTCATGTTGAATATTGGTTGCTGTTTTGTCTTTTTACTTTGCCTTTGACCCTAGCCTTGGTGCTAGTGGTTTGTACTCATCTTTTGAGTTTTGCATTTTAGGTTCAAGCTTCTAGTCTTGATGGTTGATGTTGATCTCATAAATTGAGATGCAAAATTCTTTGTCCACTAACCTTTCTTGTGTTGTAGGTTCCTTGGTGATGAACTCACTTGAGTTGTTGGCTTGCATTGTGTATATTGGTTGTCTCACTGTTGACTGTCTGTTTGGTTTGTCTGAATGTGAATATTGACTTGTTTGACTTTCTTACAGGTACTTTAGTAGCTTTAACTCATTGCTTGAGTTGCTTTGCTTTGCTTGTGGTTGGCATACCACCTAGGTAATTATCCTCTAACTCCATGTAGTCTGGAAGCCCTATCGTTTCTATTTGGCAGGCATTTGGCTGAAGTCCTCCTTAAGAGGCAATGACTGTGATTGTTTATATTTGTGCCATATACTTCAAGTCCTCCTAAGTGAAGAGGCAATTGGCAGATAAAAGGGATTTGCAATCAACCCTCTGCTATTCAGTTGAGTCTTTCATCTTGCTCGCACTACGTGCTGATGCATTTTGAATAAACACCCAAGATCTTGTATATAGAGTCAGTCGTTGTGGAATAGGGTCCCTCATTCTGGATCCCCACGTCTTCATTACTTTGAAGCTCACCCAGGCCCGGGTTAAGAGCTATGAGGTCTTACCCTCATTACCTTTTCGTCTGCTCACCCTGACGGTCAATGTCAGTGGTTAAGAGCCTCAGACACCCCTTCCAGTGTTGGCTTGTCTGTCGAGGTTGATATGACCCCTTGACTAAAGCCCAGCCTTGTATGAGCCGCTTGTTTGCATATAGCGTGTGTTGCTTGATTGCTTGTTTACTTAGCATGTTTGTTTGCTTGAGGAGTCAGATGTAAGACCAACGATTGGATATCTGTTTCCTGTTTTGTTTCGTGGAGTTAGATGTAAGACCAACGATTGGCTTTCTGTTTCCCATCTGTTTTTGGAGCTGGATGTAAGCCCAGCGATTGGCATTCCATTTCCCGTTTTTGGTCTCTCTTGAGACTCGCTTGTTGTATCCCCATAGGATTGCTAAACTTCGCATAGTCTCTCGTTTGCATGTCAATTAAGGTAGCACGGTTCCTTCGTCTAGGACTTCCTTTCTTGTGTGAGCTTTCCTAAAACACAAACAAACATTATCTTCCCTTAAGAACACGTTGACTCCTTCTACTACAGGTGAGTAAGTCTCCAAAGGTCGAGCATCTGGTAGATTGCGTGGTAACGTTGCTCATCTAAAAAACACAGAACAAGTAGAATAGTTTAGCCGAACTACGGCAACTCTGATTCTCATGTTCAGATGAGATACGTAGGCACGAGATGCGATGTCTTGTTGAGTTTGACTGGCGACTAACCTTTAATTCTTTTCTCTCGCCCTCGTTGCGATTGAGACCTTCCCTTTCTCTTGCCCTAGTTGCAATCGAGACCCTTCTGCTTTGTGTGTTTGTTTGGAGTCTGATGTAAGCCCAGCGATTGGCATTCGGCTTCCCGATTGTGTTTGTTTGTTTGGAGTCTGATGTAAGCCCAGCGATTGGCATTCGGTTTCTGGGTTGTGTTTGTTTGTTTGGAGTCTGACATAAGCCCAGCGATTGGCATTCGGTTTCCCGGTTGTGTTTGTTTGTTTGGAGTTTGATGTAAGCCCAGCGATTGGCATTCGGTTTCCCGGTTGTGTTTGTTTGTTTGGAGTCTGATGTAAGCCCAGCGATTGGCCTTCGGTTTCCAGTTTGTTTGTGTGAGTTCGGAGTCAGATGTAAGACCATTGATTGGCTATCTGTTTCTTGTTTCTTTTGTGGAGTTGGATGTAAGCCCAGCGATTGGCATTCTGTTTCCTATTTGCGTTGTGTGTTCGCTCTGACGTCTCAGCGTCTTCTTTCAGCATTTTGTTTCAGCGTGCATTAGCCGAGCTACGAGTGCTCTGATTCTTACTCTGGTTAGAGAAGATACGTATGCATAAGATGCAATATCCTAGTGAGCACGTTCCCCATATCCCCTTCCTCCGTCTTCTTTCGCCCGTATTTTGTTCCAGTTTTGTGCAGTTTTTGAGCAGTTATATAGCAACCTTATTCTATTCTTCTGAGCGTGGATCCCGTCGAGTATGATGGACGTGAGGGGGTGCTAATACCTTCCCCTTGCGTAACCAACTCCCGTATCTAGCAATCTTTGGTCATAAGACCATTTCCTTTCCAGGTTTACTTCGAGCGTTTCCTTTCCCTCCTTTGGGATAAATAACGCACGGTGGCGGCTCTGTGTCTTTTTCCCGCCGGTTGTTTTTCGCGTATGCGACAACAGAGGCAGAGGAGTTCAGAACTTTTTAGATGGAGATCTTACCAGAAGGTGCTGAAGAAGAGGTCAGAGGCACTGGCTTCTTCTTGGTTGCTGAAGACTCTCCCAGATTGAGAATCTTCTTTTTCTGAATAAGTGTCTTCGGAGAGGGTTCCCTCTTTCTTTTAATGAAGTTTTGAGGATGATCTGGAAGCCAATCCATGCTTAAGCTAGACATGTCATAGCCTTGAGCTTCCAACTCTTTCAGATAAAATTCTATGACTTCTAGAGGATCAATCTTGGTGAAGAGGTGCATCTCATCCACTTTCTCTCTTTTATCCTTCAGTTCCTCCCAGGAGGTGTTTCTGGTAGGTTTAACAAGTACCTTTTCAATCAGTCCCATACTCTTCAGATTCCTCCCATTTAGGGGCTTCCCAACGTCCACCGTGACGTCTTCCATTAGATTCAGATGAATGAGATGATCTACCAGACCATTCTCAATCAGAACATCTGAAATTAACCTACCCAAAGGGATGTAGTTCCTTGGCTTCATGTTGTTTCTGGTATCTCTAACAGAATCTCTTAAGTATTTGAAGAGAAGAAATGGTATATTAAGCTTCAGACCCTTGTGTAAGCAGTAGAGGATGCACTTCTGATCTGTGTTAACATAGTCAGAAGAGCTGGATGATAGACGGTGGTGGATGCATCCCAAAATTATCTTGAGCCACACCCTTAGGTTCTTGCGGAGCACTTGATTTTGAGATGATGTCCGTCCTTCAAGGTTCTAGGAAAATATGGTGGGGATGATTTCCCTAGGTCATGTACTTAGCCCTAGAATTGATGTTGTAAATCCTTCTGCCCCCAGCCTCATCCATGTTCATAAGCGTAGCAAAAGACTTTTCAGTTATCACTACCTTGACACCCAAAACATGAGAAACTATGTAACGGTCATCGCAGTCAGAAAATCTCCAGAATTCTTTTACCAGATTTGTGTAGATAGGACCATAGAGACGGTTAAAGTAGATGAGCCAACCCTGATGTTTCAATTCTTGTGTAAGATCCATTCCATTGTCTTTGAGGTTTTCAAAATCCACCAGGAATTCACAAAAAACTTCCAGTTGTTCAAATGATGTTGATAAGTTGATGTGGGCTAGGCGATCAAGAACATGAGGTTCTTGATAAGAGGTTGTTGTTTGAAGAGTAGTAGTGGAAGCGACTTATTGTGGGGATTCACCTTGTTGTTCTTGGGCGTTCATCTCTTGAGAGAACTTAAAAACTTATTCTTCTTAATCATTCATGATGAAGTTTCAAAGAAAAAGATGAAGATAGGTTGCAGATAAAGGTTGGAGGTTAGGGTGTGTGTCAGTAGTGAAGAGTGGAAGTGTGAATGGTGGGAGTCGTGGGAGTATATAGAAGAATCAATGGTAACTTGAGAAGGAAAACAAAATTAGTTTTTGCTAAAAATGAGTTTAGACAATCATGGGTAAAATTAAATGCAGCTAATGATGAGATTCTAATCTCAAGATTTGCATACTGCTCGAGGGGATCTCAATAGTTTGGCCATTGAGTTCTGAGTTAGACAGCTGTCTAGAAGAACCAGAGCCACACGTTTTAGAGGCCACATGTTGATGTACCCGGAGTCAAGAATACTAAAAGGTTTAGGACTTGAAATATTTATGATAAAGATATCTTCTAACTTGTAGAAGTATTAGAATCAGAATCAGATAAACATCATATGCTTGAGTCAGAGTCTAATTTTACATTAGAGATGAGAAGCACAGGTTCATAGTTATTCTGGGCAATTTGCCATATTTAAATTTTTCAGAATGAAGAGAAATCTATCTTCAACTAAGGGTTTTGTAAAGATATCAACCCATTGATGGTCTGTATCTATAAATTTTAAAACAATTGTCCCTTTCTGAACATAATTTCTAATAAAGTGGTGTTTTATTTGTATGTGCTTCGCTCTAGAATGTAATTAGTATGTGATTAGTACTTAAGCAAATAGTAGTAGTATTATCACAAAAGATAGGAATGTTACTCTCATAGATCTGAAAGACCTCAAGTTGATTCTTCATCCAAAGCATCTGAGTGCTGCAAAGTGAAGCTGAGATATATTTTTCTTCTGCAGTTAACAATGCATTGTTGATTGTCTTTTGCTTGCCCATGAGATGAGGTTTCCTCTCAGAAACTGACAGTTCCCAGATGTGCTTTTGCGTTTTAACTTATCTCCAATATAATCTGCATCACAATACCCAGAAATCTTATACTCTGATGTTTTCTTATACATCAAGCCAAGATTAGGTGTTCCTTTCAGATACCTAAGGATTCTCTTAACAGTAGTTAAGTGAGATTCCCTTGGATCTGACTGAAATCTAGCACACAGACATACATTGAATAATATATCAGGACGAGAAGTAGTCAGATAAAGGAGAGAGCCTATCATACCACAATAGAGTTTCTGACAAACCTTTTGACTTACCTTTTCCTTCTCCAGGATGCAAGTAGGATGCATTGGAGTCTTGGATGGCTTGCTTTATGACATGTCAAATTTCTTCAGAAGATCTTTTATGTATTTACTTTGAGAGACATACGTGGATTCTGATGTTTGATTTATTTGAATGCCCAGAAAGAACTTTAGTTCTTGCATTAAGCTCATTTCAAATTCTGGCTACATTAACTCAAAAAATTCTTGGAAAACAAAGGGGTTAACAGAACCAAATATTATATCATCAACATAAATCTGACAAATCATAAGATCATTTCTAATGTTTTTGCAAAAGAGATTGGAGTCCACTTTGCCTCTGATAAAATCATTTTCCAGAAGAAATGAACTAAGTCTTTCATACCAAGCTCTGGGAGCTTATTTCAGACCGTAAAGAGATTTTATTAAGTTTGAAAACATATTCTGGAAGTTTTGAATTTTCAAATCCAGGAGGTTAATGGACATACACTTCTTCAGAAATGTAACCATTCAGAAACACACTTTTGACGTCCATTTGATATAACTTAATAGAATTATTAACATCAAAAGATACAAGGAGACGAATAGATTCTAACCTTGCGATTGGAGAAAAGGTTTCATTATAGTCAATTCCTTCTTGTTGATTATAACCTTGTTCCACCAGCCATGCTTTGTTCCTGACGACTTCACCTTTTTCATTTAGCTTGTTTCTGTAAACTCATTTAGTTCCAATCACATGGGTTCCCTTGGGTCTTAGTACAATATCCCAAACATCATTTCTAGAAAACTGATCAAGTTCTTCTTTCATTACCATAATCCATTCTTTATCTTGAAGAGCTTCTTCATAGGATGTTTCAAATCTGACATGAATTGATTCCTCCACAATTTGTATTTCTGTATTGTATACTCGACATCCTTTAGAACATTCTGAGTATCCCAACATAATACACTTTTGTGCCTTAGAGTCAAACATGTTAAGATTGTCTTTAGTGTTCAAAATAAAACAAGAGCATCCAAAAGGATGAAAATAAGGAATGTTGGGTTTTCTTCCCTTGCACAGTTCATAAGGAGTCTTCTCCATAATATGTATGATAGAGATTCTATTCTAAATGTAACATGTTATACTCACAGCTTCTGCCCAGAAGTCCTTAACCACATTAGTCTCATTGATCATGGTTCTGGCCATTTCTTGGAGAGTCATATTCTTCCTTTCTATAACTCCATTTTGTTGTGGAGTTCTAAGATAGGAGAAATCATGGGATATTCCATTAGAGTCAAAAAGTTCTTCAAAAAGTTTGTTTTCAAATTCGCCACCATGATCACTTATGACTCTGATAATCTTAGAGTCATATTCATTTTGCACTTTTGAACAGAAACTGGTGAACACAAAATGTGACTCATTCTTGTGCCTTAAGAGTTTCACCCATATCCAACAACTATATTCATCAACAATAACAAGTCCATACTTCTTACCATTGACTAACACTGTCTTAACAGGTCCAAAGAGATCAATGTGTAGAAGTTCCAGAGGTCTGGAGGTGGAAACAACATTTTTGGTTTTGAAAGTAGTTTTAGAAAATTTTCGTTTCTGACATGCTTCATAAAGAGCATCTGAAGAAAACTTCAGCTTAGGCAGGCCTCTGACTAACTCAAGTTTATTTAGCTGAGAAATCCTCCTCAAGCTAATGTGACCCAAGCGTCTATGCCACACCCATTGCTCTTCATTAACAGACATTAAGCATTTCACGTTTTGTTTTTTCAAATCTGGAAGTTTTATTTTATAAATGTTATTCTTCCTCTTTCCAGTGAAAAGGACTGTGCCACTTTTCTGATTGACCTCCTTGCACGTTTTTTAATTAAAGATAATATCATAATCGTTATCACTTAATTGACTTATGGATAAAAAATTATGCATTAATCCTTCACCATAAAGAACATCAAAAATAGAGGGAAAAGATCTATTACCAATTGTTCCATATCCTCTGATTCTTCCTCTCTGATTTCCTCCAAAGCCTACAAAACCAACATCTTTAAGTTCCAGGTCTTGGAAGATATGCTTTCTTCCCATCATGTGTCGCGAGCATCTAGAGTCCAGGTACCATGCGTGGTGTTTTAACTCTGCTGCATAGGATATCTGTAACGTACATTATTTTATCTTTTGGTACCCAGAATCTTTTGGGTCCTTTAGGATTAGTTTTCCCAGTGTTTCTGAAAACTTTGGGTTTTCTAGCGTTACTGAACTTCTGTGTCTTTGCCGGTGTATAATGGTAAGAAAAAGGAGATTTTGGTTTGTTTTCTATAGAAGGTTTCTGATCATCTTCATCAGAGTCATAACCAATTCCTCTTTGTCTATTATGACTTACACCATAGATCATAAAAGCCATTTTTCTTCTATCTAGGCTGTTGTTTAGAAATTTCTGAAAGGCTTTATCATATTTATATATGATAGTGTTAGAAGTAGGTGGAGCTTTAGAAAGAGTTTCCTCAAGTTTTGAACATTTCTTAGTTGAAAAATATTTTTCTGTTTCAAGAATAAAATTATTTTCTTTGAGTTCAGAAACTTCTTTCTCAAGCTTGTCACACTCTTCAACAGTCTCTTCATGAACCTTTTTCAGGTTCTTGAATTTCCATCGAAGCTTATGATACAAGCTCGAAGATTTTGACAAACATGATTCAAGATCATAATGAGAAAAGTCAGAGAATACCTCTTCAGAGTCATACTTTATTTCAGATGAACTTCCAGAGGTAGTGGTCATGAATGCTACGTTTGCTTGCTCCTCTTCAGAATCAGATTCTGGAGCTTCAGATTCAGAGTCATCCCATGTTGCCATGAGTCCTTTCTTATTTGCTTTGAATGAGTTATTCTTGAAGCTTTCTTTTCTGTAGCTATTCTTTTTTAGATTTGGACAATCATTTATGTGGTGTCCAGGATCTTTGCATTTATAACACGTTACTTCCTTGTTGGGTCTGCCTCTAGAGGTTGAATCTGGACAATCTCCCTTCTGTATGGGCCTTCTGAACTTTTTCTGTTTCTTTCTCCAAAGTTGTTTGATTCTTCTGGAAAGAAGAGATAATACTTCATCATCATCAGAATCTTCATTCTCAAAGTCATCAGCTTCTTCCTCTTCAAATTGAAAGGCTTTGTTCCTTTTTGGCTTTCTTCTTTCTGGTCTTGACTTTAGAGCAACAAATTTTCTCTTCTTATGAGGTTTATATTCTTTTAGCTCTATTTCATGACTTCTGAGAGAGCTGGTAAATTCTTCAAGACTTATGATGTTCAGATCCTTGGACAACTTCAGAGCAGTAACCATAAGTCTCCACTTCTTGGGAAGACTTCTAATTATCTTCTTGATGTGATTTGATGTAGTATATCCTTTGTCTAGAACCTTGAGTCCTGCAACCAAGTTTTGGAACCTTGATAACATCACTTCAACAACTTCATCATCTTCCATTCTGAAGGCTTCGTACTTCTGGATTAAGGTCAGAGCCTTAGTCTCTTTAACTTGGTTGTTGCCTTCATGCGTCATTTTCAAGGAGTAAAAAACATATTTGGTTGTTTCCCTATTGTTTATCTTCTCTTAATCGTTGTAGGAAATAGCGTTTAACAGAATGGTTCTAGCTTTATGGTGATTCTTGATAACACACTTTGATTGTCGCTCATTCTGCTTCTTGGAATAGGAATACCAATTACAGAGATGGGTAGCTCATAACCATTTGTAACCATATCCCAGAGATCCACATCGTATCCTAGGAAGAAACTCTCAATTTTGTCCTTCCAGTAGTCAAATTTTTCTCCATCAAAAACTAGAGGTTTTACGTTATAGCTATCTCTTTCGTTTATGCTGGCCATGAAGTTTTTCTCACCCTGGGTCTTTCAACACGGTTAAGTGTTTGATTCAAACATCAATAACAGAGTCGGAGATTTGATACCAATTGAAGGTAGAGAAAAATAAGAAAGGGGGGTTTGAATTGTTTTCGTAGGAATTAAAATATGTTCGCAACAACACACGCACAGAAGAAATAATAACAACACAAATGATTTATCCTGGTTCGCTTAAAAATCAAAGCTACTCCAGTCCACCCGGCCAATGTGATTTCGCCTTCAACAAGGACTTAATCCACTAATCTCAAAAGATTACAAAGTCCATCTAAGGGTTCAACAACCTCTTAGCCCTCTCAAGTCTACAGACCTAAACAAGTCACTTGAGGAATAAAAAACAATTACAAGAATTATAAAGTGTTTCGCTATATGCTTCTAGATAAGAAGTATAGACACAATTTAAGAACAGTGAAAGATAACCACACAATATTTAGCAGCATCTTTTGTATGGAAACTTTTTCTTACAACAACAGTGGTGAAGAAATAATCAGAGTATGCAGCATGAGTTGTTCTTCGTAAGGGTGGTGAAAAAGTTGTATGATAAAGTTGTTGTATCAAAGTTGTATTTTGGCAAGTTGTGAAGAGGCCCTTATATAACACTTGAGATAATACCGTTGGGGGAAATCATTAAAGATTACGGGCTAGCTGTGGGAGACAAATGTAGTAAATTCCATGTCCTTTCCATAGCAGACTAGGAGCATAATCAAATGTTTCCTTAAAAGAATTGTACTACAATTTGAATGCTTCTAGCTTAAGTTTCTGACCATGTGACATCTGATGGCGTGTTTCTGAGCATGTGTCAAAGTGAGGTGAGCATGATCAAAGTCTTCAGAGTTAGAGTCTTCAGATATCTCTTTGCAGAGTCTTCAAATAGAGTTTCCAGATAGAGTTCTCAAAATCAGATCATCAGAGCTTGAACTTCAAAGTTAGATTCTTCAAGTGATTGCTCCTCAGATGCATTATGTTCAGAGTCAGATGTGACTTCTCTTTATGTTGGGTCAGCGCTTCTGGACTACTTTAGGTGTCAAATATTAGTTTCTTAAGAAGCATAAGGCGACTTATCAGAGTCATTTCAACTTAGAATCCTGCACACTTAAGAAAACTGTTAGGGTACCAAATTGTTTCATTCTTTGTTATCATCAAAACTTAGAGATACTTTGCAGAATCAAAATCTTGTTCTAACAGGAACCACCAAGGGTGGAAATAGAATTTCCCAAGTGGATATCTAGAGTGATAATTGTATTTTGTTTCTATGGGTCTGATGTCATTGAGCACATGTTGAACAACCACAATTTTTTTTGGTTCTTTGATTAAAAAAATTGTTTTGTAGATGAACCAACAATGAACATTGATGTTTTTCCTATAAGGTTCTTAGACAAGCCTAACCTTATATCAATTGTAGTTAATATCATAACTTCATCTTCTCTTAATCTTTGGTGTATTTGTGATACAAGCTTGACTCCTAATATAGTTCCTAATGATGATCAATAAGCCTCATTTTTATAAATGCTGATAAGAAACATTTTGGGTTATATGTAATATATTCCTCTACCAGTTGCATTAAAAGGAGGGATATGTGGAAGTCTCTCAACCTAGTCTAACAAAAATTCAATATTCCTTGGTGTTTCATTAGAGATTTTAACTCAATTTTAAGAGCTCGTGAGCATGGGCTTATATTCTCCTAGAAAAGTTCCAAATGAAGATTTCAAAAATTGGAATAACTCCAATAATCGTACATCTACCTACCAAATGGGCATCTTTTATTTGGTCAAATGGAAGACATGGAACTCAAATTACTGAAAAAAGGCTGGGTAGATCCATTTTCAATCAATAGTGTATTTCTGATTGTTTCTCAACATCTTTCTCCACTCTAATTATAACTTTATCTAATTATTTCCCTTTTTTGCATGATTTACACTAACACCACTCAAAACTAGCCAATCATTTTAAACTTTTGAAAAATTTGGTAGATCACTTTGACTGCATCAATATGGTAATTAGTAATTAAGGCTTTAAACACAAATTATTATGGTGTCCACATGTTTACCTTGACTCAAAATCTAAAAGAATTCAAAATATTATTGAAGGAGAGGAATCATAAAACATTTAGTAATGTGCATAATTAGGTCACTAATTCTTTAGCAATCATGAATTCCATTGAGAATTAAATTCAATTTGTTGGATTCAATGACACTCTTGTGGAACAAGAAAAGAAGGCTCAAATTGATTTAATAAATGCATTTATCCATGAACAACATTTTTGGAAAAAAATGCTAGGATAAAATGGCACAAATACGGTGATAGACACACTACATGGTGGAAAATATTAGACATTGCACAAGTGTTAGAATGCACAATCTAAGAGGGGGTGAATTAGACCTGCTGGAATTTTTTTGGTTTTTATGTAAGTTCCTTTTCTTTTTATTTTTTTTTGGTTTAGAACAAAATGTAATGGTTGTTTTGAATGATAAATAACAAAAAATTAAAGTGCAGAAAGTAAAGAATACAATGATATATCATGATTCCTATTTCCAATAAGAGTACCCTAGTCCCCTCACACTACGTGAGAGATTTTGACTATGCTAGAATTTGTACAAACCTTACACCAAGGTCACTCATACACTTCTCTAGCATAAACAAGAAAGTACACCACTTTCTTTTACATTTGAATAGAAAGCAAACCACTTTCCATGTCTAACAATGATCACTTAACACTTTGTGATCAATAATAGAATTTTGATAATGTTTGTAGAAGTTTTTGATATTGAATAACTTATGTAGAAACTTATCTTATCTTTCTTTTGATAACACTCCAAACATATAAACTTAAGTGCTCAAAATAATATGAATGAAACTCTTTTAAATGAAATGAAAGTTATGTACAAAGTTTCATATTTCATGGATATATGAAAACTTGAAAGCTTGTTTGAATTTTGTAAAAATGAAGTATCCAAGAGTTGATTTCGAATTATGATATTAAAAATACCTCTATGAATTGATGCATATATTTGAAAACAATTCGATGAAGGTTTGCGACCTATTAGACTCATGCTTGTTCAGATAAAACTATGCTGCTTCAATGATAACCGATTACCATAATGTAGTTACTAGTTAAAACTATAGTTGTTAAAAGTTTTTTAAGATTTTCATGGGTGTAACCTGTTACATGTTTTTGTTAACCGGCTACAGTTGTAGTTGTTAAAAAATAAAACATAGTTGTTAAAAAAATTGTGCTTGTAATCAGTTACATGTTTTGTGTAATCAGTTATAGCTATTTGAAAATGTTCAAATACATCTTGTAACAACATGATTTGGTTCCAAATTATTTGAGATGAATTGTGCATAATATTTTGAGCCATTAAGATAAATAATATGAATTATACTGTAAACTTTAACCATCTTGATTATTTTCTTTGACTTCCAAAGCTTATGATCACTTGAGCTTGATTATGCTAGCCTTCAAGCTTTGTCTTTTTTTTGTTGATGTATTTGTCTTCATCAAAACATTAACCAAGGTCAAGAATAAATTTTCTTCACAAAAAGGAATATATACTTTCTATGATATGACTCCAACATAATTTCTGATCAGAAGATCATGACAGATATAGTGTTGGAGCAATTCCAAAAAAATTGTTGGGAACAATAACATAGTGGATAATGGTTTTATTGAAGAAGTTATCCATAATATGGTAGATGATAATGTTAATCTTTGGCTAAATACATTTTTGCGTCCCGTATCTTTAACTCAGGTTAACGATTAAAAAGATGATTTTTAATTCCTTAACTCTACAAGTTGAATCGTCTTATTCCTTTCCATCAAAATGTCAGTAGCGATGTTAGTGTTTGCACATGTAGTAAAGGAAATGTAATATTAACTTTTTATGACCGATTTAGCGATGAAAAATCGGTCAGTAAAAGTGTTTTTTCTAGATTTTAACATATTCTTCATTTCTTCAAAAACTCAAACTAATAAAATATATACCATTTGAAACCTAGAATGAAACTGTATACCAACATCCACTCAAAATATTTATTTATTAAGATTTTCATATGAAAATGTATACCAATAAAAAACATTTTTAGCTCTATAATGTGATATTATATAATTATAGTTTCAATATAATGCATAAAATATTAGGCCCTAGAAATCATTAGGATGTGTCAAATTTTGTAGCTATTTGAATTTTGAACCAAATCATTTGTTGCAGAAATCAATATTTTATAACTAACATGTTTCATATGATCCATTCAATCTGGATTACATAAATCATATCCTAAAAGTATTAATCACCAATTATTTCATATAAATGAATAATCATATCAGATTCACAAGAAATAGTATGTATGAATTTCTGAAAAAGAAAGTCAACGGGTAAGAAAGAAAATAAATGGTTTTTATTTGATGAAGGTTTTGTGATTTTAGGTTTTATGGATGCTTAGAGTTTGAAACAATCAAGCTGGAACCCAAATTCTTCTCTAGATCCAAGTAATAAAAGAGAGAATCACGGGTTTGATTCATTTAAATAATTTCCTTTTCAATGTTTTGGTTGTAAATTGTGATTTTATTTATAAAAGAAAATGGGTTGTTTTCGTACCATTTTACATTGATTTTTTTCCATTGTTATTCATTGTACATTTTTTCATGATAAGGTGCATAATTTTGTTGTTGTTGTTGTTTTGTGATTATATATGAAACTACATAAATGTATGTATATATGTCACTATATGTTAAATTTATGTTCATTTAAATCAAAATCCGATTCATCCTTTTTTTTGCTATAGATTGTGTTTGATGCTTTGGACTCAAGGTGTTTGTTATTTTATCATACAACATAATATGGTTTTAGCACGAACAAATAGCTATCTGCCTGTAAACCAATATTTTCTGCATCTGTAATTTTGTGGGTTTTAGAATTTTTTTTGGATTCGGGGAAGAAGACGAAGAACAATAGTAAAAATCTAGAAATTATTTAGTAACTTATTTTTGCATCGGTAAATCAGTCAAAAAATTGGTTTAAGCCACGTGGTATTCCACTTCAGTGCCACATATATTTATAAATTGACTTTGACTAACAGAAAGGACGAAAAGTATTGATACAATTTGCATAATTAAGAGATCAAAATAGTCTTTTTTAAGAGTCAATGTTATTACATATAATTGGCGTCATTTTATAGGCAACATATGAAGCAAGATGTCATGCCAAGATTTGAGACATTCTATCTCTCAGTGTTCAAGTAAGAAAGCAGCATGTCAAGCATAATGTCTCTCATACAATGATACATCATGTTTTGCACTAAGTTGTTGCGCGCGCGCAAGATTTACTGAGTGATTCTCACGCAGTTTAAGGATTTGTTTCCTTATTTTATCTAATAAGATTTTAATTTTCATGTGCTTTTTCGAATAAGAATGTTTTCTCTCAAGATTTGAAGAATTCTAATATGATCAAAACTTAATCAATAAAATATTTTTAATCAACTTAATGGAAGATTGGCTTTTTGCGCATTTGGGATGTTCAGCCATGTTCAAATACCAAAACCTTAATGGGCGTTTTAAGTTGGACCTTATTGCTATTTAAGGAGGCATTCTTCATTGTTAAGACCTAGACTTTGGACAATTAAGCTATGCACATTTATTTGTTTTGAGTCTTTTGGTTTGCTTTGTGTAATATGATGACAGTTCGTCATTACATATATTTAGTAGAAGAATCAGAGAAAAACAAGTTAAAGTCGACCAAATATGAGGAAGAATGACTAAGTATGCAAATTGTGGACTTAGTGAAAATTGATCAAAAAATAGCGAAGCTTCGAAAATAATCACATCCACCATCGCGCACGCGATAGGGCATTAAAAGTTGCATCGCGATGCAGGGTATCGTGCGCGCGATGGTCATTTTTTGGGGCCTTTTTATGACACGTTCTTGTCCATTATGATGCCTTTAAAAGAGATTTTTCAACACTTTCATAAGGGCTACAATTTTGGGAGATTGAAACACGAATTAGAGAGCACAAGTGGTGATTTTTGAAGCATTTGAAGTCATTGGAGGCCATCTCTTCAAGGGACTTCTTATATTATCATTGTTTATCAATTGTGGTATTTTTAATTACACTATGAGTAGCTAAAGTCTTCTAGGTTAGGTTGTGTTATGATGAACCTGTTTCTCAATTGTTGGATTTTATGTTGATTTGACCACTATATGAACCTATTGATCTATAATCTTATTCTATTTCCTCTTGTTCGTAATTCTTTTTATGTGAGATACTCTTTTAATCTTATTTTGGGCACATAAGGAATACTGACCATTAGTCTCTGTGTTGGACCTAGGGAAATTGTTGTACTTACGCTGGTTGAATAGGGATAGGAGACCCCGAGTAGTGGCATAGAAAATTAATATTTTATACATCACCTAACCCTGCTTACGTTAGCGGACTAGGAATACAAAGCTCATGGTAGTGGTTAGTGAGTTATTTCATGAGGGATCGACTATAATAATTTTGTTAATTCTCCGTGAGGTTATAGTGATTAGATCATTCATACAAAGCATCAAACATTAACAAGAGAGGAATAGGGGATTCTACAACACAACTTGATCGCTTTCATGACATTGTTTACGTGTTTATTTACTTTTCACACTGAAACTTGAACCCCCCTACTAGTTTGTCTTGCTTGGAGGCAGTCCATATGGGTTCTATCTTGTTATTAATTCAACAATATTAGTATACTTACCGAGAAGTCATCATAATACTCTATTATTAAGTCTTATTCCTATTTAAGGGAATATAGTATTTGAGTTGTAATTTCGTTCCATAATTCATAATCTCTTCTAGCTCTGAAAGTGTTTGAGTGAAAGTGAGAGGGGTCTCATATTCAGGGGGAGTCCTGAATAGAAAATCACGAGTAGTGTTAAAAATAGAGGAATTAAAGTAGGAAAGTTCAAATCAGACCGATTTGTACATTTGACTATTTAAGAGTGAATTTATTTTCATTGGGTTAACACCATTAAGACGTAGGTGATATTTCAATGAACTGGGTTACCGATTCACGTCTTCTTTAATTTTTACATTTATTTTGCTTGTTACACATTGTTGTACCCTAAAATTTTCCCTCACCTTTTTACTTTTCATCTAACATGTGGCTTGAGTTTCATTTGTATTCATTCATGCCTCATTCATGTGCATCCTTCATTCATGACTAACACTTGCTAACAGGCTTCATAGATTCAAAGTTTATGGTTGATAAAAACAAGGGCTTTGCTTGAAGATTGTGGTTTTCCTCATCTTATGGTGTGAAACCCTAATTGCTTGATTCTTGGGACATTTCCTCCTAAGGTTGATATCATGGTGCTTTTCTGGGTTGACTTTCTGATCTAAGGTTCATCTAAACCCTAGTCCTTGGCTATGAAGTTTGTGAACATTATGGCTTGCTTGGAGGTAGTAGAAACCCTAGTTAGGGTTCATGGCATTGTTGCATTACTTGAGTTTACTTCTCACTTGGTTTGAGGTCTTGGTTGTTGCTTGATTTTGAACTTTGACTACTAAACCCTAGTCCATGGTTTGTTTTGGTTGGTTTAAGGCAAGCTTGCATTCATATTCCACTACATATTTTCATTGGTCTCATTTGATCTAAGTCACTTCATCCATTGATTCCATTGATCTTCATTGATCCAAATTTCATTGATTCATTTTGGTCAAGTCATGACATGATCACTAAGTTTCACTATCATTCATTCACAAAATACATTGGTTCCAATTAGTTCATGGTTCCATTTTGAACATGCATTTTTAATCAGGGAAGTCCATTTCATCATCTTTAGCATCAGTAGACTTTTGGTTAACTGTTGACTTTTTGATCAACTAGTTGACCAAAGTCAACTTACCATAATTTCATCCCTCAATCACCTTAACCTTGTTCATGTTATCCATTAATCACTTAAGTCTATTTCATTTGAATCCATGACCTATTTTAAACAAAGTTATCTTCATTCACAATTGTATTTTTAAACCACTCTTGGACCATGTTCATTTTGATCCATTACAATGCATTCCCTTCCCAACCAAACCAAGTCACATTTCAAAGATCAATTTCATACAAAAATTCCATACACATTCAATTCAATCCAATGCATATCCAATTGTACATTCAAGCTCACATGATATTCATCCAATACCCTTTCCACAAAATCATTCTACCATTATATTCATTCAAATCAACCTTACATAACAATCCTACATAATTCAAAATTCAACATCCACATACATAATCATAAACCATGGTTCTATCAAAAGGTTACAACCTATCCAAGTTCACATTGCACATGGCCTATGATTAAACTCAATTGCAACATATCCAAGCAGCTCAAAACGACATTCCATAGCAGCTCACAAGCCATTTCCCATGGCCGTTTTCTTCGAGTATGAACCATAAGTATAGCTCCATACCCGTGAATTGATTTGGATGCCTAACCTACAAAACCAAGTGTCAAAAATCAGCAGCTAACAGAGATTAATTCCAATCCCATTCGGCAGAGATCAATTCATTTAGTAGCCGTGCAAAATGAGAAATACACTATCTGAAACATAATTTAATTAATGGTAAACCAGTCCCAACTGTTTTCATAGAAGGTATTACAATTAATTCCAATAGTTCAAAACAGAAATTCAAAATCGTTTTTAACAAGTTATTAACAGAACAACAATCTTACTGTAGCTCCTTAACAGAAGGTATATGACTAACCAATCACAAGCTAACACAGTCCAAATCTAATCTAAGTTCAGTTTCAAATACATCCTTCAGACTGACTTTAATTGTCATTTACAATTTGTTTCCAATTCATTTTCAGAAACACGCTCCAATTAATTTTTACTAACTGAATTGCAAACCTCCTAACTAACACCTGATTTCCCCACTATTCTAACTCTAACCATCATTACACATTCATTCTTCATTAACTTAATACAAATGAACTTAACAACAAAACTAGCTCTGTTAGTTTTCATAACAATTTGTTCACAAACTCAACTAACTTTAACCCTGCCCTAACGTTTCTAACTACCTGCCCAAATCCTTACCCAATTTTGTTAGAATCTCAGCTCATATATATTCAACCCTCCCCTCCAATTCGTGAGCTCCATTTTTTAATTGGTGAGCATCTTTAACCTCTCTGCATAATCCTCTCTATTTCCTCATTATCTCACACAATCAACAACAACACTGACAAGCACGCAAGGAAGGGAAGAAAAAGAAGTCGAAAATCGGAAGAAAGAAGAAGATTTCGTAGCTTGGAACCACCGTCCCGTTACCTCAACGTGAGCTCGAACAATGACCTGTTCCTTCCGGATTCGAATTCCATCTCCATCTCACCGATGCGACGAACCCGATACATATTTCGATCTTCAACCCCTGATTGTTACACACACGTTTTCAATGCTAATCCGATGGAAACAACAACGGAAATCAAAGTCTGCATCTTCACACAAATCACGCACACGGCGACCTCCATCATCGTTTCAATCTAACAACGAACCGAAGAGTGTACCGGTTGTCGATATGAGCTTCCTCGCGATTGCGCAAACGCCGCCGAACGAACTCCTTATTTCTGGTGCCGCGAAGAATTCAGCGTCTCGACATGAGCATATCTGGTTTGAAGGAACGTGAAAATCATTTTAGGGAGGGTTTGCTGAAACTGGGCTTTTTTGTCCAAGACTTCTCTACGGCCCAAGGGTGTTTCTGTGTGCTGCACCCCCCATTTGATTTGCAATAATGGATAGGTCTCTGCATTGAGGCCCATTGTCCAAACCCGGTTCATACCCCCTTGTTGTTGTAGTGTAATGGGCCAGATTCTGGTCTTGTTTGGACCTGATTCTTGTTTATTTTGGTTTCAACTATCAATTAGGGAGTTAACTAGTAATTGGTAGATTAATTAGTCATAAGTTTAGTTAGTAATTAGAATTTAGTTAGTAATTAAGACTTTAGATACTTGATTAGTTAATTAGATTAAACTTTTAGGACTTAATTAGAATTTTAAAAAATGTTGGAAATTAATTAGTAATAGATTTAGTTGATTGGATAATTTTCTAGAATATTAGGATAAATAGATTTGTTTAGGTTTTGTTTAGTTTTAATTGTTTTTAGGAATATAAAATTAATTGATTGAAAAGACCATTTTTTCCTTTAAGGGTTTATTTTGCTATTTTAGCCATATAACATGACATGCTCCTTTAGGAATTTTGACTTAGAATTTTCAATCAGGTCTTAACCAATGCATGTTCCCCTTAGGAATAAACTATGAATAATTCTAATCCTTAGGTTAGACTATCATTTTTCAATCTAATTCAAACCCTCTGATTCATGTTGATCAAAAGCAATTTTGATTAACTAAATTCTTTAATCATGTATAACCCCACAGTCCATTCAAGTGATCAAAAGTCACCTGATCACTTGATAGGATTAATTCTAACGATGTGGATCTCCAAGCTTCAAGACAGTCTTTCATGCAAGATATCCCAGTCACATTGAGCAGTAGATTATACAAGATAAGTCAAAGATCAACACTTAGTAAATACGATTCAAATTGGACGATACGAGCCTTAAGTAATAAGGAATGATGAGACAGAGTGTCTCCTACCCTTGTCTAGAGTGACTCTGCGTACGGGGCGTAAGCCCTAGCTATTCATAGAATTCACCCTTATTCATACCCTTTAGTGCAATACGAATCGAGTAAACTACCAAGTCTTCTTCATACAAAGAAACATCAATGTTAAGGAGCAGCAATGAGGATTCTTCTCCAACAACTTGTCAGTTATGAGAAGTATCATGTGTTGGTGTAAGCCCTAGAGGCCAATACTTTTGGTACTTGTATCGAATTATTTATTAATAAATAAAAAGGCTTTTTCTTTATTATGGTTGATTAATAAAGTCCCTGAAATAGATAGTCCGTTTAATGTATTAAGCGTGACTTAATCATGAGAGCACATTAAACATAAGGACACTATTCCTAAAGTATCAGTAGTCGAGCTTTATTGTGAAGTGGGATAACATTAAAGCATTAAGACTATTATGTTTGTAGACTGATGATCACATCTCATGGATCATGGATAAAGAGTTATCAAGCCTTAAACATAGGTATGAATATTAAGAGTAATATTTATACCGGATTGACCCGCTATGAGAATACTATATAGAAAGTTATGCAAAGTGTCATAAGTTATTCTCATGGTGATAATAGTGTATACCACTCTTCGACCTGAAACCACTATGGATCCTAGATGTAGAGTCGAGTGCTTTATTGCTGATCCAACATTGTCCGTAACTGGATAACCATAAAGACAGTTGATGGGTACTCCACAAAGCATGCTGAGGGACATGAGTGTCCTAGATGGAATTTGCCCATCCTGCGTAACAGGATAAATGTCTATGGGCCCAATATTGGACTGGACAAGGGTGACACGGTCTATACCTTGTGTTCAACATAGACATAAGGGCAAAGGGGTAATTATACACATAATTATTATCACAGGAGGTTTTGTCAAATCACATGACATTTTCGTGACTTGGGTAGCAGTGATGTGTTGCTAGATACCGCTCACTGTTTATTATGTTAAATGCGTGATTTAATATAATTGCCAACGTCGCGAAAACCTACGGGGTCACACACAAAGGACAGATTGGTAAGAGATAGAGTAATTAAGGAACATCGTAAGGTACGGTGCACTTAAGTGGAATACGAAATATGGTAAGGTACCAAATACTTAAGTGATTTTGGCATACTATGAGATATGGGCCAAAATACACTTAAGTGGGCTTTTTAGCTTGAAGCCCACACAAGTGGTTCTATAAATAGAACCCCTTGGGTAGAAGCATTGTCACTCCACTCAGACTCAAACTCAAGTGAAGACTTGGAGTTTCGTTTCCCTCTCTCTCTCTCACTCAAAGCCTTCATTCGTACCAGCTAGCACTGAGATTGAAGGAATCCGTTCGTGTGGACTGAGTAGAGACGTTGTCATCGTTCAACGTTCGTGATCGCCCCGTGGATTTGTATCCATGGTTTTGATCGTTACAAGAGATCTGCACCAAAGGTTTGAATCGCCACAAGAGGTAACGATTCTATCACTGATCATGCCCATTCGTAAGAATCACTAAATGGAGAAATTTTAAATTCCGCTGCGTCTTGGATGGCAATTCTCCTTCATCATGCGCCATGAGCCTTAAGTAATAAGGAATGATGAGGTGGAGTTTCTCCTATCCTTGTCTAGAGTGACTTTGCGTACGGCGCGTAAGCCCTATATATTCAAAGCATTTGCCCTTATTCATAGACTTTAGTATGATTTTTTCAATCAACTGTCAAGTCTCTTCATATTCCATATTCAATTAATCACTTTTTTTCCTCAATCATCTTACTATCAGCCCTAGTGGGCTCAACTATGAAAGCTCTGATTTTCTCATTGCACGATGAGAATACGTAGGCAGGAGAATTCAAATGCTTCACGAGCTACCTTATTTATTAATCAATCATTCTCCATTTATCAATCAATACCATCTTTTTGAGATCAAATACACTTCACCTTGGACTCCATGTACATCCTTTTAGGACGATATAATGGTAGTCAATCTCATGAATCAAGAGTTGTTCGGATCGTCCCCAAACATTTAATTCATTCTTTTTTGGCTAAGATGCCTATTTACTCTTTGGTTCAGAGTCTACCTTCTTCATGGATTCAAGATACCATTCTTCTTTGATCTCAAACTGTTTCTTCCCACACCAGTGATATATTGTTCCTTGTATCCAACAATACTTTCTTTTGGGCCTCACATATACCCTTTTAGGATAATATATCGCCAATCCACCTTGTGAATCAAGAGCTGTTTGGCTCTTACCCAGACATTTAATTCATTCTTTTTGGCTAAGACACATGTTTACTCTTTGGTTCAAATTTCACTTTCCCTTTGCGGGTTCCATTGATACCATTCTGTTGGTACGAGTTATACTTTTCATCACTTTCCATCTCCCTTCGCTCTCGTAGTTCTACGAACTACGATTACTCTGACTTTCTCATTGCACAGTTAGAATACATAGGCACGAGGATGCGAATCCTTGGCGAGTATACTCCTAATTATTCCTCATTCCTCCTTAGGGTACCATTCATATCTTTCATGATCCATTATCTACCTTCAATCATTAAACCGCTCACCCTAGTGACATGTTAATTCTTTTGAAACCGAAATATAATTTTCTTTGGAATTCCATATACACCCTTTTAGGACCATATAATGGCAAATCCGTATTTGTATCTAGAATGTTTTGGATCGTCCCCAAACATTTAATTCCTTCTTTTTTGGCTAAGACGTTGTTTCCCTCTATGGTAAAAATTCCATTTCTCCTATGGATTCCAATATTACCCTGACCTTTGGTTTCAAATTATACCTCTTCAGTCACTTGTTACCAAATCTTCAATTCTGTGACTTTGGTCATTCGTTCCGTTCATCTCCATGATGTATTCATTATTCTACCTTCACTCACTTCATCTGATATACTCTTGCTTTGAGCCAAATACATTATCCCTTTGAGCTCCATCTTGTGTCACCTTGTGAACCAATGACGGTTTGCCTCATACCCGAACACTTAATTCTCCTTGTTTTCGGTTATACCATATAGTGGCAGATGCTTCCGGCTAGTCCACATATTGGTCAATGCCAGTTTTACTCTTGGGTTCACATTTCATCCCTTGTTGGAGTTCAAATAAAATTATCCTTTTGTTTATACCATACTTTAATCACTCTTCTTTTTACTTCCCACGACTAGTTCCTTTAACTACAGAGCTCTGAATTTCTCATTGCACTGTGAGGATACGTAGGCATGAGGGCCCTGTAGCGGTAAATTCATGACCATTGAGCTATTGGTTAACTCAACATCAATAAAACCAGTGTCGCCACCACATTTTTATTATTTCCAAAGGAAAAAGGAAAATGTACGAACAAACCCAAAGATAAGAAGTTTTCAAATCAAAACTAATAAAATGTCAGAGATTACAGGTAAGGGGATTGGTTACATAGAGGGAAGGTATTATCACCCAAAATGTCCTTGGTACTCCTAGGGAGCCCTTTTTGTGTGTAAGTGTTTTGGTTGAAAAAGATGTTTGCTTAAAAGTTAGAATGAGGGGATGAGAAAAGAATTCATTGTTTACATTTTTGTGTTTGATAAGACTTTTGGTCTTATGTCTACGTACCAACATAAAATGAGGGATCAAAACCTCGTAGTTCGTGGTAAAAATTTCAAAGATGGGTGAATTGGTTTTAACAAAAGCTTAAAGATCTTTTGTTATTAATGGGAGAATACTCAACCAAACATCCACCGATAATGAGGGCTTTACAACATTTAAGAGGGAGGGTTACAACTTGGATAAATCAATAAGTATGCCACTAGCCCCTAATAAATGGAAAGACTTACACTTAAGATATCATGGAATAAGAGAATTACATCTCCGCCAAAGATAACTCAGATCTAAATGGTTTCTTTTGAAAAGTTTAAAAGGAAAAGGCACAAAGCCAAAATGATTAGATGAGGTTATTAGTTCCTTTTGGATGTTTTTGAAAATATGGTCAATATTATTAAGTCCTTTTACAAATTTGATTAAGAAAACATTTTGAAGATCATTGGCATAAGCCCAAGGTTTATATTCATTAAAAAAAGTCTAAATTGAAAACAACAAGCAAAGAAGCTTTGAAAATAAGAGGGATATTTTGAAATTAAAGAAGAAGGAGGAGATGAAGGGACTATCCTAGACAATATTTAAAAGTTTAGAGTTGAAAAGATCTAACCCATTGGAAGCATCCACAAGACAATAATGTCAGATAGAAACCCATTTCCTTTGGATTGTGAAGCAAGCAACAAAGCCATAATCATCCAACCAATTAATAAGAAGACCAAATGATATCAAATAAAGATAACCAAACATCCAAGCAAACACTCCAAAGCAAGCAATCTTCAATGTCCTTTAGATGTATCAGATGAATGGTTCCTTGAAACATACTCAAAGAGAAAAGCATCAAATTATATCAATAAAATCAATATAACAACTTAGACACAGAGAAAGAGTGTACCAAATAAACCCAATGGAGTCTCTCTAGCTTGTATCAGATGAATGGAATTGGCCAAGAAATGGTCTCATGTTAATGGCATTGGCCAAGTTTCCATAGTTCAGGGATGTTGCCTACTCTAAGTCCATAGGTCCAAATCAAATCACAGACAAAGGTCCAACAGTCTGCCAATGTATTTTTTAGGGTTTTTGTTTTTATTAAGTGTTTTAAGGTCCTAAGACCACAAACAAAACAAGATCACAAGCACAAATATAATACAAGCACAAAACATGGCTCAAGTGATCAAAATGAAAATGACTGAAACATAAACAGTTTGCATGAATGTAAATGACAATGAATGATAAAGTGCAAGAATTTAAATTGCACTAAAGTAAATGACACTAAAATAAAGTCAATGTAAAGAGATGTTAGTGAATATTAGTTGAAGATGAAAAGATGTTTTAGTCATTTTTTAGAGAACACTCAACCATCGACTCACAAGCATGAAGATATTAACCTATACATCATTCATGAGAAGGGCTCCAACTTGTATAAATCAACAAGTATGCCACTAGCTCTCACAAATGGAATATGATCAAAATCTTTCACACAATACCATGAGGAATAGGAGACTTACAATCTCACTTACAAAAATGTTATTGCCTTTGGGACAAATTTAGCTCTATATTAAGCAATCGTAATTGGACTTATTTAGAAGTCACAACTATCTAAGGTCAGTCAATAATAACATTGTTGTCAATGCATGCTAGAGACAAGGTATCAAGACCAAGCTCCTAAAGAATACCACACACAAAAATAAGAGGGGATGAACCTATCTCAATCAAGCTCATGTTGATTCCTCTGACATAAGGTCATTGATGAATCAACTTGTATTTGATCTATAAGAAATAATTGTTCATGAGAGGATAAGGGAAGAAAAGAGATGAAAATGGAGAGATGAAATGAAAGAGAATCCCAAATTGATCAAGGGTTGAACCTCACTTGATCAATACCATTCATTCATCTTAAGGGATGAAGTTCAAACTTCATCAACCCCCTAAATTCAATGGTATTGACCTAGTCAAGGTCCAATTCAACCAAGACCAAGGCCAAACAGAAGTTGAGTCAACACAAAGTCAATACAAAAGCTCAACAAAATAATAAAGCAATTCAAACAAGTTAAAACAAATTTTCAAAATGAAGAAAATAATTTTTTAATGGTCAAAAACCTAAAACCCCTTCAAATTACCAAAGAAATGGCCAAGGGATTTATCATAGGTCAATTAAGGTCAAAGGACCATTGAATAATTTTTTTTTTGCATTTTTGAAAAGTCAGAAGCATTTAAAAATCAATTAAAATAAGTTAAAAATCACATAATTCACTAAAAGTATCAAACTCAATCCAAAAATTAATTTTAAATAAAAAATGGGAAGAGGAAATTATTTGTCAAATTTTGTAGTTGATCCCATAATATTTGGACTAAAAATGAAATTATAATGAATTTTGGAAGAAAAACCTATTTAAAAATTAATTTGAAAAATCAAATAAAAAAAACAAGGGCCACCAGATATCCCTCATTAACTGAGGTTACAGATCTGATGGCCACACGTACATAGTCCATCAAGGCTTTAGTCAATGCGTGCACACACAGGGTCATTAAAAGGAACGAACCCGATTATAACATGGGATCATGTACTTAGAGTGTGGGATGAACGAGCATACCACTAGAGGATTAGCTCTGGTCATCTTCTCCGACAAGTTTCGTCGAACTAGTGAGACTAAAAAGTTTGCAAAAATGGATAGATCATATACCATTTTAAAGAGAAAAATGCAAGGAATCCAAATATGACCTCCAACTCTTCCAACTCTCACTCTATAATTAGAAAAGTGGAGTTAAAAGTTGAGGTATCAAACCTAAGTTGCTTCGATTCGACCTCAAAACAACTCAGAAATATTGCCTACATTGGTAGACTTCAGTCATCCACAAGTTGAGCCAAGATCTTAAGAAATAAGTAAGAATCGAAGAGAAGAAAATTGAAGAAATTCACCTTCGGGTAGCAGCTTTGGAGCTCAATTCTTGATGCAATTCCACTTGGTTTCTCTTCCTGTCACTTGCATAAGCTTAATGAAATGAGAATGATAGTGAATCCTTGGAGTTCTTGTTCATAAACTGAGATTGAATAAGAGATTGATTTCAAAGAAATCCTCAAGGTATTCTGCAGAGTGAGGCTATGGGATTGATTGGCAAAGATTGGGCAAAGGTCCTCTTTCAATTTGAGGCATTGCACTTCAATTTATAGGCAAATGATTTGATTTCCATACCATTCAAAGTTTGAACCAAAAATAGCAAATCCATGTGCATGGGTGCATGGGCACATGTTCAGGCCCAAATGATCATTGCAATCCACTCAAATTCGTAAACAAATGCTACCAATGTCATAACATGAAGCCATGCAAAGTTGTATATCAATTGGAGTTCAAAAGTTGCTAAATTAAGCCATGAATAGAACCTATGCACAAGTCCCTAAAATCCTTGTCCAAATGAAGTGATCTTGGTCTCTCTAGAAATCTACCATTATGAGGAACAACTTTTATGTTGGGACTTTTTCCATTTGAAGCTTGGAACATGGTGAATTCTGACCTTGAAGTTGGAAGAATCAAACATACTTAGAAATTTTCTAAGTTAAAAGTCAAATGACCTCTCTTTCCACTTTGGATAAATTTTGATATGAGCTTCAAATGACTTTTATTCCTTATATAAAGTTTTATCAATTTCAATTCTATTCAATTTGATATCAAATTGGACACCATTTGGAGCTTTCATGATGGAGTTATGGATTTTAGAAGTTGAGGAAAATTGCTTGTTCAATGATGAGGACAAAAATGGACCTATAATGTTTCCTCATGGAACAGGACCTTGCAAGTATAATTTGACCTTTATCAAAGAAGAAACGTTGAAGAAGACATCTTGAAATTGATCATGAAACTTGGATCATCTTTATATCATAAAAATTGAGGAAGTTATGGTTACTGGAAGTTGACCTCCTATCTAAGGAACAAACAAAATGATCTATAATCTTTCACCGTAAAAAATGACTTTCCAAGCCAAATTAGCTCTTGATGCCAACTTGAAAGTTGTTTAGAATGTCATAAACAGTAACTTTTATCTTGGAATCATTTTCATATGACAAAAAGCATAGAAGATAGGCTCTAGGAAACCCTAGATTTACCAATTGAGTTTTCAGGTCAACTTCCTTGAACCAACTTGAAAACTTGAAGTTCCTTTGCTCTTAGGGGCTCATGGAGGATCATATATGCTTATGATGATTTAAAGTGAAGTATCCCTTGATATCTTTGACCAATTGTTGAAGAAACTTGTTGAGGAAGGCACACAAGATACCTAGATGAATTAGGGCTTCCTTGACAAACAAGCTTCAAACTCTTGATGAATTCTTGATCAAAATGACAAATAAAGAACATGGGAACCCATATATTATGCTTAGAACCAATATGAACCTTTTCTTACTTGATCCCTTGCAATGAGGGTCTCAATCCCTAGTTGTGAGCTTGATGATGCACAATTGGACACACACACTACCTACAAAAGAAACAAAGCTACACTAGACATGTTTTTGTATTTTGGTTAGTAAACTAAGAAAAATAAAGTATGATACAATCACATATGCTTGATGATCTCTCCCAATGTAAACCCAATGAATTACAGGTGAGAAGGATACCAATATGTGATCCCAATGCCAATGCAAAGCTATGAGATGACATGAGGGATCTTAGGGGTCAAATTTGGGGTCTTACAGTTGCCCCTATTTAAGCTCATTCTATCCGGAGATGTGAAGATTAAAATCTTCGTATTAACATGATAGAATGAACTTAAATAACAACAACAAGAAACACATTTTGGTCCCTAAGATACCTCATGATGCATATGATATGAATGCAAAAATAATCTTTGTGGAGGATATATGCCACAAAGGAAAAGAATCCAGGAGAGACTGAAAGTACACATGAGCATAATTAATTCCATAAGGAAAAATCACTGAGGGGACAAAGACTCTGAAGGAACAATATCCGTTACCGGTTAAGGTAAACATATCAAGGATAAACTGCCGGGAAGAATCACCAACTACCAGTTACTGGGCAACTTAACAAAGGTGATCAACCACAAAAAAGAGTTATACTACTAGTTGCTGGGCAATATACTCAAAAGATAGGATTTACAACTACCTGCTACTGGGTAGAAGACCAAACATATGATTTACAACTACCTGTTACTAGGTGGAAGACCAAAGGAAGAATATCCGTTATCGATTAAGGTAAGCATATCAAGGATAAACTGCCGGGAAGAATCACTAACTACCAGTTATTGGGCAGCTTAACAAAGGTGATCAACCATAAAAAAGAAGAGTTATACTACCAGTTACTAAACAATATACTCCAAACATAGGATTTACATCTACCAGTTACTGGGTAGAAGATCAAAAGATAGGATTTATAACTACCTATTACTGGGTAGAAGACCGAAGGAAGAATATCCGTTATCGGTTAAGGTAAACATATCAAGGATAGACTGTCGGGGAAAAATTCAATGAGAATTTCTTGCTAACTACCAGTTACTGGGTAGATAACACAAAAATGACCACCTGGAAAAAAGGATAAACAATTACCAGTTACTGGGTAATTGAGCAAAGATAAGCTGCTGGCGAAAAGATAACCCACTGGGGAGACCAAAGTAAATTTGCTGGGGAAATCAAAGAAGTAAATTATCTTTTATCGATTACTGGGTAAATTAACACATGTAAAGTACTCAACATTAAGAAGGATATTATCAGTTACTAGGTAATAAACTCTTGGAAGACAAAAAGATCTATCTGGGTAAGAGCCAGAAAGAAACAATCAAACAAGACTCAACCCAATGAGGATATAACTCAATGGGAATGGTTCCATCCAGATAATGAATTGGGGAGGAAACGTAAATAATAATCATCCACGAGGAGATAACTCGGTGTGGAAGAAGAAAGGATAAGCTCTTTCTACTTAAGGGGATGACACTCTACATTGAAGAAGGACAAACACACCAAATCTACATGGGGAAATGATATCACCAAAGTAGGGGATCAGAAAAAATCAGGTCAATACGTAAAAATGCACAATGAAATATGTGATGCTATACTTATACATGCATATGCATGAGTACGTATATGATTATTTTGACAAACTAGCACAAAGGATACAAACATGAAGATCCAATCATCACAATTAGATACTCGACTAATCTCAACAAGAAACAAGATAGGAACACCAATTGGAGGGCTTGCTAGGGGCGAAAATAAATCATCGAGGATATAAATCCTATCTTCAAATATTCAATCCCCTGGGGAGTAGCACACAATAATGTACTCAAGGAATCCTGGGGATATCATAATCCAAATTCAATGCTCAACTCTGGTTGGAAAGACATGAAGAACATGCATCAGACCAAGAACTGCTGAAGACTCACCGCTCAGAGGAAATGAAGAATATATACATCAATATCAATCACGAGGATTAAAACAAATCTAACTTCAATAATCGACTCTCAAGAGAGGAGGATAATTTCTAGGGGATAAGAAATAATTGACAAAGATCTTGCTTAAAACTCAAACTCTCTGGGAGAGGAGAAAATACGGCTTGACGACTTCGCCGGGGACGAAAGTACTACTGAGGATATCAACCAACATGCCGAGGATAAGAGAGATCTGCTGAGGATCCACATCTCAAGATGAGGGATATATATATACTACATAGCAACAAGTCAATGATGCAGGGGATTTTAGGTCAATACCATATCAAATGGGTGACAACCCTACAAGGGACGAGAACATCAAAACTGCTCAGAATCAAATATTGTCTGAGTGGGGAGATTTTTCATCAGAATAGGAAACTCCATGGGGAATCCATGTCACAACAAGAGGCAAAACTCTGAGTGGGGAACCGGTGAGAAGACAAAATCCAAGATCAACTATGTGGGGACTTCCCTGGGGATAAAAATCTGCTAGGTAAAATCATGCGTTGCACAAAGATGCAATCAACAACAGAGCAACCGATCATAAGACTCTTCTTAGGGATTGAGAAATAAACCAACCCCAAGGTATCAAAAATCATCCAGACCTGCAGGAACTCACAAAAGGACAAACCATGTCACGACTATGCAACAACCAAATAAAGGTGTGTTGGGAATCTGAAAACCAAATAAAGGTTCCACTGGAGATCTAGGGTTCAATCACAGTATAATGCAAATCAATGATGAAAATCCACAAAGACTCACAGCTGGAGAAATATGATGAACTACAAGGAGAACAACACATCAGCTCTACCGGGGATGAATCATCAAACTTTTTGGGGAAGACAACAATGCTTCACACGTTAAGACTTACCGTTCTTTAATTATTGTTGACATTCCTTTTTGAATTCAATGTTCTTAAAGTAAATGCCTTATTATTTCAGAAAAATGGTTATTCATTAATTTATTTATTTCAAACTTATCATCATAAAAATACAATTTTATTAAACAGAAACAAATGAGAATATACATAGAAAAGGCAGGACTCCATGGATATTTACAAAGTTTGGAATTGGTAATATACATGGAAAAGGGCTACATTGAATACAATGACCACTACTCTCCCTACCAACTTTGAAATCCATTGTGCTTTGTCCTCGGTTGAGAATGATGAATCAGAAACAACTGACTGACAATACTGCTTCAACGGTTAGATCTTGTCGGATGCAGTTACTTTCCATAATCCCTAATTTATGCCTAGATTTCCCCAAGGTGGGGTACTCAATCTACCGGGATAATTTTTTTGTTTTATGTCTCTAATTGTTTCCCGGGCCGTTCTTTCGGGTTTTCAATCCACTAAGACGCTCATTTTTGCGTAATCTGCCCTTTCGGGTTTTCAACTTAGCAAGTTGTTCTTTTCTTTTTTAGGCGAAGTATTTCTTGACTGCATCGACATTCACTGGACGAGTGAACTCTTCACCATCCATAGTTGTAAGAATCCATGCACCGCCTGAGAAGGCTCTCTTAACAACATATGTGCCTTCATAATTAGGAATCCATTTGAGCTTCTTAAGCACGAGGTCACCTTCTCAGAACACACAAGGTTTGACCTTCTTATCAAAAGATTTCTTCATTCTTTGTGGATATAACTGACCATGACACATGGAAGTCAATCTCTTCTCTTCAATCAAATTCAACTGATCATATCTGCTTTGACACCATTCATCTTCGATCAACTTGGCTTTCATCAACATACGCATTGACGGGATCTCAACCTCCACGGGGAGCACAAGTTCCATGCCATAAACAAGAGAGAAAGGGGTTGCCCATGTCGAAATGCAGACGGAAGTACGGTACCCATGCAAAGAAAATGGGAGAATCTCATGCCAATTTATGTACATCACAACCATCTTTTGGATAATCTTCTTGATATTCGTATTCGCAACTTCAACAACCCCATTCATCTTGGGTCTGTAGGGAGAAGAATTATGATGTGCTATTTTAAAGTCTTTGTAGAGATCTTCCACCATGTTGTTATTAAAGTTCGATCCATTATCAATAATGGTCTTACTTGGCAGACCATATCGACATATAATCGGATTCTTGATAAACCTTACAATAACTTGCTTGGTCACATTAGCATACGATGCTGCCTCAACCCACTTGGTGAAGTAGTCAATAGCCACCAGAATGAAACGATGTCCGTTTGAAGCTTTGGGCTCAAGCATACCAATCATATCAATTTTCCACATGGAGAAGGGCCATGGAGAGGAAATGAAATTCAAAAGTTTCGAAGGAACATGGATCTTATCTGCATAGATTTGACACTTGTGGCATTTCTTCACATATTTACAACAGTCAGATTCCATTGTCAGCCAATAGTAACCTGCCTTCAACATCTTCTTTGCCATAGCATGTCCATTTGAATGAGTACCAAAGGAACCTTCATGGACTTCTGTTATCAATAGGCATGCTTCGTGTCTATCCACACATCTGAGCAAAACCATATCGAAATTTCTCTTATAAAGCACATCACCATTCAGGTAGAAGTTGCCAGCCAGTCTTCTCAAAGTCTTCTTGTCTTTCAAAGATGCCCCAAGTGGGTAAATTGGACTTTGGAAGAAACACTTAATGTCATAGTACCATGGCTTATCATCTTTAATTTCTTCAATAACAAATACCTGAGTTGTCCTATCAATGCACATTACAACCAGATTAGGAACTTCATTCCAATAATTCACAACAATCATGGAAGCTAAAATTGCAAGAGCATCCGCCATCCGATTTTCATCTCGAGGGATATGATGAAACTAAACCTTTATAAAGAAAGTTGATATCCTTCTCGTATAATCTCTATATGGTATCAAATCAAGTTAATTCATCTCCAACTCACCTTTGATCTGGTTAATAACCAAAGTTGAATCTCCATAGACGTCAAGATATTTAATTCTAAGATAAATGGCTTCTTCGAGCCCCATAATGCAAGCTTCATACTCAGCCATATTATTCATACATTTAAAGGTCAATCTAGCTGTAAATAGAAAATGAGTGCCTTGAGGAGTAATAATCACTACCCCAATGCCATTACCATATGAGTTAACAGCTCCATCAAATACCATGCCCCAACGGGAACCAGGTTCTGGTCCTTCTTCAAGCAATGGTTCATCACAATCTTTCATCTTCGAATACAATATCTCTTCATCAGGGAAATCAAACTGCACTAACTGATAATCATTAATAGGTTGGTAAGCCAAATGGTCAGCCAAGGCACTACCATTAATCGATTTCTAAGCTTGGTATTCAATATCATACTCAGATAACATCATCTGCCAACAGACAACCTTCCCAGTTAAAGAAGGCTTTTCAAATACGTACTTGATTGGATCCATCTTGGATATCAACCAAGTAGAATGATTTAACATATACTGGCGCAGACGCTTAGCAGCCCAAGCCAAAGCGTAACATGTCTTCTCAAGCATATAATACCGAGACTCACAATCGGTGAACTTCTTACTGAGGTAGTAAATAGCATATTCTTTCTTACTAGATTCATCTTGCTAACCAAGAACACAACCCATACTCTCTTCAAGCACAATGAAATACATGATCAACGGTCTTCCTTCAAAAGGCGGAGACAGAATTGGAGGCTCAGCTAAAGGACTTGGCCAATGCCAACATTTTGAGGCTCAACTATCTTTGACCATTGCCTTCATCTGATGCAAGACTTGAGGATTTCTTAGATTCATCTACTACTCTGTCTTCGTGCTTAATTGTTATTATGATCTTATGTCTGACATTTTATTCTGAGTTGATCAAGGAATATTTCATCTGATACATTGGAAGGCAATGAAGACTGCTAGCTATTGGAGTGCTTGCTTGGATGTGGCTATATTTATTTGATGCCTTGATCTTCATGATGTCTGGATATTTCTTATTGCTTGATTAAAGTCCAAAGGAAAATGGGTTTCTATATGACATTCTTGTCTGTTTGATTGCATCCCATTGGTCAGATCTTTTCAACTCTTAACTTTTAATTTATGCTTAGGATAGCCTCTTCATCTCCCCCACTTCTTAAATTTCAAAATCTCTCCCTCTTTTTAAAACCTTTCTTTGCTTATGATTTCAAATTTAGACATTGTTTAATGATTAGAAACTTTGGTCTTATGCCATTGAATTTTCAAAGTTTTTCTTAAACCAAACTTGTAAATAAACTGAACCATATTGACTCAAATTTAAAAAAAGGAAAAAATAAATAACAACTCCATTAAAATTTTTGGCCTCTTGTTCCCCTTTTACTTAAACTTTTGTTAAAAGCAATTCATCAACTCATTTGAAAATTTTACCATGAACTACGAGGTTTTGATCCCTCATCTTTATGTTGGTACGTAGGCACAAGACCAAAGGTCTTATCAAACAAAAAAATATAATCAATAAATTCTTTTCTCATCCCCACCCTCTATTTCATCAAACATCATTTATACCCAAAACACATGCACACATAAAAACGGGCTCCCTATGAGTACCTAAGACACTTTGGGTGCTAACACCTTCCCTCTGTGTAACCAACCCCCTTACATGTAATCTCTGACATTTTATTATTTTTGATTTGAAAACTTCTTATCTTTGGGTTTTGTTCGTAATTTTCCCTTTTCCTTTGGAAACAATAAAAGCACGGTGGCGACTTTGGTTTTATTGACGTTAAGTTTATCTATAGCTTGATGATCGTGAATTTACCGCTACACATTAGACATAAAGAGAATTGATTGGTCAATGATGGATTTGAGAAGAATAGGGATGAAGATGAAGAGGGAAGGGGAAATAGAAACTCAAATTGATCATATGAGGAATTTCATATGATCAATACTATCCATTTATTTTGGGGGATGAAATATACATTTCATCAACCCCCTAAATCCAATAGTATTGGTCAAACAAAAGTCAAATCAACCATGACCAAGGACAAAAAGAAAGTCAAACATCACAAGACCAAATAAATGGCTTAACACAATTTTTACACATTTATTCAATTAATAATCAATTTTAAAATGAATTAAAATGCATTTTTAAATTACACAAAACCTCAAATCAAATCCCTTCAAAACACCAAATAAATGGTCAAGAGATTTATCATAGGTCAAACAAGGTCAATGGACCTTAGACAAAGAATTTCACAATTTTTGGAAAGTCAGAAGTATTTTAAATTTTTTAAAAATAAGTCCAAAATCATTTAATTCACAAAAATTTCAAAATTAATCTAGAAAATGATTTTAATTAAGAATATAGAAGATAAAAATATTTAAATATTTTTGGTGAAAGTTCCATATTTTTTGGATTAAAAATGAAATTTCTACGAATTAAATAAAATAAGAGGATTAAACATTAAATTAGAAAATAAAATAAAATTAAAAAAAAACAAGGTTCATCAGATCTCCCTCTTTAATTTAGGGGCAGATCTTATGGCACAACACGCGTTCCATCATGTACCAATGTCAACGTGTGTACACGCGTGGTAATTAGAAGCGAAGACCATGATTAAAACATTTGAACAAGATCGGAAGGTTGGGAAGGTGCCAACGCACCACCGGAGCCCTGGCGCCGGTCTCTTCTCTAGTGGACCTCACCAGACTAGTCCACTACCAACCTCCGAAAAATTGAAAAGTGAATACACTAATCGAAAGGAAAAATGCTCGGGAGCTTGAATATGATCTCAATTTCTCCTAATTCCAAGTATATTCTAAAGATATGTGGATTTGAAATTTGAGGTTCATGATCTGAGTTGCTTCGATTTGACCTCAAAGCAACTCAATCGTGTTGCCTACATTGGTAGGTCTTCAGACAACCAAAAACCAAGAAAAATAGTTGAGAATCAAGGAGAATCGAAGAAGAGAAAAATCTGAAAATTCACCTTTGGTTTGCTTAAACTGAGCTTGATCTTGCTTTCAATTTGCCTGGGCTTGACTTTAACATCTTGTAGTAAGTGGAATAGATGATTGAAAGGCTTGGATTTTTGGAGTTTCAATTCCAAAACAAAATGAGAATTGAAACTCGATTTGAAGTGAAATCTTCAAGTTTATCCTTTATTGGAGGTTAGGGATGAAGTAGGGCAAAGCTTATGCAAGAGGGATTCCCTTTCTGATCAACAAGGGAATGTATTCATAGCCTACACATTACTTTCCACACCTTTGAAAAATTAGCCAAATTTAGTAACTTGTGTGCATGGGTGCATGGGCATGCATTTAGGCCCAAATGATGATTGCATTGATTCCAAATTCGTGCACAAAACATGCTGAGATCATAACATGAAGCCATGCAAAGGTATTCGAAAATTGAGTTCAAAAGTTGCCAAAAACAAGCCATGCAAAGTAATCATGAGCAAGCCACTCAAAAATGATCCAAATGCCATGATCTTGGACCCTTCAGAAAGCTAGCATGAAGGGGAGCATATTTTCTGTTGAAGACTTTTCCATTTGGAACTTGGATCATGATGAATTTTGAGGTGGAAATTGGAGAAATCAAACATGGTTTAAAATTTTCTAAGTATAAAGTCAAATGACCACTTCTTCCACCTTGACTAACTTTTGCTATGGGCTTCAAATGAAAAATGGTTCCTTCACCAAAGTTGTATCCCTCTCAATTTTATTCAATTAGGTCACAAATTTGACATCATTTGGATCTTGCATGAGGGAGTTATGGATTTTAGAAGTTGAGGAAAATTGCTTGTTCAATGCTAGTGGCCCAAAATGACCTATAATCTTTCCTCTTGGTACATTCCCTTGCAAGTGAAATTTGACATTTCACAAAGAATCAAAGTTATAGAAGACATCTTGAAATTAATCCTAAAACTTGGATGGAATTTATATCATAAAAATTGAGCAAGTTGTGAATCTTGGAAGTTGACCTTCCATCTAGAGCACAAACAAAATGACCTATAATCTTTCACCATAAAAAACGACTTTCAAAGCAAAATTAGCTTTTAATGTCAACATGAATGTTGTTTGGAATGTGATAAACAATAACTTTTCTCTTCGTATAAGTTTCATATGACAAACATTACAGGAGATAGGGTCTAGGGAACCCTAGATTTGACCAGTTAACTTTCTCTAGTCAACTTCTTTGAACCATCTTGCAAACTTGAAGTTCCTTTGATCTTTGGGGCTCATGGAGAACCATATATGCATAAGATTATGTGTAATAAAGTATCCCTTGATATCTTTGACCTAATGATGAAGAAACTTACTGAGGAAGTCACACAAGACACCCAAATCAATTAGGGCTTCCCAAGCAAACAAACTTCAAACTCTTGATGAATTCTTGATCAAAATGACAAATAAAGAACACGAGGATCCATATATAATGATTAAAACCATTGTGAACCTTTCCTTGATTGATATCTTTCATTGGGGGTCTCAAACCCTATTTGTGAGCTTGATGAGGCACAAATGGATGCACACACTACCTACAAAAGAAATGAAACTACACTAGACATATTTTTGGTATTTTGGTTAGTAGATAAATAAAAACAAAGTATGATACAATCAAAAGTGCTTGGTGATCTCTCCAAATGTAAACCCAATGAATGAGGGGTGAAGAGGATACCAAGGTGTGATCCTAAAGCCATTGTAAGTGATGAGATATCATGAGGGATCTTAGGGTCAAAATTGGGGTCTTACAACTGCCTTTATTTAAGGACATTCTAGCTGAGGATGTGAAGGTTAAAACTTCGTATCAACTCAGCAGAATGGACTTAAATAATAACATCTAGAAACAAATTTTGGTCCCTAAGAGACCTCATGATGCATATGATATGAATGCAAAATAATCTTTGTGGGGAATATATTGGCACAAAGGAAAAGAATCCGGAGAGACCGAAAGTCCATAAGAGCACAAGGAATTCCATAAGGAAAAACTCACTGGGGAGGCAGAGAGTCTGGGGATAAAAGCTATGCGTAGGCCAGGCTATGACTTGAAAATTACTGGAGACACGAGGGGATTTTCCATGAAAATAAATCAGTGGAAAGACTCGGTTGGGGAAAGAGGAAATCTGCATGTATTGGGATAACACCAATACAACAAGAAACACCCGCTGGGGAAATGTGTAAATCAGGACGAGGCCAAAATACTCAAACATAAAATGGAATTCGATTTCTCAAAGAAATAGGAAACCAAACTCAACTAGGGAAGAAAAACTTCAACACATGAGTAAAAGATATATATTATCTACTACCTGTTACTGGATAAGAAGATAATACACTCGGATAGAGGGACATCCGTTACCGGTTAGGGTAAACATATCAAGGATGACTCGCTGAGAAAAATGAGGCATATTCATTATCGATTACTGAGTAAGAATAACCTACTAGGAAAAAGAAATCAAATAGGATTTACAACTACCTGTCACTGGTCAGAAGACCAAAGAGAGAGTATCTGTCACCGATTAAAGTGAACATATCAAGGATAAACTCACAGGAAAAGTATCAGTCATCGATTAAAGTGAACATATCAAAGATAGACTGTCGGAAAAAAAAATAGAATTTACGACTACCGGTTACTGGGTAGAAGACCAAAGAAAGAGGAAATTCGTTACCGGTTAAAGTGAACATATCAAGGATAGACTCAAAGGGGAGAATAGGATTTATATCTACCATTTACTTGGCAGAAGACCACAAATAGGAATTACGACTACCGGTTACTGGGTAGAATACCAAAGAAAGAGAAAATCCGTCACTGGTTAAAGTGAACACATCAAGGATGAACTCTTCTGGGGAAAGTAGGAAGAATATCCATCATCAGTTAAGATGAACATATCAAGGATAAACCTGTTGGGGAAACAAAAAAACGGATTCGCTGGAAAAGAATCAAAGAAGAAAATTACCTTTTACTAGTTACTGGGTAAATTAACACAGGTAAAGTACTCAACATCAAGAAGAATATTACCAGTTACTGGGTAATAAACTCTTGGGGAACCAAAAGATCTATCTAGGTAAAAACTAGAAAGAAACAGTCAAACAAGACTCAACCCAATGAGGGTATAGCTCAAGGGGAGTGGTTCCATCCAGATAATGATATGGGGAGGTATCAAAAATAACAATCATCCACGAGGAAATAACTCAGTGGGGAAGGAGAAAGGATAAACTCTTTCTGCTTAAGGGGCTGAGACTCTACAATTAAAGGAGGACAAACACACCAATTTGCATGGGGAAATAATATCACCAAAGTAGGGGATCAGAATAGATATCAATGCTATAAAAAATGCACAATGAAATATCTGATGTTGTGCTTTATGCATGTATATGCATGAGTAGGATTATGCTGACAAACGAGCACAAATGATACAAACATAAAGATTTGAATAATCACAACTAAATACTCGGCTAATCTCAACAAGATGGGAATACCAACTAGAGAACTTGCTAGGGATGAAAGTAAATCATCAAGGATATCAAATCCTAACTGCAATATGAATTCAACTCTGGCTAGGGAAAGGCATGAAGAACATGCATCCAACCCAAAATGATGAGGATAAAGAGGGATCTACTGAGGATCCTTATCAAAGAAACAAGCCATCACTGCGAGGAATTTTAAGTCAACACCATATCAAATGGGAGACAACCTTGCAGGGGACACTATCAATACTGCTCAGAACCAAATACTGCTTGGAGGAAGAAGTCTTCTATCAGAAAAATGAAAATTCCGTTGGGGTCTCAAGTTGCAATAAGAGGTAAAACTCTGAGTGAGGAGAACCAGACGATCTACTAGGGATTCCATCCAAAAAACATCTCTGTGGGGATTCATTGGGGATACAACAATCTTCCAGGACAAATCAAAGACCACACGTGGATACAAAGATCAGCAAAAACTTCCTCGAAAAGAAAATAATAGTCATCAGACTCTTCTTGGAGATTGAGAAATAAACCAATTCCAAGGTACAAAAATATCAATCGGGTCCGCAGACTCACGCAGGGGAGAAACTGTCACGGTTATGCAACATTCAAATAAAGGCGTTAGGGATTCGAAGACCAAATAAAGTTTTCACAATAATCCAGGGTTCTTTCATCAATATTCAAACTGAGAAAAATGAACAAAAAACATGAACACCTCAGTTGGGGAAGGATGAATTGCAAAGGGAAAAACACATCAACTCTACTAGGGATGATAAATTTCTTGGGGGTGGAAACCCATCAATCATGCTAGGGATGGACAACAAATTGTTGTGGAGGTAAAGTCACCAAACCACTGCTCGGGGAAGACCAACAATGCTTCACACATCAAGACTTTTCGTCCTCGAGATTGCTGTTGACGTTCCTTTTTGAAATCAATTATTCTTAAAGTAAATGCCTTATTATTTTAAGAAAAATGATTTTTCATTGATTTATTTATTTCAAAATTATCGTCATAAAAATTCAATTTTAAAACAGAAACAAATAAGAGTATGAAATACTTGGATAAAAGCTCAACTTTATTTAATAGAATGGTAGTCCGCAAATGGCGGGACTCCTGGATCTTTACAAAGTTTGAAAATGGTAATTTACATGGAAAAGGGCTACATTGAATACAATGACCACTACTCTCCCTACCAACTTCTAAATCCATTGTGTGTTTGTCTTGGTTGAGAATGACGAATCCGAACCAAATGACTACTCAAAACTGCTTCAAAGGCCAGGACCAGCCGAATGCAGTTACTTGCCATAATCCCTAATTTTTTCCTAGATTACCCAAAGGTGGGGTACTCAATCTACCGGGATAAATTTTCTGTTTTGTGTCTCTAACTTTTTCCTGGATCGCCCTTTCGGGTTTTCAATCCATCGAGACACTCAGTTTTGCCTAAGCCTCCCTTTCGGGTCTTCAACTTAGCGAGTTGTTCTTTTCAATTTTTTAGGCGAAGTATTTCTTGACTGCATTGGCATTCACATGAAGTGTGAACTCATTAACATCCATAGTTGTAAGAATCAAAGCACGACATGTAAAGGCTCTCTTAACGACATATAGGCCTTTGTAATTAGGAGTCCACTTGCCCCTAGAATCAGGTTAGAAAGATAATATCTTCTTGAGCATGAGGTCACCTTCTCGGATCACACGAGGCTTGACCTTCTTATCAAAATCTTTGTTCATTCTCTGTTGATATAACTGACCATGACACATGGCAATAAATCTCATATCTTCAATCAAATTCAGCTGGTCATATCTGGTCTGATACCATTCAGCTTTTGTCAACTTGTCTTCCATCAAAACATGCAATGATGGGATCTCAACCTCCATGGGAAGCACAACTTCCATGCCATAAACAAGAGAGAAAGGGGTTGCCCCTGTTGAAATACATATGGATGTACGGTACCCATGCAAAGAAAATGAGAGCATCTCATGCCAATCTTTATATGTCACAACCATCTTCTGGATAATCTTCTTGATGCGCAATCTTGATTCGCAGATTCAACAACCCCATTCATCTTGGGTCTGTAGGGACAAGAACTATGATGTGCAATCTTGAAGTCTTTGCAAAGAGCTTCCACCATATTGTTGTTCAAGTTCAATCCATTATCAGTAATGATCTTACTTGGCACACCGTAACGATATATAATTTGATTCTTGATAAATCAGACCACAACCTTCTTGGTCACATTTGCATATGATGTCGATTCAACACAATTTGTGAAGTAGTCAATAGCCACAAGAATAAAACAATGTCCGTTCGAAGCTTTGGGCTCAATCATACCAATCATATCAATTCCCCACATGGAAAAGGGCCATGGAGAGGAAACGACATTCAAAAGTGTCGGAGGAACATGAATCTTATCTGTATAAATCTAACACTTATGGCATTTCTTCACAAAATTGCAACAATCAGTTTCCATTGTTAGCCAATAGTAACCTGATATCAACATTTTCTTCGCCATAGCATGTCCATTGGAATGAGTACCAAAGGAACCTTCATGGACTTTTGTAAATCAACACGTCTGCTTCGTGTCTATCCACGCATCTGAGCAAAAACATATTGAAATTTCTCTAATAAAACACATCATCAAGATAAATACTACCATCTAATCTTCTCAAAGTCTTCTTATCATTCAAAGATGCCCTAAATTGTTAAATCTGACTTTAGAGGAAACATTTGATATCATAATACCATGGCTTTTCATCTTTTACTTCTTCAACGACAAATACATGAGCTGGCCTATCAAGACCCATCACAGTCAAATTGGGAACTTCATTCCAAAATTTCACCACAATCATTGAAGCTAACGTTGCAAGAGCATCTGCCATCCGATTTTCATCTCGAGGGATATGATGAAACTCAAACTTTGTAAATAAAGTTGATATCCTCCTCGCATAATCTCAATACGGTATCAAACCGGGTTGATTTATCTCTCATTCACCTTTGATTTGATTCACAACCAAAGCTGAATCTCTATAGACGTCAAGATATTTAATTCTATGATTAATGGCTTCTTCGAGCCCCATAATGCAAGCTTCATACTCAACCATATTGTTTGTACATTTGAAGGTCAATCTAGCTGTAAATGGAAAATGAGTGTCTTGAGGAGTAATAATCACTTCCCCAATGCCATTACCATACGAATTAACAGCTCCATCAAATACCATGCCCCAATGGGAGCCATGTTCTGGCCTTTTTTCAAGCAATGGTTCATCGCAATCTTCATCTTCAAGTACAAAATCTCCCAGGAAAGTCATACTGCACTGACTGGTAATCTTCAATAGGTTGGTGAGCCAAATGTTCAGCCAAGACACTACCTTTAATAGCGTTTTGAGATCAGTATTCAATATCATACCCGAATAACAACATTTTCCATAGGGCAATCCTCCTAGTTAAAGCAGGCTTCTCAAAAATGTACTTGATTGGATCCATCTTTGATATCAACCAAGTAGTATGATTCAACATATACTGGCGCAGACGCTTAGAGCCCTAATCAAATGCGCAACATGTCTTCTCAAGCATAGAATACCGAGTCTCACAATTGGTGAACTTCTTACTGAGGTAGTAAATATCATATTCTTCCTTTCCTGATTCATCTTGCTGACCAAGAACACAACCCATACTCTCTTCAAGCACAGTCAAGTACGTGATCAATGGTCTTCCTTCAACAGGAGGAGACAGAATCAGAGGCTCAAGAAGATACTCTTTGATACTATTAAAAGCTTTCTGGAAATCCTTGGTCCAATTACAAGACTGATCTTTCCGAAGAAGCTTGAATATAGACACACATGTGGAAATCATATGGGATATAAATCATGAGATATAGTTCAAGCGGCCGAGAAAACCTCTGACTTACTTCTCGGTTTGGGGCGCAAGCATCTCTTGTATTGCTTTGACCTTGGCATGATCAACTTCAATACCCTTCTCACTGACAATAAATCCCAACAACTTACCAGAGCGAACACCAAAAGTACACTTATTGGGATTCAAGTGGAGTTTATATTTCCTCAAATGCTGGAATAACTTCAACAAATGCTCAACATGCTCTTCTTCATCACTTGATTTAGCAATCATATCCTCAACATAAACTTCAATCTCTTTATGCATCATATCATGAAAAAGAGTGGTCATAGCTCTCTGGTACGTTGCACCAGCATTCTTTAAACTGAAGGGAATCACTAGATAATAGAATGTTCCCCAGGGTGTAATGAATGTGGTCTTCTCCATATCTTCGGGTGCCATCTTGATCTGATTATAACCAGAAAAATCGTCCATAATCGAAAAGACTTCGAATTTAGATGTATTGTCTCCCAATATATCAATGTGTGACAGAGGAAAATCATTTTTCGGTCTGGCTTCATTCAAATCTATATAATCAACACACATGCAGACTTTTCCATCTTTCTTAGGAACAAGTACGATATTTGCCACCCACAACAAATATTCGGAGGTAACGAGAAAAACGACATCAATCTGCTTCTGCACTTCCTCCTAAATCTTCACTGCCATATCAGGATGAGTTCTTCTCAATTTTTGCTTGATCGAAGAGCATTCTGGTTTCAAAGGCAATTTATGCTCCACAATCTCAGAATCTAAATCAGGCATATCTTGATAGGACCAAGCAAACACATCAGAATACTCTCTAAGAAGATCAACCAATCCCTTCTTAGCCTTTGGACACAATTGAGACCCAATCTTGACTTCCTTCATATCATCATCGGAACCCAAGTTGACTAATTCAATCTGCTCTTCAAATGGATGAATGGCTTTTTCCTCGTGCTCAAGCAAACGTGATTACTCATCAGATACTCCATCATCATCATGAAGGAGAATTGCCATCCAAGGCGCAGCGGAATTTAAAAATTTCTCCATTTAGTGATCCTTACGAATGGGCATGATCAGTGATAGAATCGTTACCTCTTGTGGCGATTCAAACCTTTGGTGCAGATCTCTGATAATGATCAAAACCTTTGATACAGATCCACGGGGCGATCACGAACGTTGAACGATGACAACGTCTCTACTCAGTCCACACGAACGGATTCCTTCAATCGCAGTGCTAGCTGTTATGAATGAAGGCTTTGAGTGAGAGAAAGAGGGAAACAAAATTCCAAGTCTCTACTTGAATTTCTGTCTGAGTGGAGTGACAATGCTTCTACCCAAGGGGTTCTATTTATAGAACCACTTGTGTGGGCTTCAAGCTAAAAAGCCCACTTAAGTGTATTTTGCCCATATCTCATAATATGCCAAAATCGCTTAAGTATTTGGTACCTTACCATATTTCGTTTCCACTTAAGTGCACCGTACCTTACGGTGTTACTTAGTTACTCTATTTCTCATCAATCCGTCCTTTGTGTGTGACCCTATAGGTTTTCGCGGCATTGGCAATTATATTAAATCACGCATTTAACATAATAAACAGTGAGCGGTATCTAGCAACACATCACTGCTACCCAAGTCACGAAAATGTCATGTGATCTGACAAAACCTCCTGTGATAATAATTATGTGTATAATTACCCCTTTGCCCTTATGTCTATATTGAACACAAGGTATAGACCGTGTCACCCTTGTCCAGTTCAATATTGGGCCCATAGACATTTATCCTGTTACGCAGGATTGGCAAATTCCATCTAGGACACTCATGTCCCTCAGCATGCTTCGTGGAGTACCCATCAACTGTCTTTATGGTTATCCAGTTACGGACAACGTTGGATCAGCAACAAAGCACTCGACTCTACATCTAGGATCCATAGTGGTTTCAGGTCGAAGAGTGGTATACACTATTATCACCATGAGAATAACTTATGACACTTTGCATAACTTTCTATATAGTATTCTCATAGCGGGTCAATCCGGTATAAATATTACTCCTAATATTCATACCTATGTTTAAGACTTGATAACTCTTTATCCATGATCCATGAGATGTGATCATCAGTCTACAAACATAATAGTCTTAATGCTTTAATGTTATCCCACTTCACACTAAAGCTCGACTACGGATACTTTAAGAATAGTGTCCTTATGTTTAATGTGTTCTCATGATTAAGTCACACTTAATACATTAAACGGACTATCTATTCCAGGGACTTTATTAATCAACCATAATAAAGAAAATGCCTTTTATTATTAATAAATAATTCGATACAAGTACCAAAAGTATTGGCCTCTAGGGCTTATACCAACACATCATTCTCTTCCTCAGCTTCAAACACAAGGAAATCAAAGTTTGGAGAGGGAGTATGATCATTACATTCAATAGGTTTAGGAACCAACCTGTATAATGATTTGATATTTTGATTTTAGAGAAGTGGAGTGCAAACAAATATTATGTAGATGGAAGGATTATTAATTATTTATGTTTTTTTGTGATTACCATTTATAGAAAAAATATAAAAGTAAAAATAAACATCATAAATGTGTATGAATAAAATTGTATTTTATTGATGATAATATTGAAAGCGCCCAACAATGTTTCACTTCTCCCTTAGGCATAGGAGACGGATTTTGCTTAAAATAATAAAACAAATAACTTTGAACGGTGCATAAAAACAGAAGCATCAATAGAAACCCAATTGTTGCAAGTCTGGCTGTGTGTTACAAAATTTGCACATGCCTCGTCTTTATCATTGTCTTCAATAATGGCAGCTGAGTGTTGATCATCCTTGTGAATGAACCCTCCACTGCGGAAAACTTCTTACATAGCCTTGACATTGGCGTTGAAAGGCCCTTGCTGAAATCCCAACCCTGCTCTATTCTTGTTTTTAATAACTTCCACAACGCGAACCCATCTGTCGGTACTACCAGCCTGAACAACCTCTTTGGCATCCATCAGAGAAGACATGGGTGCCCTAGCCTTCTTCAATTCATCAACAGTAGACAAAGCTTGGAACAATGTTCCAACTTCTTCTTCAGCATCTACATAAGTAAAGGATGACAAATGGCTTACTAACAACACTTTCTCCCCACCAACAATGACAAGCTTGTCGTTCTTCACAAATTTCAACTTCTGGTGTAGAGTAGACGTCACAACGCCAGCTTCAAGGATCCATGAATAGTTATAGGCCGGGTGAATATCCATCACTTGAAAAGTATTTTAAAAATCACTCGGACCTATTTTAACCGGAAGGTCCACTTCTCTAATGACAGTTTTTCGAGAACCGTCAAACACTTTAACAACCACGCCGTTGTACCTCATCGGGGCGCCTTGATAAGAAAGTCTTGCTCGAGTTGACTTGGGCAACACATTCAATGAGGAACCAGTATCAACCAACACATTGGACAAAGCATACTTCTTGAAATTCATTGAAATGTGAAGTGCCAAGTTGTGATTCCTGCCTTCCTCGGGAAGTTCTTCATCATAAAAGCTCAGATTATTACTAGAAGTAATGTTGGCAACAATGTGGTCAAACTGATCCACAGTAACATTCTGTTCTACGTAGGCTTGTTCCAATACTCTTTGCAAAGCCTTCCTGTGTGCCTCAGAATTCATCAATAATGACAACATATAAATTTTTGACGGCATTTGGAGCAATTGCTCCACAATATTAAATTCACTTCTCTTAATCAGGCAAAACACCTCATCATCATCATTAGCCTTCAACCTGCTGGATTCACCAGACTGACAAGTTGGAGCACTAATAAGATCAACTACAAGAACTTTTGCCTTCTTACCCACAAAAACATATTCTACATCCTTAGGAAATATCGGGCTGAACACACGACCACTACGGGTCACCTTCACTACACCTGTGATACTCACCACTGAATCTGCAATTGGAAGAGGAACCTCTTGACCCTTCTCAATCATGGTGGCATTATACTTGTACGACACAACTTTATCGGATGAATAGGGGACGGGGCCCGCTAACCGTATAACCAACGGCAATACCGATAATGTTTCCTTCTTGATGCTGCTATCAAATTGAATAACTACCCGTTAGGGGTTTTGAATACCGGTATGATGACGCACACATCATTTCCCATATACCTCGACTATTGAATATGAACAACATTCTTATCCATCAACCTTAGAATATCCCTCTTAACAATTACACACCCTCGAGGGCCAACACTACAAATAACACAACCACCATGGTCATGTTCACAATCGCTTACCTAGCCAAGTCTCTGTGAATTTCCACCAAGGACCTACATATACGACAGACATCAAAGACCCTGAAATTCCCAGGACATCCGTCTACCATGTTCACAGAAGTGTTGCCATGAGCAGGAAATAAGTTGGCTTCAACATTTGGCACTCTGTCATCAAAGGCCACCATACGGCTTTCGACTAGCTTTTGAACCTCGTACTTCAGGGGATAACAGTTTTCAATATCATGACCAGGAGCTCCCTAGTGAAAAGCACAATGTAAGTCAGGTCTGAATCACCATGGTAATGGTTCAGGAATTTGTGGAGGATTCCTTGGTTGGATAAGATTTTTGATTACCAAGGAAGGATACAATTCTGCATATGTCATAGGAATAGGGTCAAAAGAGACCTTCTTCCTTTCAAAGTTCTGATGATGATTGTTGTTGTTGTAGTTGGTGCATTTTTGCAGTTATTGTTGATGTTGTTACTGAATAGGAACTGATTGATTTGTTGAATTATTGGTAAAGACTAGAATTATACTTGATGTTGATGTTGGCGGGATTGGGAACTCTTCCTTACATGAGGCCTCATCTGCCTCCCTGTTGATACTGCATTAGTTTCTCCTTGCTTCTTTTTGGAGAAGCTACCACCGTACTTCTTGCTCGTTGACACTTCATATTTTGATAATCGTCCCTGTCAGACTCTTTCTTCCATTCTCATCCCCATGTTCACCATCTAGGTGAAATCATTAGGGGCACTTGCGATCATACGTTCATATTAAAATGAACTCAGCATCTTCAAGAATATTTTAGTCATTTCCTTTTCCTCCAGAGGTGGACTAATCTGAGCAGCTAACTCCCTCCATCTTTGAGCATATTCTTTGAATGTCTCTTTGTCCTTTTGAGACATTGACCGAAGCTGATCCCGATCAGGAGCCATATCAACATTGTACTTATATTGTTTGACAAAGGCCTCTCCCAAGTCTTTAAAATGTACGGACACTAGCACTGTCCAAGCCCATGTACCATCTAAGTGCAGCACCTGTCAGGCTATCTTAGTAGTAGTGAATGAGCAACTGATCATTGTCGGTCTGAGTAGACATCTTTCTAGCATACATGACAAGATGACTCAGAGGACAAGTATTCCCATTATATTTTTCAAAGTCTGGAACTTGAACTTCACCGGAATCTTGACATTGGGAACTAAACACAGCTCAACAACACTCTTACCTAATAAATTCTTTGCCTCTTAAGGTCTTCAATTCCTTGGGCAAGAAACTGATCCTTCATCTCATCCATCTTTCCATAAACATCTGGACCTTCAGACGACTCAGAGTGATAAATGGCATCCTCAACATGAGGTAGAGTATGCACAACGGGCGAAGGCATAAACAGGGCTGGGCTAGATGCCGACATAGAAGCAAATGTTGGAGCGTACCCTTCAGGAACAAAGTTTGGTGGCATTCCCCATGGGAACTCAGCCAGCATGGCAGGAATAGACTGGCTAGCAACCACAATCACATATGATGAAGCAATTTCTGAAATGATACTCCTTTGAGGAGGAGGAGTTGCATGAGGTGGAGACAGTTGGTTTTGATCAGCTATCATAGACTCCATCAAGGTTGTGAGTATGGAAATCTCATCCTTAAGCTCTCTGTTCTCTTGTTAAAGATGCTCCATTCTTCTCAATCTATTAGCTTAGGTGTTATAGTGACGAGTCAGCTTGGATGATACACAGAAGAAGAATTGATGAGACAATCTAGCGGAAGAAACCTGTTATGCAAATGATGCATGAAATCCAATGTTTTTGATTGTTTTTAATTTCAAGGAACATATGAAGTCTTATTTGCAAATATTTTGAATTAGTAATAACAATTAACAATAACAATTCAATTGACCAAAAAATCTCTTTTTATTCACAAAATTCGAAGGATTACACTGAGTATAATTTTAGAAACCAAAATATAAATACAAGAGAAAAAGGAAACTATCAACCTAATGATCCCTAGAAGTTGCATCAGATGATCTGGCCAAGGGAGCGTACTTCCTTCGAATGCGCCGAATCTCTGACTCAAAGAGCGTCTTCATCTGAGCTTTCTCAAGGACAAGTTGGTCAACAATCTTCTTCCAAGCACCAGAAGGCTGAGGCATACTAGATGAAACTAAAACATCTGGTTCTCTCTTTCTCTTCACTGCATGCTCCTCAAGAATCTCAATAAGTGCATCTTTGTCTTTCGAATCAGGTTGCAACTCCTCATACTTTCAGTTCAAAGCATGGAACTTCTCTTCCCACAAGTCTCTCTCTTGCTTCATCTTGGAAAGTGCATCTTCCAACTCCTCTATATCTTGGTTAGGGAGAGTTGATGGCTCAACCACAACCACATACATAGGTCTCTCATAAGCGTATGACATCTTGAGCTCCAAAGCTCTCTTCTTCACCCAAATAGTGTAAGTTTCCAAAGCTACACAGTTGCATGGACAAAAGCTCGGGTCTTCCTTTCCTATGCACATTGTGCCAAGCGTGCACCATTCTACTATTCAGAAATTGGGGATATTTACCCTCCTAATAGAATATACCCTCTAACTAAACGTTATTTGGCTTATCTCTCAAGGGGAACCCAAGCCTACGACGGGCCAATACAGAGTTGTAGTTGATTCCTCCTTACGTACCAATAATATGCACGTTAGATGACTCACCACAACTGTCAATAATATCCAAGCTATACAATGCAGAATTATACCAAATAATATCATCATTAGTGAGAGACATAAGTCTCTGGCACCACCGTAGACATTGTCGGTTCTCCAAGATAGAAGGCGTCTGAGGCAAGTGCAAAATAAACTACTTGTACAGAAGAGGAACACAACACACAATAGTCCCACCACCTTTAAAATTCCTCAAATGCAAAGAGAATTACATGTAACTCAACAAAGTCGGAACAGGATTCCCAATCAAGAAGATTCTAATGGCGTTAACATCAACAAGATTGTCAATGTTAGGGAACAAAGCTAGACCATAGATGAGCAATACAAATATAGATTCAAAAGCATCCATGCTACTAGCTTGAGCAAGAACAATATCTCTACCAATGAGAAACTCAGAAGTTAACCCAAGAATCCCTCCTTTCTTCCCCAGATGAGTATCAATATTAGATTTCTTCAGATGAAAAGCTTCGACTATGACATGAGATCTCAAGATATCCTCTAATCCACTGAAAGGTACCTTGTCAGATACGGTTATACCTAAGGGATAGACATACTCCTCTAACATGGGCCCAAGATGATAGTCGGGAAAAGTGAAGCACCGATAAAGTGGGTCATAGAACTGAACCAAAACACTCAGAAGTCCTTCAACCACATCTATTGATAATACAGACAAGAGCTTCCCATGACGTTGCTTGAAATCCAAAGGATGACAACTTCGTTAGCTCTTTCAAATCAGGACATCTAAAACTGTAATTCTTAGTGTTCCTTCGTCCACAATCCATGGTCTGAAAATATTTGCAAACAAGACCTTAGTCCCTTTGAAATTCATTTTCTACGATGAATGTTATGATATGCATGTATGCATGAATGCAACAATCACACACAAGGGATCACACACAAGGCAAAAGGTCAAGGGATGGATCAAGTAATCATCAAGATCAATCATCCATTTTGGTGGATTATGGTTTTCACACACAAGGAAAATGGGAGGAGATGAAGGGACTATCCTAGACAAAAATTAAAAGTTAAGGGTTGAAAAGATCCGACCAATGGGATGCAATCCAATAGACAAGAATGTCATATAGAAACCCATTTTCCTTTAGCAAGCAATAAGCATAATAAATATCCAAGCAAACCATATGAAGACCAAGGCATCAAATAAAGATAGTCATAATATCCAAGCAAGCACTCCAATAGCTAACAGTCTTCAATATCTTCCAATGCATCAGATGAAATCTTCCTTGTTGTGAACTCAAAAGCAATCATCAAACATTAATAATAATAACAGTATAATAATTAAGGACAAAGACAAAGTGACAGATGAATCAAGGGCACTCGAGGTCTTGCATCAGATGAAAGGCATAGTCAGGGATAACTCAGTCTCAAATAGTGGCATTGGCCAAGTCCTCAAAGCATAGGGAAGTTTCCTATTTTAAGTCCAAAAGTTCATATCAAGTCCAACAGTCCACCAAGATATTTTTTAGGTGTTTTTTTGTTATTAGGTATTTTAAGGTCCTAAGACCACAAACAAACAATATATACAATCACAAGATATCGCTTAAATGAGCAAAATGAAAAGGACTTGAAACATAAACAAGTTGCATGAAATGTAAATGGCAATGAATGATAAATGTGCTGAAATTTAAATTGCATTAAGTAAATGACTTGAGAGTAAAGAAAAATTAATAAGAAGTTAGTCAGAGGTTAGTGAAGAGTTCAATTTGTTTAAGTCATTCTTTGGAGAACACTCAACCATTCTTTCACAAGTATGAATACATGAACCAAAACATCATCCATGAGAAGAGTTACAACTTGGATAAATCAACAAGTATCCCACTAGCTCTCATGAAAGGAAAAAAGGTTAAGTTTTCACACAATGCCATGAAGAATGGGAGACTTACAATCTCATTACAAGAATGCTATGCCTTTTTGGACAAATTTAGCTATATGTTAAGCAATCGTAATTGGACTTATGTAGAAGTTACAACTATCTGAGGTCGAGCAATAAAAATATAGGTGTTAATGCATGTTAGAGATTTTGTACAAATAACCAAACTCCTAAAACATACCACACACTAAAAAAATGGGAGGGACCTATCTCATTCAGGCCATTGTTTATTCATCTGACACAAGGTCATTGATGAATTAACTACATTAGACATGAAGAGAATTCATTGGTCAATGATGGATTGGGGAAAAATAGGGATGAAGATGAAGAGGGAAGGGGAAATAGAAACCCAAATTGATCATAGGAGTAATTTCATATGATCAATACTATCCATTTATTTTGGGGGATAAAATGTACATTTCACCAACCCCCTAAATCCAATAGTATTGGTCAAATAAAAGTCAAATCAACCATGACCAAAGCCAAAAAGAAAGTCAAACATCACAAGACCAAATAAATGGCGTAACACAATTATTCAATTAATAATCAATTTTAAAATGAATTAAAATGCATTTTTAAATTACACATAACCTCAAATCCCTTCAAAACACCAAATAAATGGCCAAGGGATTTATCATAGGTCAAAGAAGGTCAAATGACCTTAGACAAAAATTTCACAATTTTTGGAAAGTCAGAAGTATTTTAAAATATTTAAAAATAAGTCCAAAATCATTTAATTCACAAAAAATATCAAAATTAATCCAAACAGATGATTTTAATTCAGATTATGGAAGAGAAAATATTAAAATATTTTTGACGAAAGTCCCATATTTTTTGGATTAAAAGTGAAATTTCTATGAATTAAGTAAAATAAGAGAATTAAATATAAAGTCAGAAAATAAAATAAAATACAAAAAAACAAGGGCCATCAGATCTCCCTCATTAATTGAGGTGGCAGATATGATGGTCACAGTCAACGCGTGTACACACGTGGTAGTTAGAAGTGAAGGTTGGGAAGGCGCCAACTCACAACCGAAACCCTAGCTCCGGTCTTATTCTCCGATGGACCTCACCAGACTAGTCCACCACCAACCTCCAGAAAAATGAAAAGTGAATACACTAATCAAAAGGAAAAATGCTCAAGTCGAATTTGACCTCAATTTCTCCCAATTCCAAGTATATTAAAAGATACATGTATTTGAAATTTGAGGTTCATGATCTGAGTTGCTTCGATTTCAGACAACCAAAAACCAAGAAAAATAGTTGGGAATTCAAGGAGAATCGAAGAAGAGAAAAATCTGAAAATTAACCTTCGGTTTGCTTCAATTGAGCTTGATCTTGCTTCCAATTTTCCTTGAATCGACTCTAACAACTTGCAGGAAGTGGAATGGATGATTGAAAGGCTTGGATTCTTGGAGTTTCAATTCCAAAACAGAATGAGAATTGAAACTCGATTTCAAGTGAAATCTTCAAGTTTATCCTTTAATGGAGGTTGGGGATGCAGCAGGGCAAAACATGGGCAAGAGGGATCCCCTTTCTGATCAACAAGGGCATGCATTTATAGCCTACAGTTTGCTTTCCACACCTTTGAAAAATTGGCCAAATTTAGTAACTTGTGTGCATGGGCATGCACTTAGGCCCAAATGATGATTGCATTGAGTCCAAATTCGTGCACAAAACATGATGAGATCATAACATGAAGCCATGTAAGGTATTTGGAAATTGAGTTCAAAAGTTACCAAAACAAGCCATGCAAAGTAACCATGCACAAGCCACTAAAAAATGATCCGAATGCCATGAACCCGGACCCTTTGGAAATCTAGCATGAAGGGGATCAACTTTTCTATTGAAGACTTTTCCCTTTGGAACTTGGATCATGATGAATTTTGAGGTGGAAGTTGGAGACATCAAACATGGTTTAAAATTTTCTAAGTATAAAGTCAAATGACCACTGCTTCCATCTTGAATAACCTTTGCTATGGGCTTAAAATGAAAATGGTTCCTTCACCAAAGTTGTGTCCCTTTCAATTATATTAATTTTGGTCACAAATGTGACATCAGTTGGATTTTTCATTAGGGAGTTATGGATTTTAGAAGTTGAGGAAAATTGTTTGTTCAATGGGAGTGACCCAAAATGACCTATAATCTTTTCTCTTGGTACATGCCCTTGCAAGTGAAATTTGACATTTCTTAAAGAATACAAGTTGGATAAGACATCTTGAAATCAATCATGAAACTTGGATGGCCTTCATATCATAAAAATTGAGCAATTTATGGTTCTTCGAATTTGACATTCCATCTAGGGCACATACAAAATGACCTATAATCTTTCACCATAAAAAATTAGCACTTGATGTCAACAAGAAAGTTGTTTGGAATGTCATAAATAGTAACTTTGCTCTTGGAATCATTTTAATATGACAAAAAATGTAGGAGATAGGGTATAGGGAACCCTAGATTTGACCAGTTGACTTTCTCTAGTCAACTTCTTTGAACCATCTTGCAAACTTGAAGTTCCTTTGATATTTGGGGCTAATGGAGAATCATATATGAATAATATGATGTGTAATAAATTATCCCTTGATATCTTTTACCAAATGATGAGGAAACTTGCTGAGGAAGTCACACAAGATACTGTAAGACCCCAATTTTGACCCTAAGATCCCTCATGCTATCTCAGCATTTGCATTGGCTTTGGGATCACACCTTGGCATCCTCCTTACCCCTTATTCACTGGGTTTGCATTGGGAGAGGTCACCAAGCACATTTGATTATATCATACTTTGTTTTTCATTATTTACTAACCAAAATGCCAAAAATATGTCTATGTATAGTTTGTTAATTTTGTAGGTAGTGTGTGTGTTCACCCATGCTCCATCAAGCTCATTTCCATGGTTTAAGACCCTCAATGCAAGGAGATCAATCAATAGATGGCTTACATTGGTTCTATACATTATATATGGATCCCCATGGTCTTCACATATCATTTTTATCAAGAATTCATCTGGGTATCTTGTGTGACTTCCTCAACAAGTTTCTTCAACATTTGATCAAATATTGCAAGGGATACTTCATATTACATTATCTTACACATATATGATCCTCCACGAGTCCCAAATATCAAGAGAATGTCAAGTTTGCAAGATGGTTCATGGTGGTTGACCAGAGAAAGTCAACTAGTTAATATTGGGGTTCCCTATACCCTATCTCCTACAATATTTGTCATATGAAAATTATTCCAAGATAAATGTTACTCCTTATGACATTACAAACAACGTTCATGTTAAAGTCAAGAGCTAGTTTTGCTTGGAAAGTCATTTTTTATGGTGAAAGATTATAAGTCGTTTTGTCCGAACCCTAGTTAGGAAGTCAACTTCCAAGGATCATAACTTGCTCAATTTTTATGAGATGAAATCCATTCAAGTTCCATGATCATATTCGATATGTCCTTTTCAACTTTGAGTTTTGGAAGAAATTAAAATTCAACTTGCAAATGCATGTGCCAAGAGGAATCATTATAGATCATTTTGGGCCATTACCATTGAACAAGTGATTTTCCTCAACTTCTAAAATGCATAACTCCTTCATTCCGAATCCAAATGAGGTCAAATTTGGGACCACGTTGAAGAAGTTTGAAAGAGATACAACTTTTATGAAGAAATGTTTTCCATTTGAAGTCCATAGAAAAAGTTATTCAAGGTGGAAGAAGTGAACATTTGGCTTGGTACTTAGAAAATTTTCAAATATGTTTGATTTTCCAACTTCCACCTAAAAATTCATCATGATCCATGCTTCAAATGGAAAAGTGTACAACATGAAAGTTGTTCCCTTTGATTTCACCTTTCCCAAAAGTCCAACATCACGACATTTGACCAAAGAATGAAGGACTTGCGCATGGGTTCTTTCAAAGGGACCAATTGGATGATTTTCACCCTCACATTTCAAACTCAAATGCATGACCACATGACATGATTTCAGCATGACTCACAAGCAATTTTGGACCTGAATACACCACTTGATGGGCCTATCACATGCCCATGCAAGCATGCAATTAAAATTGCTAAATATGGCAAATTTGGAAGTGTGTGGAAATGAATCACATTGCCTATAAATACAACCCTCATGGCTCAGACTTAAGGACCTCATGCCCAAGATTTGAACCTGCAATCCAAACCCTCACCATTAAAGGATAATCTTGAAGGTTTTCATTTGAAAATTGAGCTTCAAATCTCATTCTATTTTGAGATTGAAACTCCAAGAGTCCAAGCCTCTCTTTGATCTTAATCACTTCCTACAAGCTTCTGAAGCCAAGCCAAGCACAATTGGGATCAAGATCAAGCAAGGTTGAAGCTCCCTCGAAGGTAATTTTTCAGAATTTTCATCTCTTCGATTCTCCCTCAATTCTTCATTATTCTTTATGATTTTTGGTTGGCTGAAGTCCTACCAATGTAGGAAACAAGATTGAGTTGCTTTGAGGTTAAATCGAAGCAACTCAGTTCATGATCCTCAAAATTCAAATCCCTGTATCTTTTAATATACTTGGAATTGGATAAAATTGAGGTCAGATTCGAGCTCCTGAGCATTTTTTTTTAAATCCATGCCCTTGTTTTTCATTTTGGTGGTGGTTGGTGGTGGACCAGTCCGGTGAGGTCCACCGGAGAAGAAGACCTGAACCATCAGATCTTCCTCCTATCTTCTAATCTTAGCCATCTGTTTTAATTACCACACATGTACATGAGTTGACTGAAGTGTTGGTGGAATGCGCGCTTCTGGCCATCAGATCTGCCACCTCAATTAATGAGGGAGATCTGATGGCCCTTGTTTTTTTTGTATTTTTTGATTTTTCATTTAATTGCTTTATTTTGTTTAACTCATAATAATTTCATTTTTAATGAAAAAAATATGGGAATTTCACCAAAAAATTTTAAATATTTTTCTCTTTCATTTTATGAATTAAAATTATTTTTTGGATTAATTTTGATATTTTTTATGAATTAATTATTTTTGTGTATATTTTTAATTGTTTAAAAATACTTCTGACTTTTCAAAAATCATGAAATTTTTTGTCTAAGGTCCTTTGACCTTGTTTGACCTAGGATAAATCTCTTGGCTATTTATTTGGTGTTTTGAAGAGATTTTAGGTTTTGACCAAATTAAATTGAATTTTAATGTATTTTTAAATTGATTAATTGTGTAAAAATTATCTTGAGCCATTTTTATGGTCTTGTGATGTTTAACTATTTGTTTGGGCCTTGGTCAAGGTTGATTTGACTTTTGTTGGATTAAAATCATCGAATTTAGGGGATTGATTAAATGTACATTTCATCTCCCAAAATGAATGAATGATTTTAATTTGATAAATTTCATCCAATGACCAATATGTGTTTCTCTCACTCCCCTCCCCCTTTATCTTCATCCTTATTCTTTCCCATTCCTTTCATTGACCAATAAAATCTCAAATATCCTAAGGCTAATTGGTTCATTAATGACCATGTGTCAGATGAATCAATACCAGTATGGATGAGATAGGTCCATCCCTTTTGATCTTTTCTTTTAGTGTGTGGTATGTTTTAGGAGTTTGATTCATCATACCAAATCCCTAACATGCATTAACACCTAAATTTCTATTGCCCGACCTCAGGTATTTGTGACTTCTACATAAGTCCAATTACGATTGCTTAACATAGAGCTAATTTTGACCCTAAAGGCATAGCATTCTAGTAAGTGAGATTGTAAGTCTTCCACCTTTTAGGATATTATATGGAAACTTGGCCTTTTTTCCTTCCTAAGGAAGATGTCTTGGTTCAAGGATCCATGCTTGTGAATAGATGGTTGAGTGTTCTCCAAAGAATGACTTAATCAATTAAAAAGCAAAACACCACTAATATTCAATTAATCTTGACTAACACTTGACTAACTCTTATTAATGTTGCTTTACTTTCAAGTCATTTACTTTATGCAATTTTTTTTTTGTCATTTATCATTCATTTCCATTTACATTTCATTTAATTTGTTTATGTTTATGCCATTTTCACTTTGCTCATTTGAGTCATATCTTGTGATTGTAAATATATTGTTTGTGCATTTTGATTTTGTGTGTGGTCTTAGGACCTTAAAACACTTAATAAACAACAAAAACCCTAAAAAATATTTGGTGGACTGTTGATCTTGATCTGAACTTTTGGACTTAGAACTAGGCAACATCACTTATGCAAAAAGGACTTGGCCAATACCAATATTCTAAAACCAAGTTATTATGAACTGAGCCTTCATCTGATGCACGCATTGGATCTTGTTTGAATTCATCTGCTACTTTGTCTTTATGCTAATTGTCATTTTGACCTTGTGTCTGATGCTTTGCTTTGAGTTGATCAAGGAATATTTCATTTGATACATGAGAAGACAAAGAAGACTGCTAGCAATGGGATTTGCTTGCTTGGATGTGGCTATCTTTATTTGTTGCCTTAACCTTCTTGATGTCTGGATATTGCTAATTTCTTGTTGATTATTGCTTGATTCAAATTCCAAAGGGAAAGTGGGTTTTCTATATGACATACTTGTCTGTTAGATTACATCCCATTGGTTAGATCTTTTCAACTCTTAACTTATAATTTTGTGCTTAGGATTAGTCTCTTCATCTCCTCCCACTTCTTAAATTTCAAAATCTCTCCCCCTTTTCAAAAACTTTCTTTGCTTATGATTTCAAACTTAGACCTTACTTCAATTAGAAACTTTGGCCTTATGCCATTGAATTTTCAAACTCCTTTTTCTTAAATCAAACTTGTAAATAAATCTAATCATATTGACTAAATTTTCAAAAGATAAAAAGAACTAACAACTTCATTTAAACATTTGGGCCCTTTGTGCCTTTTTTATTATTAAACTTTTTGTTAAAAGCAATTCACCAACTTATTTGAAATTTTACCACGAACTACAAGGTTTTGATCCCTCATTTTTATGTTGGTACGTAGGCACAAGTACGAAGGTCTTGTCAAATACAAAATATAATCAATGAATTCTTTTCTCATCCCCACACTCTATTTTTTCAAACATCTTTTATACCAAACACATACGCACACATAAAAAAGGGATCCCTAGGAGTACCTAGGACACTTTGGGTGCTAACACCTTTCCTCTGTCTAACCAACCCCCTTACTTGTAATCTCTGGCATTTTATTAGTTTTGATTTGAAAACTTATTATCTTTGGTTTTTGTTCGTACTTTTCCCTTTTCTTTTGGAAACAATAAAAGCGCGGTGGTGACTTTGGTTTTATTAACGTTAAGCTCATCCATAGCTTAGTGGTCATGAATTTACCGTTACAGATACCCAAATGAATTAGGGCTTCCCAGGCAAACAAACTTCAAACTCTTTATTAATTCTTGATCAAAATGACAAATAAAGAACATGGGGATCCATATATGATGGTTAGAACCATTGTGAACCTTTGCTTTATTGATCTCTTGCATTGAGGGTCTCAAACCCTAGTTGTGAGCTTGATGAGGCACATATGGATGCACACACTATCTACAAAAGAAATGAAACTACACTAGATATATTTTTGGTATTTTGGTTGGTATATAAATAAAAATAAAGTATGATATGATAAAAAGTTCTTGGTGATCTCTCCCAATGCAAACCAATGAATGTGGGGTGAAGAGGATACCAAGGTGTGATCCCAAAGCCATTGCAAATGATGAGATAGTATGAGGGATCTTTGGGTCAAAATTGGGGTCTTACAATCTCATTGGTACACAAGGAGGAATTAACTCCAACCCAATATTGGCCCATCATCATCTTGGGTTCCCCTTGAGAGATAATCCTAATAACTTTTAGTTAGAGGGTTTATTCTATCAGGAGGGTAAAGATCCCCAACATTTGAAGAGTAGAATGGTGCGTGCTTGGCACAATGTGCATAAGAAAGGAAGATCCAATCTTGGTCAACGTAACTGTGTAGCTTTGGAAGCTTACACTATTTGGGTGAAGAAGAGAGCTATGAAGCTCAAGATGTCATACGTTTGCGAGAGACCTATGCCTGTGCTTATGGTTAAGTCATTAACTCTCCCTAACCAAGATGTAGAGGAGTTGGAAGACTCACTTTCCAAGATGGAGCAAGAAAGGGACTTGTGGGAAGAGAGGTTCCATTGTTTGAACCGTAAGCATGAGGAGTTGCAACTTGAGTCGAAGGATAAAGATGCACTTATTGAGGTTCTTGAGGAGCATGCAATAAAGAGACAGAGAGAGGTAGAGGATTTATTTTCCTCTAGTATGCCTCAGCCTTCCGGTGCTTGGAAGAAGATTGTTGATCAACTCGTCCCCGAGAAAGCTCAGATGCAGACAACTTTTGAGTTAGAGATTCGACGCATCCGAAGGAAGTACACTCTCTTGGCCAGTTCATATGATGCAGTTGCTAGGGATCTTTCGGATGATATTTTACTTTTCTCTTGTATTTATATTTTGGTTTCTGAAATTATACTCAGTGTAATCCTTCCAAATTTTATGAATAAAAAGATATTTTATGGTCAATTGAATTGTTATTGTTTCTTACTATCATTAATTGAAGATATTTGCAGATAAGACTTCATATGTTCCTTGAAATTAAAAACAAACAAAAGTATTGCATTTCATGCATCATTTGAACTACAAGTTCCTTCAGCTAGATTTCTTATAGTTCTTATGTTGTGTATCAGACAAGCTGACTCGTCGCTATAACACTCGAGCTAATCTCCAGAGAAGAATGGAACATCTTGAACAAGAGAATAGATAGATTAAGGATGAGATTTCCAGAATCACTGCCTTGATGGAGTCTGTGATTGCTGCTCAGAACCAAATGTCTTCGCCTCCTGCAGCTCCTCCTCCTCCTCCTCAGAGGACTGTGATTTCTGAGATCGCTTAAACGTCTATGCCTGTTATTTCTACTAGCTAGTTGGTGCCTACCATGCCTGCCGGATTCCCGTAGGGAATGCCACCAAACTTTGTCCCTGAAGGGTATGCTCCGACGTTTGCTTCTCTGCCGACATGTAGCTCTGTCCTGTTTGTGCCTCTTCCCGTTATGCATACTTTGCCTCATGTCGAGGATACAATCTATCACTCCGAGCCGTCTGAAGGCCCCAATGTTTATGAGAAGATGGACAAGATGAAAGACCAATTCCTTGAGTTGAGAAATGAGTTGAATACTTTAAGAGGAAAAGATGGTAAGAGTGTTGCTGAGTTGTGTTTAGTACCCAACGTCAAGATCCCAATTAAGTTCAAGGTCCCAAAATTTGAAAAATATAAGGGGGATACATGCCCTCTGAGTCATCTTGTCATGTATGCTCAGAAGATGTCTACTTAGACCGACAATGATCAATTACTTCTAAGACAGTCTAATTGGTGATGCACTCATATGGTATATGGGTTTGGACAGTGTTATTGTTCGTACTTTAAATGACTTGGGCGAGGCTTTCATCAAGCAATATAAGTATAATATTGATATGGCTCCAGATCGGGATCAATTGAGATCAATGTCTTAGAAGGACAAAGAGACATTCAAAGAGTATGCCCAAAGATTGATAGAGTTGGCTGCTCAAATTAGTCCACCCTTGGGGGAGAAAGAAATGACCAAGATCTTTTTGAAGACCTTGAGTTCATTTTATTATGAACGCATGATTGCTAGTGCTCCTAATAATTTCACCGAAATGGTGAACATGGGGATGCGGTTGGAATAAGGTGTTAGAGAAGGCCGATTGTCTAAAGATGAAGCGCCTTCAAGAAAGAAATATGGTGGTAATTTCTCCAAAAAGAAACTAATGTAGTGTCCGTAGGGAGGTAGAGGAGGTCTCATTTGAGGAAGAATGTTAGACCATGCTAGCAACATCATCAAGTATCATTAGTTATTCATGTTTTCACTAATAATTCAGCAAATCAATTAGTTCCTATTCACCACCACCACCACCAACAACCACAACAACGTACCACCACCACCAACAACAATCATCATCAAAATTTAAAAGGAAGAAGCTCTATTTTGACCCTATTCTTATGATGTATGCAAAGTTATATCCTTCTTTGGTTGTCAAGAATCTGATTCAACTAAGGAATCCTCCATAAACTCCTGAACCTTTGCCATGGTGGTTCAAGCCAGATTTGCACTGTGCTTTTCATTAGGGAGCTCCCAACCATGACATTGAAAATTGTTATCCATTGAAGTATGAGGTTCAGAAGATGATCAAGAGTGGCATGGTATCCTTTGAAGACCGAACACCTAATGTTAAAGCCAGTCTATTGCCTACTGTAAGACCCCAATTTTGTCCCTAAGATCCCTCATGGCATCATATCATAACATTGCATTGCCTCAAGGATCATTGGACACCTTGCTTCCTTCCCTATGGGTGGGTCATCTTTTTGAGAGTGATTCTTGATCACTAAGCATTCCTTGCATTTGTATATCATTGTTTTTCTTTTTATCACTGACCAAAAAGTACAAAAATATGTCATCTAACCTTTGTCTTGCAGATAAAGCATTAACAGGTCAAGGCAATTAAAGGCATTCATTGAGCAATAGATGGTGGTCATTCTTTAGATTTGGACCCCACAATCATTCACAAGAGTTCATATGAGTTATGATGTCATTTTGAAGCAAAATCCCAAGTGGTAGAGGCTTGAATCTCATCAGAACATTTTCAAGTCATCTGAAGACTTAGAAAGTCAACTGCAACGTCAACTGTGGATTTGGAGGTGGGAAGTGATTGGAAATACTTCATTCATGTTCAAACAAGTCTCATTTGACATTTCAAACACTCACATTGAAGAATTTGAAGTCAGGTCAAGAATTTCAAAAATAGCAAGTGACCTATAATTTGAACTTTCCAAAAATGGAAAGGTTTTAGACCAACTTCAACTCAATATTACATCATCAAAAAAGATTCAAATGAAATTTTGTTGAACATGAAAGTTGTATATATTTCTCTCCCATTTCCAAAAAGTCCAAGATCATGAATTTCTAATGTGTGGTTGAGGAGATATGATCCAATCATGGCAAAGTGTGCTTGAAAATTCAAATGGGCATAACTTTTCAACCAAAGCTCCAAAATGAGTGGTTCTTTTTGCAATATTCTCCTCTTGACCTCTAACTTCCAAATCATGCATCACATTACATGAATTGTCATCACATGATCATTTGTTAATCCATGGTTTTTTTGGAGGGAAATTACAAAATTCAAAAGTGGTGCATTGTATGAACTTTTTGCCATTGCCATTGGATTTAAAAGAGGATTTTAAGTGAATTTGATGAGAGAAAGAGTAATGTTCACGTGTAAATGGTACATGCACCATGCAACTTTTGATTTTTGCAAAAACACCTCATTTCACTTAACCAAGCTAATTTTGGATTAACAAAGTGATTAAGGTTTCATATAAATACCTAAACCCTAACAGATTTTGGGGAGATTAATCATTTTTCACATTTCTAGATCTAAAATTCTCTCTCACTTCAAATTTTTCTCTCATTCATAATTCCATTTTCTTCCAAATAGCATTGCATTTTGACTTCATATTCTTGTTCGTGAGCTAGGATTTAGTGTAGATCAAGAGCTGTTTTGCTGAATTCGTGCAAGAATAGTGCAGTTCATGTTCATGAAGATGCAAATGGAGTTTCTGTTTTGAGCTAGATCTAGAGCCATTCAAGCTTCAATCACTTCATCAAACTTCATTTCCAGCATTGTAGAGTGGACTTGAAGCAGTACAAGCTGTGGATTTTGTGAATTCAAAGGCTCTGCACTTCAAGAGGTTATAATTTGCATCTCTTAATTTTAAAATCCATTGCTATGTTGTTGTAGATCTTGGTGTCCTGATGAATCTGAGCTTTGAATCGTGTAATTTGGTGTCCTATTGGCTGAGTTAGGGTAGATTAAAGTTTCATGCATGAATGTTATCTTGTTCGATTTGATCTTAATACATGGAATTATGCTTAGCTTTTGTTTGATCCATGATCTATGTTGCACGAGGATCAGTTTGGTGTATGCAATTCATAATTCTGGAATTTTTTTCTGGAAAATCGTATGAAGATGGCTACTGTTCATCTTCTTCCTCATGAAGAAGATGAAGTTCATGATTCGGCCACGGTTTCTGGCCTTTGGCAACGTTTTTCCTGCATTTTCACATGCTGACTTAGGGTTTGGCTAGGATTGGTCCACGCGTGCATCTATTTGGCTGAACGATTGGTTCATAATGCTTTGACCACACCACCTAAGCGCTGACTGGCCACGTCGTTTAATGAAACGACACGTTTCATGCCCAGGCGCGCATTTCACATTTGAATGGATACATGCTTCGATCCTTGGCTCGTGCATAAATTCAAATACTTCATCATTTATTCATTTTCCCTCCATGAACCATGCTATGTGCTTCACATGTTTTTTTATTTGTTCTCAACTTAGAAAAATCATAACAATTTGAAAATTGATCCAAAAAATACCTGGTTTTTTGCATAGTGATCCTTGAGATGTCTACTTTTTAATGATCATGATTTCCAAAATTGTGCACGGCTGGATTTTATTTGGGGCTAGGTTATGTGAGCATGTATCCATTTTTGACCTTGCCTTGCTTATCTCATTGTGAAATGCTTATCTTTAATCCAATGAATGTGAAATTTTGCATGATGAGTCTAGACACATTGCTGGACATTTTGGTTTTGGTTTGACATTTTTATCAATTACCATTTCTGTTTTATGCATGTGCTAACTTGGTGTGACAATTTGTGTCACACCTTTGCTTGTCCAACTTATACAATGTGATTTCCATGCTAAATGATCTCCAATGCTTCTGATTTTTTTATGTTGATCATGTTAGATATCTTGAATGTGCATGATTTTTTCCAGATTTATTTGAATCATTTCTGTTTTGATTTGAGTTTTTCCTTCATGATGATCACATATGAGCTTTGAAATTGCCTTGGATTTCTTTTGATCATGAAATGATTTTGGTGATTGATTTTGATGTGAGACCTTTTGGAATATGTCAATATGTGGTTGAAGTTACTTTGTGTTGAATTTCAGCTCCTGTTTTGAATTTTTTCTCCATCTTTGACCCTAGGCTTTGACCTAGTGGTTTGTTGCTTACATGTGAGTTTTGATTTCAGGTTTAAGCATCCAAGTTCCATAGTTGATGATGCTTCATCATGTGAATATTGATGTTTGCTTTTGATTACTAACACTTGTGTGTTTTGTAGGTTGATGCTAACTCATTTGAGTTTGCCTTTTGGCTTACACATTTTGTACATTGGGATTGTCTGTTACTTATTGACTGTTGTCTGTTTGTCTGAGTATTGTACTGATTTGTTTAGTTGTTTCCACAGGTACTTAAGTTGCTTTAAGTTCATTTTGAACTTTGCTTTGCTTGGTTGCTTAACCACTTAGGTAATCCCTAATCTTCATGTAGTCTGGAAGACCTACTGTTATTGGTAGGCACCTGTCTGAAGCCCTCCTTAAGAGGCAATGTTTGTGCTTGCTTAACTTTGTGCCAAGCAGGAAAAGTCCTCTTATGAGGCAATTGGCAGATAAAAGAGATGTGTAATCCATCTCCTGCTACTCAGTGTGTCATTCACTTTGCTCACACCATGCGTTGATGCATGGTGAATAATAACCCAAGATCTTATAGAGTCAATCATTTGTGGAGAAGAGTTCCAACTTTCTGAACTCCCACACTTTCCATTGATCAAAGCTCTCCCTGACCAGGGATAAGAGCTATGAGGCACACCCCTCATCTCCATTTCATCTGCTTCACCCTAACTCTCAATGTTAGGGTTAAGAGCACAAAATACCCCATTCCAGTTGGCTGTAAAGTCTAACCTTGCTTGAGCCTAATTGATTGTATATAGTGTGTGCTAATTGACTTGTTTGTTTGCTTACTTGATTCATCTGTGCATATTTGCTTATGTGTGCCTTTGTGCATGTATCATCATTACTTGTATATCATTTCATAATCATTGTTCATATCTTTGTGACATTTTTGTTTTGTCCATTGAGGAGTCAATTGTAAGTCCAGCTATTGGCAGTTGTTTCCTATGATCTGGTGGGATTTGGAACTAAGACCATTCATTGGCATTCCTTTCCTTGGAGTCGAGTGTAAGACCATTTATTGGAAACTTGTTTCTTCTTGCTTATTGCATTTGTTATTTGTTTCTTGTGAGGAGTCAATTGTAAGTCCAGCTATTGGCAATTGTTTCCTATGATCATTCCTGGGAGACTAGTATAAGTCCATTGATTGGCATCTGGTATCCTTGTTTTGTTTGTTTTGTGAGATTGGTGTAAGTCCATTGATTGGAATCCGGTATCCATTTTGTTTTGTGAGATTGGAATAAGTCCATTGATTGGCATCCGATATCCATTTACTTTGTCCATCTGTTATTTGCTTGTTGCCTTTTCCAAAGGAATCACTTGAATCATCTATATATGATCTCAAGAGGTGAACATCTAAGAAGTTTTACTCCCTTAACCCTCCCACCTTTTGTTTCTTTAAACCTCCATTTGCATGTTAATCCAAAACAAGAAAACTATTGTGCAAACATTTTCATTTCTTTTCAAATTAGAAACCTAGGCCTTAAGCCTCTGATTTTTCAAACTTCATTTTCATAATACTTCTTTTGAATTGAATTCTAATCATATCTTGACCACTTTTGTGAATAATCCTAATTGGTTAATTTCACTCACTCAATTGTTTTGTGGCTTTGTCCATTCTTGATAAGTTTTCATACATTAGCCATAGGTTTGATTTATCCTAGTTGGTTGATGTTAATCTCACCTTTTGTCCTTAGTGATTGAATTGTAAGACTTCCTTGCTTATTATAGGGTTAACCTCTCACTAGCAAGTTGAAGCTATTCTCACATGGTGGACGTGTGGTTGTATAGGTTGAGTTTTCTCCCGTGGATAACGAAAGACCTTAGGGCTTTTGGTTTTAAAATGAATCCACCCACACTTTTGGAAATCTTTTAGCCGAACTACGGCGTTTTGATCCTTACCTTCCATGGAAAGGTACGTAGGCAACAGGTTCATCCGTTCAAACACAAAAATAATAACTTGTATATTCTTTTCTCATCCCTTCAATCATGTTTGTACAATAAATATTTCATAAACAAATAACATTTCTTACAACAAGTTGTGAAAAGGGCTCCCTAGGAGTACCTAGGACGTTTTGGGTGCCTAACACCTTCCCATTGTGTAATTAACCCCTTACCCAGATCTCTGACCTTTTCATTAGTTTTCTATGTGTAAAACTTCTTAGGCTTTTGTTCGCTTTTTAGCCATTCCTTTGGATAAATAAAAGTGCGGCGGCGACTCGATTCTTTGTATGCTTCACTTTTGATTTAATCAATAAATCATAAAGTGACGAATACACTGCTACATCTGCTCATGGAAATGCTTCTGTGAACATGGTAGACGACTTCCCTAGAAATTTTAGGGTTTTCAATGTGCGTCGTATCCGGAGGTCATTGGTGAAAATTCATAGAGATTTGTGCTTGGTAAGTGATTGTGAATATGACCATGATGTTGTGTTATTTACAACTGTAAGACCCCAATTTTGACCCTAAGATACCTCATGCAAATTTCATCATATGCATTAGCACTGGGATCACACCTTGGCATTCTCCTTACCCCTCTTTCATTGGGTTTGTTTTGGGAGAGATTACCCAGCACTATGTGATTGTATCATACTTATATATTATCATTTTACTAACCAAAATACCAAAAATATGTCTTTGCATTTGCCTAACTCTTTTGTAGGTAGGGCATGATCATCATTGATCTATTAAGTTCATATCTAGGGTTTAAGACCCTCATGGCTAAAAGCACAACCAAGGATTGATCCACAATGTCTCAAAGCATCATATACGAGTCCCAATGATCTCTACATGTCATATTGAACAAGTGTTTGGAGGGACACTTCAAAATTCATCATCTTATGCATATATGATCTACCATGAGCCTAGAAAGTCAAGAGAATTAAAGGTTAGCAAGTTGGTTGATGGTGGTTGGCCAGATGAGTTCATCTGATCAAAACTGGGTCTCCCTAGACCCTTTCTCCTATACTTTTCACAATATAAAAATTATTTCAAGAGAAAAGTTACTATAAATGACATTCCAAACAACTTTCATGTTGAGACCTAGATCTAGTTTTTCTTGGAAAATCATTTTCTATGTTGAAACATTATAGGTCATTTTGTCTAAACCCTAATTTGAAAGCCAACTTTCCAAGGCCATAACTTGCTCAATTTTTATGAGATGAAAGATTTCCAAGTTTCACAATCAAATTCAAGATGTCTAATTCAACTTTGATGTTTGGAGTGGGAACTATTTCAACTTTTATGAGCATGTGATATGAGGATACATTAGAGTTCATTTTTGATGTATACCATTGAACAAGTGATTTTCCTCAACTTCAAAAATGAATAACTCTATCATTTTAAATCCAAATGACATGAAATTGGTGACCATTTTGAAGGCATTTGAAATATCTACAACTTTGATAAAGACACTTTTCTCATTTGAAGCTCACATAAAAAGTTAAGCAAGGTGGAATATTGAGATATATGGCTTAACACTTAGAAACATTTTCAACATGTTGAAATTTCCAAACTTCCACCTCAAAATTCACCATGATCCAAGTTCCAAATGAAAAGGTTTCAAACATCAAAATTGTACCCCTTGATCAAGCTTTCCAAAGAACCCAATTTCATGCAATTTGGATGAGATTTGCTAGGGCTGCACATGGTCTTAACATGGCTGCATCATTGGAGAAAATTAAATGTCAAAAACTCCACATATCATTGTGTAGCAGGGTATTCGTTACCTTTAGATTTATTGACTAAATCAAAAGTAAATCATACAAATCGAGTCGCCACCACACTTCTATTTATCCAAAGGAAAGGTTAGAAAGCGAACAAAAACCGAGAAGTTTTATCGAATCAAAAACTAATAAAAATGTCAGAGATCGGGGTAAGGGGGTTGGTTATGCAATGGGAAGGTTTTAAGCACCCAAAACATCATAGGTACTCCTAGGGAGCCCTTTTTCACAATTTGTTGTAAGGTAGGTTTGTATTTTGTGAGAAGATATTTGTGCAAACATGATTGGGGAGATGAGAAAAGAATATACAAGTTATTTACAATTTTGTGTTTGAATGGATAAACCCACTGCCTACGTACCATCTTAAAAAATATTAGGATCAAAACCTCGTAGTTCGGGATAAAAATCTCAAAACAAGTTGGTAAATTAATTGGTCCAAAAGCCTTAAGGTCTTTTGTTATCAAAGGGAGAAAACTCAACCTAAAACCACAAATCCACCATGTGAGGATAGCTTCAACATGCTAGTGAGGGGTTAACCCTATAATAAGCATGGAAGACTCATTGTCCATCACTAAGGATATAGGTGAGTATTATATCAACCTCAAGGATAACTCAAACATAATAGCTATGGTTTATACAAAAAGCATTGGCAAGAAGTGGCCATTGAAACCACAAAAAACATTTGAATGAGTTATATTTACCAATGAAAAGTATTTACAAAATATGGTCAAAGTTGACTTAAGATTCAATTCAAAATAAGTGTTATGAAAAGAAAGTTTGAAAATCAAAAGCATAGTGCTTAGGTTTCTAATTTTGAAAACAAATGTTAATGTTTGCATAAAAGTTTTGGCTTGGGTTAGAGTGGAGGGAAGAAGAAGAATGACTAAGTCCTAAACATACAAGAGGTGAAGGAAGAGAAGTAAAACCACAAATGGAGTTCCCTTCTTGAGATCATAGTGATGATCCAAGCAGCTCCCATCCTTTGGAATAAGCAAATAAATAAGCAAATACTCAAGCAATCAATCAATCAAGCAAGCTCTTAGGAATCTTCCAATGGCTCTTGTATCTCTCACTTTAGATGAACATGACAATGGTTCTTCAATTTGGCTCAAATGGGAATCCCTAGCACAAGAACACACACATCAAAAAGTTCTATAATGTGAACAAAGAATGGACAAGAGTGAGTTTAGAGATTAGTTCATTCCAATTCATCTTTAACATTAAGTCCTTTTTACTCCATTTTTTGCATAGGGAATGTCCTAAAGTCTAAGTCCTTTTGTCCATTTGCATTTGATTCACATCAATCAACACAAAATAAAAGCACAATAATATATACACAATTATGTGCTCAAGTGAGCAAAAGGCAAATTGCATTAACATAAACATGTGCTCAAATGAGCAAAGGGCAAAAGCAAATGAATAATATGTACAAGAATATCAAATTGCATTAATGTAAAGTGCAAGAATTAAAAGTTAGTGGTCAATAGTTAGAGTTAGTGTGCCATAAGGCAATTCAGCGCTATGTTAAGCAATCGTAAGTGAACTAATGTAGTAGTCACACCTATCTGAGGCCAGTCAACAAAATATAGGCAACAAACACAAGTTAGAGACCTTGATTAGTGAACCAAGCTCCTACGACTTGCCATGCCAAAAGAAAATGAGAATGATCTTGTATTGATTTAGGTTTTTTGCTTGATTAAGAAGTAACCTATCCTTAGTGCAAAGCCATTCACTTGATCTATGATCAATATGAATTAGATTTGAATCAAGGAAGGTTAAACCTCCCATACATCAAGGCTAACCACCAATCTTTAACTCATTGATCCAAAAGAAAAAGATGAAGAAGAAGATGAATAAGAATGTACATTAATGGAATTCAAATGAAGTAAGCAAATTGCATTGACCAAAGACAAATGGAATCAAGGTCAAACACTAGTAAACAGAAGCAAAATGAAACTTAGAAGTCAAGAAACAAATAAAATATTTTTGGTATTTTTCAAAATTAGAATAATACTTGAATTAAAATAAACAATTAAATGTCAAACTTCAAATCCATCTCAAATCAACTTTGAAAAGTCCAAATGGATCATCCTAAGTTCAACAAGGACAAACAAAGTTTGACAAAAAATTTCAGCATTTTTAGAAACCAGAAACTATTTTTAATCAATTAAAATGCATAAAAAATAACCTAATTGAATTAAAATCTCAAATAAATATCAAATCAATTAATAAATTAATGAGAATATTTTTCATAGATCCATCATCATTCAAAGAGGTTAAGAAAATATTTTTGTATTTTTTGGATATTGAAAACTATTTAAAATGAATTAAAAATAACCAGAAAAGAGAAAATTCATAAAAAATATCAAATGATAAAATAAAAAATATTAAAAATCATTTTTAGAAACTAGAAATTAAAAGAGAAATAATGCAATTGGTCTCATATTTTTTGGAATTAAAATGAGAGAGATATGATTTTTTGAAATAAAATGAAATAAAATAAATAAAGTGGAAATTAAATCAGAAATTGGAAAATGCTAAAATATGTGGCGCGTTGGATCCAAGCTCATTAATTGAGCTGGCACATCCAAGTGTCGAAGCATGCGCGCGCGTCAAACACCTTAGTCAACTGAGACACATGTGGTATTTAAAAAAGTCATACAAATAAAAAGTGGAGATTAGATCTGGAGATCAGAACCAAGGGCTCACGTTTGACCTGGCAAACGGACGGTGGTGTACACCACCTTCTTCTTCGGCGAGCTATGCAGATTCCGGTGAGAGTTGCAGAGAAAAAATCTTCACCAAATGAAGCGATCCTCATATCATTGGAAAGCTGGGGTGATGTACATCACCCCTGTACCATTGGTTTTCACTCTAGATCTCCATGGGAAGAGAAATCAGAGGTGGAAAATAATGGTGTTCAACTTGAACTCAATAGATTTTCAAAATTAAAAGCACAGTTCAATTGCCTATGATGAGAAGACTTCAGCCAAACCAATAAATGCAAGAAACAAGCTACAATTAGTGAGTTTCGAAGAAGAAAAGTTTGAACATCCACCTTTGAAATGTGGATCTATGGAGCACAATTCCTCTTAGCTATGGATTGCAGTGTGATCTAGAGATGAAGATGAAGCAAGGCCAAGGGATTTTGAGTCTGATAATCAACCAATGAAGTTGAAAATCAGATCTAAAATTTTGAAATGAAAGAGTGAATTCCTTTAGGTATGGCTATAGATTGAGTTTTACAGCATAACAGGCGCCTTCAGGTTGTGGAATAATGAAGCCAAGCACACTTATTTATAACAAAAGGCAAAGGTAAGCATGAGCATTTCATGTGCATGAATGGAGAGAGCCTTCATGCATGGGGTTGTACAGGCGCATTGAGGGCCCAAATACTATTGGAATGGCAAGCTGAAGTCAATTTGATCTGAAATGGACGTGCAGATGTGAGGTAATTGGAGTGTGCAATGAGTTTGAATCAAGTTTCCATAAATGCACCAAAATCTTCCCCTTTTTGAAAATGCCTCTTCCAAAAATAAAACATGGCCTTGTGGGTAATGGTTGGAAAAGTATTGACATGAGGATCATTTGTTATGTTAGATAAAACTTCATTTGGAAATGGGAAATTAGTGAAAATTGGTCATAAAGTTCAATGTGCAAAACATGTGTATGTGAAAATTTCCAAAATGGGTCAACTTCAAGCCCTTCTGTTTCAATGATGCAAGCTCCAAATGACAAAACCTTCAACATAAAAGTTGTATATATTTTCAAGACAATCAATTTGGACTCGTATTTTGCATCATTTGGATTTTTTATGAGAAATTTATGGGCATTTGAAGTTGGACTTTTTCACATTTCAAAGCCTTTGGTCCAAAGTGACCTATAATGTTTTGCATTATCACATGTATTTATTTTAGGATTATGAAAATTTGTTCAACACAACAAATGAATTATACATCTTAAACTTTCCAATCCATTTGGTCCCACATCAAAATCATAAAAAATGAATGAGTTATGTCCTTGGGAAGTTAACCCAAAATTAGGGTTTCAGTCAAAATGACCTATAATGTTTTGAAATGGATAATGACCTTCCAAGATTCAAATCAATTTTTGATGAACATGAACTTTGTGCATATGGTTCTTAAGAACATTGTTACTCTTGGGGTCATCTCCATTTGACAAACGCATTATAAGTTAGGTCTCAGTGTACTTCAAAATAGTCAGATGAATTGACTGATCAACTTCTCAAGTTGAAGCCTCAAATCTTGATGAATTGATGATTAAGGACACTCAAATAAGCTCAAATATGCATGAAATGATGAATGAAAGAACTTACCTTGATTGTATTTGATCATGGGTTGAGGTTGCTTCACGAGCAAGACACAGTTGATGAATAGATGAATTAGGGTTTCCTTGGAAAACAATCCTCAAGCCCTTTGGTTTGCTTTGATCAAAATGACAAATTGAGATACTTGGGAGACATATATGATGAATGAGAGCTTTGGGAACCATTGTCATGCTTGCTTTCATCTTCACCTGGCCATATCAATGAGCATAGGGTCTCCTAGGAGCCTCAAATCTTATGATTGCTCAAGCTACAAAACAAAAGATATTAGTGACATATTTTTGTGCTTTTGGTTAGTAAAAAAAATTAGAAAAGAAATAATATACAATTCAAGCATACTTGGTGATCTCAAACCAACTCACAAGTGTTCCCACCCAAAGGTTAGGAGCCAAGATGCTATGATCCTTGAGGCAAGATGCAAATGTAATGTTATGATGCTATGAGGGATCTTAGGGTCAAAATTGGGGTCTTACACATTGCCTTTCCATTCAAGTATCATTTGAACTTTAGTACAAATGTAATTGGATCAAATTGGATTGCTTAATGGGCATGTACACGCCCATGCAAGCTTGTGCATCACCTTGCCAATTTTAGCAATTTTTCAAGTGTGCAAATAACACTCTCAGATGCTATAAATACAATGCTTTGGAGCTCATTTCAAACACACCTTACGCGCCAGCTTTGACCCCTAATTGAAACCCTCACCATTCAAAGGAAAACCTGAGAATTTGCAACTTGAAAATTGAGTTTGAATCTCACTGTTTGGAGATTCAAAAACTCCAGGATCCAAAGCTTTGTACCATTGCCAAACCACTTCTGCAAGCTCTTTGAGTATGATCAAGTCAAGTTTGAAGCAAGCAAGATCCATTTCGACACATCATTGAAGGTGATTTTTAGAAAACTTCTTCTCTTAGATTCTCACTCAATTCTCATCAATTCTCTTGGATCTTTGGTTGTCTGAAGTCCTACCAATGTAGGAAAAAAGCTTGAGTTGCTTTGAGGTCAAATCGAAGCAACTCAGTTGACACACCTCAAAATTCAACTCCTCATATCTTTCTATATGTGTGGAGTTAGTTAAAATTGAGGTCAGATTCGTGCTCTACACCATTTTTTCTTTCAGATCATGTCCTCTTTTTTCATTTTCTTGATGGTGATGAGTGAACCAGTCCAGTGGACCTCGCATGAGAAGGTTACCGGAGGTCCAGCACCGGTGGTGTGCTGGACAGGTTCTGAGCTATTGATCTTATTTAAAATGTTTAAATCTTAGGCGTTGGATGTGATTACCACACGTGTGGCATGCTGACTGAGTTCCACCATGGAACACGCATTTCCATCCACTTGATCTGCCACCTTAATGAGGGAGATCAAGTGGTCCACATTTTTTTGATTTTTTGATTTTTATTTTATTTCATTAATTCATATTAATTTTAATATTGACCCAAAATAATGAGAGTTTCACCAAATTTTTTTAAATAAATTCCTCTTTCATATTTTGAATTAAAATTATTTTTTGGATTATTATTAATATTTTTCATGATTTAACTGATTTTGTGAATATTTTTAATTGTTTAAAAATACTTTTAAGTCTCCAAAAATTCTGAAATTTTTTCCCCAAGGTCCTTTGACCTTGTTTGACCTATGATAAATCTCATGGCCATTTCTTTGGTGTTCTGATGAGATTTTAGGAATTTGACAAACCATATTTAATTTAATGCATCATTTTTAGTATTTTTTTAATTGAATAAATGCCAAATAATTGTGTTGAGCTATCTTGATGATTTGTATAAGTTTGACTTGTGTTGTCGGGCCTTGGTCAAGGTTGATTTGACTTTGCTAGGTTAAGATCATTGGATTTAGGGGATTGATGGAATGTACATTCCATCTGCCAAAATGAATGAATGATGTTAATTTGGTAAAAGTCCTCCTTTGACCAATTTGAGTTTTGATCTATCCCCCTTCCTCTTCATCTAATTCCCCTTCTTTATGCATCCATTCCATTTGGCCAATGATATCTCAAAGTCCTAAGGCTAGTTGATTGAAAAATTAACATAAGTACGAATGAGATTATGCCACCTCTTTTGCATATTCTTTTTGTGTGTGGTATGTTTCATGAGCATAGTCCATTATACTATGTCTCTAACATGCATTAACACCAAAATTCTATTGCCCGATCTCAAATAGTTGTGACTTCTACATAAGTCCAATTACGATTGCTTAACATAGCGCTAAATTTTGACACAAAAATGCATAACATTCTAGTTAGTGAGATTGTAAGTCTCCCCTCATTCATGCTATTGTGTGGAAACTTGGCCTTTTTTCCTTCCTTTGGAAGATGTCTTGGTTCAAGGATCCATGCTTGTGATAAGTGGTTTGAGTGTTCTCCAAAGAATGACTTAAAATGAAAAGCAAAAGAAAAAAACAATACTAACTTCTAATTCATTAACCACTAACATTTAATTTCAAGCCATTTACTTTTAATGCACTTTAATTTTTTAAGCTCTATTCATTTGTCATTGTTCATACCATTATAATTGTTTATATTAATGCCTTTTCACTTTGTCCACTTGGACCATATTGTGTGATATATCTTGTTTGTGTGTATTTTGTTTGTTTGTGTGGTCTTTGACCATTAATGTACATAATAAGAAACAAAAACCCTAAAAAAATTGTGTGTGGGTTGTTGGTTTGATCTGAGACAATTGGACTTAGAATCTAGGCAATATCCCTATGCAAAAGGACTTGGCCAATGCCAACTTTCATATAACCAAGTGCTTGCAATTTGAAACTTCATCTGATACATCATTGAAGATACATCTGAGTTCATCTGCAACATGATCATTGTAAAGCTGTTACTTTGATCTTGTGACCCGTGGAATTCATTTGTTACATGGGCAAATTTGAAGAAGATTATGGAGTGGCTAAAGCTTGGATGTGGCGATCTTTATTTGATGCCTTGCTCTTCAAGTTAATATTGTATGCATTATTTGTTGCTTGATTCTAATATCCAAGGGAATTTGGGGTTTCTATATGGCATTCTTGCCTATTGGATTGCAGCCCATTGGTCAGATCTTTTCAACTCTTAACTTTTAAATTTATGCTTAGGATTAGTCTCTTCATATCCTCCCCATCTCTTTAATTTCAAAATATCTCCCTCCTTTTAAAAACTTCTTTGTTTGAACTTTTTTTTTAATAAAACTTAGACCATTTTGCAAATTAGAAACTTTGGCCTTATGCCATTGCATTTTGAAACTTCTTTTCTTAAATCAAACTTGTAAATAAACTTAATTATACTTGACTTAAAATTTTCAAAAGCAAAAAAGAACTAACTCACTCAAACCATTTTTTAGGCCCTTGTGCCTTTCAAACTTAATTTTTGATTAAAATCAATGCATCCATTTTGAAATCTGTATCATGAACTACGAGGTTTTGATCCCTCATTTTATGTTGGTACGTAGGCACAAGTTTGAAGGTCTTGACAAACATAAAAATATAATTAATGAATTCTTTTCTCATCTCCCCATTATATTTGTTTGTAAACATCACTTTGTATAAAATACATATGCACACAAGAAAGGGCTCCCTAGGAGTACCTAGGACACTTTGGGTGCTAACACCTTCCCTTTGTGTAACCAACCCCCTTACCTGTAATCTCTGGCATTTTGTTAGTTTTGATTTAAAAACTTCTTATTTTTGGGTTTTGTTCGTACTTTTCCCTTTTCCCTTGGAAACAATAAAAGCGTGGTGGCGACTCTTGTTATTTGATGTCTAGCTTATCCATAACTTGACGATCATGAATTTACCGCTACAACAGCGTCAACCCTCGAGGATGTGTAATTGTCAAGAGGGATATTCAGAAACTGATGGATGAAGGTGTTATTCAAATTCAACAATCCAGGTATATGGGGAATGATGTAAATGTTATTGTACTAGTGTTCAAAACCCCCGAGCGGGAAGTTATTCAGTTTGATAGTAGCCGCAAGAAAGGCAATAGATCGGTATTGGTGTTGGTTATACGGTTAGCGGGCCCCGTCCCCTATTCATCCGATAAAGTTGTGCCTTATAAGTATAATGCCACCATGATTGAGAATGGGCAAGGGGTTCCTCTTCACGTTGCAAATTCACTGGTGAGAATTGCAGATGTTGTTAAGGTGACCCGTAGTGGTCATGTGTTTGGCCCTATATCTCCTAAAGTTGTGGAAGATATTTCAGTGGGTAAGAAAGCAGAAGTTCCTGCAGTTGATCCAGTTAGTGCTCCAACTTGTCAGTCTGGTGAATCCAACAGGTTGAAGGCTAATAATGATGATTAGGTACTTCATTTGATCAAGAGAAGTGAGTTCAACATTGTGGAGCAGTTGCTCCAGACACTGTCAAAAATCTCTGTGTTGTCATTATTGATGAATTCTGAAGCACATAGAAAGGCTTTGCAAAAAATGTTGGAGCAAGCCTACGTGGAGCATGATGTTACTGTGGATCAGTTCGACCAAATTGTTGCCAACATTATTTCATGTAGTAACTTGACCTTTTGTGATGAAGAACTTCCTGAGGAAGGTAGAAATCACAACTTGGCACTTCACATTTCAATGAATTGCAAAAAACATGCTCTGTCCAATCTATTGGTTGATACTGGTTCATCCTTGAATGTGTTGCCTAACTCAACTTTGGAAAGACTGTATTATTAAGGTTCACCAATGAGGTACAATAGCGTAGTTGTTAAAGCGTTTGACATTCCCAAAAAACTATCATTGGAGAGGTGGACCTTCCGGTTAAGATAGGTCATAGTGATTTTCAAATTACTTTTCAAGTAATGGATATTCACCCGGCCTACAACTGTTTGTTAGGAAAGCAATGGATCCATGAGGTTGGTGCTGTGACATCAAATCTGCATCAGAAATTGAAATTTGTTAATGTAAGACCCCAATTTTGACCCGAAGATCCCTCATGCTATCTCATCATATGCATTGGATTTGGGATCACACCTTGGTATCCTCCTTACCCCTTATTCATTGGGTTTGCATTAGGAGAGATCACCAAGCATATTTGATTGTATCATACTTTGTTTTTATTTGTTTACTAACCAAAATGCCAAAAATATGTCTATGTATAACTTTGTTTCTTTTGTAGGTAGTGTGTGAATCCACCAATGCCTTATCAAGCTCACAATTATTGTTTTAGACCCCCAGTGCAAGGAAATTAATCAGGAGATAGTTCACATTTTTTCTAGACATTGTTTATGGATCACCATGATCTTCATTTATCATTTTGATCAAGAATTCATCAAGAGTTTGAAGCTTGTTTGCCTTGGAAGCCCTAATTCATCTGGGTATCTTGTGTGACTTCCTCAACAAGTTTCTTCAACAATTGATCAAAAATTTCAAGGGATACTTCATATTACATCATCTTATGCATATATGACCCTCCATGAGTCCCAAAGATTAAGATAACTTCAAGTTTGCAAGATGGTTCAAAGAGGCTGACCAGAGAAAGTCAACTGGTTAAAACTGGGGTTCCCTAGACCCTATCTCATACACTTTTTGTCATATGAAAATGATTCCAAGATTAACGTTACTCTTTATGACATTCCAAACAACTTTCATGTTGACATCAAGAGTTAGTTTTTCTTGGAAAGTCATATTTTATGGTGAAATATTATAGGTCATTTTGTATGTGCCCTAGTTAGGAGGTCAATTTCCAAGGACCATAACTTGCTAAATTTTTATGATATGAAGTCCATACAAGATTCATGATCAATTTAAAGATGTCCTCTCCAACTTTGATTCTTTGAGAAACTTCAATTCAACTTGAAAGGGCATGTTCCAAGAGGAAACAATATAGGTCATTTAGGGCCATTACCATTGAACAAGCAATTTTCCTCAACTTCTAAAATGCATAAATCCTTCATGCCAAATCAAAATGAGGTAAAATTTGTGACCTCATTGAAGAGGATTAAAATAACTAAAACTTAGATGAAGGAACTTTTTTCCATTTGAAGCTCATAGCAAAAGTTATTCAAGATGGAAGAAGTAAACATTTGACTTGGTGCTTAGAAAATTTTCAAGTATGTTTGATTTCCCAAACTTCCACCTCAAAATTAGTCATGATCGAAGCTTCAAATGGAAAAGTTTTCAACATGGAATTTGTTCCCCCTGATCTCATGTTTCCAAAAAGTCCAAAATCACTTCATTTGGACAAGGTTTGAATGAATTTCACATGGTTACTCTTTATGGTTCTATTTGGATGAATCTCATGGTCACTTCTCAATTTAAAATGCATGGCTTCATGTTACGCTTCCAGCATCACTCATGATCATTTTTGGACTTGATTACATCATTTCATGGGCCTATCACACGCCCATGCAAACATGCACACTTGAATTTCTATTTTTGGCATTTGGATGGAAGTTTGTGAAAATCAATTGCTAAGCCTATAAGTACAACCCCTTCTACTCAAAATTGGGGACACCTTCCCCAAGCTTTGCTCCTGCAACTTTCCCAGCACCATCAGAGGGCAATCTTGAAGATTTTTAATTGAAAATCCAGTTTCAATTTCACTTTTGTTTTGAAGTTGAAACTCCAAGAATCCAAGCCATTTGAGCTCCCAATTCACCTCTTGCAATCAAGTGGAAGAAAGCTCAAGCTAATTGAGATCCAGATCAAGCTTCATTACTGCAAATAGAAGGTGAAATTTGACAAAATTTCTCTCTTCGATTCTCTCTCAATTCTTCACCATTCTCTTTGATTTTTGGTTGGATGAAGTCCTACCAATGTAGGCAACAAGATTGAGTTGCTTTGAGGTCAAATCGAAGCAACTCAGATCATGAACCCCAAATTTCAAATCCATTATCTTTCAATATACTTGGAATTGGAAGAAATGGGAATCAGATTCGTGCTCTTAAGTATTTTTCCTTTAAAATCATGTCCTTACTTTTTATTTTGGTGGTGGTTTATGGTGGACCAGTCTGGTGAGGTCCACCGGAGAAGATGACCGGAGCTAGGGCTCCGGTGGTGTGCTGGCATTGCCCAGACCATCTGATCATGAATCCACGTTCTATTCCTGGCCCTTTCTTTTGAATACCATGTGTGTACACGCGTTGACTGAGGTGTTTGATGGAAGCGCGCGCTTGGCCATCAGATCTGCCACCTCAATTAATCCGGGAGATCTGATGGCCCTTGCTTTTTTGAATTTCATTTTATTTTATGATTTTTCATTTAATCTCTTTATTTTGTATAATTAATATTAATTTCATTTTTAATCCAAAAAATATGGGACTGTCACCAAAGATCTTTAAATATTTTTCCATATTTCGAATCAAAATTATTTTTTGGATTAGTTTTGATATTTTTCATGAATTAAATGTTTTTGTGTATATTTTTAATTGTTTAAAAATACTTTTGACTTTTTTAAAATAGTGAATTTTTTTTGTCTAAGGTCCTTTGACCTTGTTTGACCTAGGATAAAATGCATTTCAATCCATTTTTAAATTGATTTTTAATTGATTACATATGAACCTTTTTTATGGTCTTGTGATGTTTGACTTTCTGTTTGGGCCTTGGTCATGATTGATTTGACTTTTGTTGGATCAAAACCATTGGATTTAGGGGATTAATGAAATGTACATTTCATCTCCCTAAATGAATGAATGGTTTTGATTTGATAAAATTCCTCTCATGATTAATTTGTGTTTCTACGTTCCCCTCCCTCTTAATCTTCATCCCTATTCTTCCCTAGTCCCTCATTTAACCAATGAAATCTCTAATGTCTAAAGGATAATTGGTTCATCGATGACCTTGTGTCAGATATATCAATATAAGCATGACTAGAATGTGTCCTTCCCATTTTCTTTTAGTTTGTGGTATGTTTTAGGAGTTTGGTTCTTTGTACCAGATCTCTAACATGCATTAACACCTAATATTTTTATTGCTCAACCTTAGATAGTTGTGACTTCTACATAAGTCCAATTATGATTGCTTAACATAGAGCTAAATTTGATCCTCAAGGCATAGCATTCTAGTAAGTGAGATTGTAAGTCTCCCATTCTTCATGGCATTGTGTGGAGACTTGACCTTTTTTCCTTTCATGGGAGCTAGTGGCATACTTGTTGAATTATTCAAGTTGGAACCCTTCTCATGGTAGATGTCTTGGTTTAAGGATTCATACTTGTGAATGAATGGTTGAGTGTTCTCCAAATAATGAATTAATTAATTAAAAATCACCTCTATCACCACTACTTTTGACTAACATTTGACTAACACTTATTCATTATGCTTTTACTTTCAAGTAATTTACTTTATGCAATTTAAATTTTAGTCATTTATCATCCATTTCCATTTATATTTCATATAACTTGTTTACATTTCAAACCCTTTTCACTTTTCTCATTTGAGCCATATCTTGTGATTATATATTGCTTGTGGTCTTAGGCCCTTAAAATACCTAATAACAACAAAACCCTAAAAAACATTTGGTGGACTGTTTGAACTTGATCTGAACTTTTGGACTTATGATTAGGTAACATTCCCTATGCTAAAGGACTTGGTCAATGCCAACATTTTGAGACTGAGCTACTTTGAACTATGCCTTCATCTGATACAAGACTTAAGAATTTCTTGGGTTCATCTGCTACTCTGTCTCTGTGTTTAATTGTTAGTTTGATCTTGTGTCTGATGTTTTCTTCTGAGTTGATCAAGAAATATTTCATCTGATACATGGGAAGATAGTGAAGACTGCTAGATATTGGAGTGCTTGCTTAGATGTGGCCATCTTTATTTAATGCCTTGATCTTCATGATGTCTGGATATTGCTCATTGCTTAATTTATTATTGCTTAATTAAAGTCCAAAGGAAAATGGGTTTTTATATGAAATTCTTGTCTATTGGATTGCATCCCATTGGTCAGATCTTTTCGACTCTTAGCTTTTAAATTTGTGCTTAGGATAGCCTCTTCATCTCCTCCCACTTCTTAAATTTTAAAATCTCTCCCTCTTTTCAAAAACATTTCTATGCTTGTGATTTCAAATTTAGACATTGTTTTAATGATTAGAAACTTTGGCCTTATACCATCATATTTTTGAAACTCTTTCTTAAATCAAATTTGTAAATAAACTTAATCATATTGACCCAAAATTTCAAAAGATAAAAAGAACTAACAACCCCATTCAAAATTTTGGGCGTTTGTGCCTTTTCTTATTAAACTTTTGTTAAAATCAATTCACCAACTTATTTGAATTTTTTACCATGAACTATGAGGTTTTGATCACTCGTTTTTATGTTGGTACGTAGGCACAAGACCGAAGGTCTTGTCAAACACAAAAATATAGTCAATGAATTCTTTTCTCATCCCACACTATATTTTATCAAACATTTTTTATACGAAAAACATATGCACACAAAAAAAAGGGCTCCCTAGGAGTACCTAGGACTCTTTGGGTGCTAACATCTTCCCTCTGTGTAACCAACCCTGTTACCTATAATCTCTGGCATTTTATTAGTTTTGATTTGAAAACTTCTTATCTTTGGGATTTGTTCGTACTTTTCCTTTTTCTTTTGGAAACAATAAAAGCGCAGTGGCGACTCTGGTTTTATTGACGTTAAGTTTATCCATAGCTTGATGGTCATGAATTTACCGCTACAGAAATTAAGTGCCAACTCTGCTGGGGCGTAGTCCTCAATGGGTTTAGCCTACTTTTTTTATGTTTATATATTTGTATATTTTTGTGTGTGATATAATATATCTGTTGTGCTTGGTGTTCCCTTTGTGGTGAGATAAGTTCTAACCCGAACTTGAGTACAATTAAAATAGGAGGATGGTATAGTCATGTTCAACTTGTGTGGAATAGTCCTTAACAAGTTGGCTTGAGACGCATCTACTGAATGGAAACCCTTTTGGAGTTACTTTCTCTAATTTGGGGTCCGAGAAGCTGAGGACCGTAGAACATTTAACCTAACATGGCCTATTTAGGACGTAGTGCGGAGACTATTCAGGTGTAGACTCGATAACAGTTGTTACGCGATACTACACTCAGACGAGTTTCTCTTGAGAATATTATGGGTTGATGAGTTAGACATCCTAACCCATAATATTCAATAGATGGGATTAGGACTCTAGGAACTTCTTAGGACATGATCTACAGGTTTTTTATCCTTAGTACACTCATTTGGATTGGTTCTTAACCCGACTCCATGCTCGTGACTCACAACAAACCCTTTGATTATTGGTTGATCCGATCAAATCTTGTCAATATCAATGGAACTTGGGTGTTGATAAGGTGAAAATCGTAATCCACCAAAATGGATGATTGATCTTGATAATGACTTGATCCATCCCTTGACCTTTGTTTGCCTTGTGTGTGATCCCTTGTGTGTGATTGTTGCATTCATGCATACATGCGCATCATAACATTCATCACATAAAAGTAAATTTCAAGAAAAACTAAGGTCTCATTTGCAAATATTTTCAGACCATGGATTGTGGACGAAGGAACACTAAGAAGTACAGTTTCAGATGTCCTGATATGAAAGAGCTAAGGAAGTTGTCATTTTTTGTATTAGATCCCTTGGACTTCAAGCAACGTCATGGGAAACTCTTGTTTATATTATCTGCTGATGTGGTTGAAGGACTTTTGAGTGTTTTGGTTCAATTCTATGATCCTCTTTACCGGTGCTTCACTTTTCTTGATTATCAGCTTGTGCCTACATTGGAAGAGTATGACCATCTCTTGGGTATACCCGTATCTGACAAGGCACATTTTAGTGGATTGGAGGAGATCCCGAGATCTCATGTTATAGCTGAAGCTCTTCATCTGAAGAAATCTTAGATTGGTGCTCATTTGGTGAAGAAAGGAGGTATTCTTGGGTTGACTTTTGAGTTCCTCATTGGTAGAGCTACTGTTTTTTCTCAAGTCGGTAGCATGGATGCTTTTGAAGCCATCTTTTTATTGCTTAACTATGGTTTATCCTTATTCCCTAACATTGACGGTTTTGTTGATGTTAACGCCATTAGAATCTTCTTGATTGGGAATCCTGTTCCTACTCTGTTGGGTGACATGTATTTCTCTTTGCATTTAAGGAATTCTAAAGGTGGTGGGACTATTGTGTGTTCTGTTCCTCTTTTGTACAGGTGGTTTATTTCACACTTGCCTCAGACACCTGCTTTTTTAGAGAACAAGCAATGTCTACAGTGGTCTCAGAGACTTATGTCTCTCACTAATGATGATATTGTTTGGTATGATTCTGCATTGAGTAACTTGGATATTATTGATAGTTGTGGTGAGTTCTCTAATGTGCCTCTCATTGGTACATAAGGAGGAATCAACTATAACCCTGCTTCGGCCCATCGTTAACATGGGTTCTCCTTGAGAGATAAACCTAATGACACTCAGTTAGAAGGTTTGTTTTATCAAGAGGGTATAGATTCCCAACACTTGAAGAAAAGGATGATACATGCTTGGCATAACGTGCATAGGAAAGGAAGATCTGAGCTTGGTCCGTGCAACTGTGTAGCTTTGGAAGCTTACACTATTTGGGTAAGGAAAAGAGCTTTGGAGATGAAGATATCGTACGCTTGTGAAAGATCTATGTCTGTGGTTGTGGCTGAGCCATCAACTCTCCCTAACCAAGATATAGAGGAGTTGGAAGACACACTCTCTAAGATGAAGCAAGAGAAAGATATCTGGGAAGAGCGGTTCCATGCTTTGAGAAGAAAGCATGATGAGTTGCAGCTTGAGTCGAGAGACAAGGATGCATTTATCGAGATTCTTGAAGACCGAGCAGCAAAGATACAGAGAGATCCAGATGGTCTATCTTCCTCTAGTATGCCCCAGCCTTCCGGTGCTCAGAAGAAGATTGTTGATCAGTTAGTTCTTGAGAAGGCTCAGATGAAGACATCCTTTGAGTCCGAGATTCGACTCATCCGAAGGAAGTATGCACCCATAACTAAGTCATCTAGTACAGTTGCTAAGGGATCCTTAGGATGATAGTTTCATTTTTTCTTGTATTTGTACTTTAGTTTCTAAGATTGTACTCAGTGTAATCCTTCCAATTTTTATGAATAAAAAGAGATTTTATGGTCAATCAAATTGTTATTATTACTTGAATACATATTGTTGCAAATAGGACTTCATATGCTCCTTGAAATTGAAAACAAACAAAAATATTGCATTACATGCATCATTTGCATACCAGGTTTCTTCCGCCAGATGTATTATCAGTTCTTCTTATGTGCATCGGCCAAGCTGAATCACCGCTATAATACTCGCTCTAATCAACCGAAGAGAATGGAGCATCTAGTGTAAGAGAACCAAGAGCTGAAGGACGAGATCGCCAGAATTAAGACACTGATGGAGTCTGTCATTGCTACCCAGAATCAGCCGTCAACAACTCCTGCAACTCCTCCTCCTCAGAGAACTGTCATTTCTGAGATTGCTTCTTCAACTGTTCTAGTTTTCGCTGCTAGTCAATCCATTCCTTCTATGCCTGCTGGATTCCCTTGGGGAATGCCGTCAAATTTTATGGAAGAAGGGTATGCACCCACATTTGTTTCTTTGTCGACATCTAGCCCAGTCATGTTAGTGCCACCTCCGGTTGTTCACACTCTTCCTCGTGTTGAGGACACTATCTACCATTTTGAGCCGTTTGAGGGTCCAGATATATTTGAGAAGATGGATGAAATGAAAGATCAATTCCTCGAGCTGCGCAAAGAGTTGAAGACTCTGAGAGGGAAAGACTTATTTGGGAAGAGTGTTGTTGAACTCTGCTTGGTCCCTAATGTCAAAATCCCAGTGAAATTCAAGGTCCCAGACTTTGAAAGGTACAAAGGGAATACTTGCCTGCTGAGCCATCTTGTTATGTATGCCAGGAAAATGTCTACTCAAACTGATAATGATAAGCTGTTGATTCTCTATTTCTAAGACAGTCTAACTGGAGCTGCCTTGAGGTGGTATATGGGTCTGGACAGTGCAAGCATCTATAATTTCAATGACTTGGGTGAGGCCTTTGTCAAGCAATATAAGTACAACGTGGATATGGCGCCTGATAGAGATCAATTGAGGTCTATGTCTCAGAAGGATAAGGAGACATTCAAAGAAAATGCCCAGAGATGGAGAGAACTGGCTGCCCAGATAAGTCCACCTCTCGAAGAGAAGGAAATGACGAAAATCTTCTTAAAGACGCTAAGTTGGTGTTATTACGAACATATGATTTTAAGTGTCCCCAATGATTTTAACGAAATGGTAAGCATGGGGATGAGGCTAGAAGAAGTAGTCCGTGAAGGACGCTTGTCTAAAGAAGAGGCGTCAGCTAGCAAAAAGTATGGTGGGAGTTTCTCTAAGAGGAAGGAAAGAAAAGCTAATCCAGTGTCAGTAGGGAGGCAGAGGAGGCCTCATGTCAAAAAAAATTCTCAACCCCGTCAACATCAACACCAAGTTTCCTCAGTAATTCCGGTTTTTTCCAATAATTTTAATCAGTCAGTTCTAATTCAGCAGAAACAACATCAACAACAACCGCAACAAAGAACCAACAACAACAACAACAATAATCACCAACAAAACTTTGTGAGGAAGAAGGTCTACTTTGACCCTATTCCTATGACTTATGCAGAGTTATACCCGTCATTGGTCCTCAAAAGATCTAATTCAACCGAGAAACCCTCCGCAAATTTCTGAGCCACTACCATGGTGGTTCACGCCTGACCTTCATTATGCTTTTCACCAGGGATCCCCTGGTCATGATATAAGGAATTTATATCCCCTAAAATATGAAGTTCAGAAGCTGGTAAAGAGTGGTATGGTGTTCTTTGAGGACAGAGCACCGAACGTGAAAGAAAATTCGTTGCCTCCTCATGGTAACGCTTCTATCAACATGGTGGACGGTTGTCCAGGGAATTTTCAAGTTTTTGATGTGCGGTATATCCGAAGATCTTTGGTGGAGATACATAAGACTTTGTGTTTAATCAATGACTTTGAACATGACCATGACGGTTGTGTCATTTGAAGCGTGAACCCCCGCGGGTGTATGATTGTCAAGAGAGATATTCAGAAGTTGATGAATGAGAATGTAATCCAGATTCAACATCCGAGGGATATGGGAAATGATGTGAATGTCATTGTACCAGTGTTTAAGACCCTTGAGCGGGTAGTTATTCAGTTTGATAGTAGCAGCAACAACAATGTCAATAGATCAGTATCACTGTTGGTTATACGGTTAGTGGGCCCTGTCCCTTATGCATTAGATAAAGTTGTGCCATATCAATACAATGCCACTATGATAGAAAATGGTTAAGAGGTTCCTCTACCAGTCATAGATTCAGTAGTAAATATCGCAGACATGGAAAAGGTGACCCATAGTGGTCGTGTGTTTAGTCCAGTTTTCCCTAAGGTGGTAGAAGATGATTCTGTAAGGAAGAAGACATAGATTCCAGTAGTGAATCCGGTTAGTGCTCCAACGTGTCAGTCTGGAGAGTCTAGCAAGTTGAAGACTAACAATGAAGATGGGGTGTTAAGGCTAATTAAAAGAAGTGAATTCAATGTTGTGGAGCAGCTGCTCTAGACACCGTCAAAGATCTCAGTGCTATCATTGCTAATGAATTCTGAAGCACACATAGAAGCATTGCAGAAAGTGTTGGAACAAGCCTATGTTGAACATGATGTTACTGTGGATCAGTTTGACCACATAGTTGCCAACATAACTTCTTGTAACAATTTGAGTTTTTATGATGAAGAGCTTCCCGAGGAAGGCAGAAATCACAACTTAGCATTACACATTTCAATGAATTTCAAAGAGGACGCTTTGTCCAATGTATTAGTTGACACTGGGTCATCATTGAATGTGTTTCCGAAGTCAACTTTGTTAAGACTCTCCCATCAAAGTGCCCCGATGAGGTACAACGGCGTAGTTGTCAAAGCGTTTGACGGTTCTCGTAAAACTGTCATTGAAGAAGTGGACCTTCTACTGAAGATAGGTCTGAAGGATTTCCAAGTTACTTTCCAAGTAATGGATATTCACCCGGCCTAAAGTTGCTTGTTGGGAAAGTCGTGGATTCACGAAGCTGGAGCAGTGACGTCTACTCTTCACCAGAAGCTGAAATTTGTGAAGAACGACAAGTTCGTCGTTGTTGGTGAAGAGAAGGCATTGTTGGTGAGCTATTTATCATCTTTCACGTATGTTGATGCCGAGGAGGAGGTTGGAACGTTGTTCCAAGCCTTATCTATTGCTGATGAATTGAAGAAAACTGGGGCACCCATGTCTTCTTTGAAAGATGCACAAAAGGCTATTCAGGCTGGCAGTATTGACAAGTGGGGGCGTGTTGTGGAGATCGCCGAGAACAAGAACATGTCCGGGCTAGGATTTCAATCAGGGCCATTCAACTACAAAGTCAAAGTTATGCAACCAATTTTTCATAGTGGAGGGTTCATTATTGGGAATGATCAACACTCAATTGCCATTATTTAAGACAATGGTGATAAAGACGAAGCTTGTGCCAACTTTGTGATGCATGGTCAGACTTACAACAATTGGGCCGCTATTGATGTTCCTGTTGTCATTCACTTTTCTAAGTAATTTGTTTTGATTGTTTTTAAGAAAAATCCTTATCCTATGCCTAAGGGAGAAGTGAACATTGTTGGGCATTTTTATTATTATCATCAATAAAATACAATTTTATTCATCCACATCTATGATGTTTTATTTTTACCTTTTGCTTTTTCTGAAAACGGTAATCACAAAAAAAAACATAAATAAATAATAATCTTCCATCTGCATAATATTTGTTCGCACTTCATTTTTCTAAAATAAAAATACCAAATCATTATGCAGGTTGATTCTCAATTCCATTGAATACAATGATCCTACTCCCTCTCCAAACATTGATTTCCCTGTGTTTGAAGCCAAGGAAGAAATTGATGATGAAGAAATATTTGATGAATTATCTCGTTTGCTTGAGCACGAGGAAAAACCCATTCAGCTATTTGAAGAGCAGATTTAATTAGTCAACTTTGGTTATGAAGTTGATGTGAAGGAAGTCAAGATTGGATCTCAACTGTGTCCAGAAGCTAAGAAGGGGTTGATTGATCTTCTTCAAGAGTATTTTGATGTGTTTTCTTGGTCCTATCAAGACATTCCTGGATTGGATTCTGAGATTGTGGAGCATAGATTTCCGTTGAAGCCAGAATACCCGCCGGTCAAGCAGAAGTTGAGAAGAACACATCCTGATATGGCAGTGAAGATCAAAGAGGAAGTACAAAAGCATATTGATGTTGGTTTTCTTGTTACCTCTAAATATGCACAATGGGTGGCCAACATTGTGCTTGTTCCGAAGAAAGATGGAAAAGTCCGCATGTGTGTTGATTATAGGGATTTGAATAAATCCAGTACGAAAGATGATTTTCCTCTGCCATATATTGATATGTTGGTAGACAATACATCTAAATTCAAAGTCTTTTCGTTTATGGACGGATTTTCCGGTTATAATCAAATCAAGATGGCACCTGAAGATATGGAGAAGACCATATTCATTACACCCTGGGGAACATTCTGTTATAGAGTGATGCCTTTCGGTTTAAAGAATGCGGGTGCAACGTACCAGAGAGCTATGACCACTCTTTTTCATGATATGATGCATAAAGAGATTTAAGTTTATGTTGATGATATGATTGCCAAATCAAGTGATCAAGAAGAACATGTTGAGCATTTGTTGAAGTTATTCTAGTGTTTGAGGAAGTATAAACTCCGCTTGAATCCCAATAAGTGTACTTTTGGTGTTCGTTCTGGTAAGTTGTTGGGATTCATTGTTAGTGATAAGGGTATTGAAGTTGATCCTGCCAAGGTCAAAGCAATACAATAAATGCTTGCGCCCAAAATTGAGAAGCAAGTCAGAGGTTTTCTCGGCCGCTTGAACTATATCTTAAGGTTTATATCGCATATGAATGCCACATGTGCGCCTATATTCAAACTCCTTCGGAAAGACCAGTCTTGTGATTAGACCGAAGATTTCCAGAAAGCTTTTGAAAGTATCAAAGAGTATCTGCTTGAACCTCCAATTCTATCTCCTCCCGTTGAAGGAAGACCGTTGATCATGTATTTGACTATGCTTGATGAGAGTATGGGTTGTGTTCTTGGTCAACAAGATAAATCTGGAAAGAAAGAATATGCAATTTACTACCCTAGTAAGAAGTTCACCGAATGTCAGAAAGATTGTGATGAACTATTGCTTGAAGAAGTGCCAAAACCGGGTTCCTGTTGGGGGATGGTATTTGATGGAGTTGTTAATTCATATGGTAATGGAATTGGGGAAATGATTATTACTCCTCAAGGCACTCATTTTCTGTTTACAGCTAGATTAATTTTCAAGTGTACAAACAATATGGCTGAGTATGAAGCTTGCATTATGGGGCTTGAAGAGGCCATTGATCTCAGAATTAAATATCTTGTCGATTATGGAGATTCAACTTTGGTTGTGAACCAGATCAATGGTGAATAGGAGACGAATCAACCCGGTTTAATACCATACAAAGATTATGCAAGGAGGATTTCAACACTTTACAAAGGTTAAGTTTCATCATATCCCTCGATATGAAAACCGGATGGCAGATGCTCTTGCACGTTAGCTTCAGTCATTGTGGGGAAATTGTGGAATGAAGTTCCCAACTTGACTGTGATACATATTGATAGGCCAACTCATGTATTTGCTGTTGAAGAAGTCAAAGATGAAAAGCCTTGGTATTTTAATATCAAATGTTTCCTCCAAAGTCAGAGTTACCCGTCTGGGGAATCTTTGAAAGATAAGAAGACTTTGAAAAGATTAACTAGCAACTTCTACCTGAATGGTGATGTTCTTTACAAGAGAAACTTCGATATGGTTCTGCTCAGATGCATGGATAGACACGAAGTAGACCTGTTGATGACTGAAGTCCTTTGGTACCCATTTGAATGGACATGTTATGGAAAAGAAGATGTTGAGAGCAGGTTACTATTGGATGACAATGAAATCTGACCGTTGCAAGTTTGTGAAGAAATGCCACAAGTGTCAAATTTATGCAGATAAGATTCATGTTCCTCTGACACTATTGAATGTCATTTCCTCTCCATTGCCCTTCTCCATGTGGGGAATTAATATGATTGGTATGGTTGAGCCCAAAGCTTAGAACATACATTGTTTCATTCTGGTGGCTATTGATTACTTCACAAAGTAGGTCGTAGCGGCATCATATGCAAATGTGACCAAGATAGTTGTTGTAAGATTTATCAAGAATCAGATTATATGTCGTTATGGTGTGCCAAGCAAGATCGTTACTGATAATGGATCGAACTTGAACAATAATATGGTGGAAGCTCTTTGCAAATACTTCAAGATTGCACATCATAATTCTTCTCCCTACAGACTTAAAATAAATGGGGTTGTTGAAGCTGCGAATAAGAACATTAAGAAGATCATTCAGAAGATGGTTGTGACATATAAAGATTGGCATGAGATGCTCCCATTTTATTTGCATGGGTATCGTACATCCATCCGCACTTCAACAGGGGAAAACCCTTTCTCTCTTGTTCATGGCAAGGAAGTTGTGCTCCTAGTAGAGGTTGAGATCCTGTTACTATGTGTGCTAACGGAAGCCAAGTTGACTGAAGCTGAATGGTTCCAGACCAGATATGACCAACTGAATTTGATTGAAGAGAAGAGATTGACTGCCATGTGCCATGGTCAGTTGTATCAGCAGAGAATGAAGAAAGCATTTGATAAGAAGGCCCATATGTTGTCAAGAGAGCCTTTTCAGGCGGTGCATTATTTCTTACAACTATGGATGGTGAAGAGTTCACGCCTCCTGTGAATGTTGATGTAGTCAAGAAATACTTCGCCTAAAAATAAAAGAACAACTCGCTAAAAGTTGAAAACCCGAAAGGGCGGCTTAAGCAAAAATGAGCGTCTCGGTGAATTGAAAACCCGAAAGGGCAATCCAAGAAAAAATTAGAGACATAAAAAAGAAAATTTATCCCGGTAGATTGAGTACTCCACCTTGGGGAAATCTAGGCAAAAATTAGGGATTATGGCAAGTAACTGCACCCGACCGGTTTTGAGCAAGTCATTTGGTTCTGATTCATCATTTTCAACCGAAGACAAGCTCAATGGATGTTGAAGTTGGTAGGGAGAGTAGTGATCATTGTATATGTAGCCCTTTTCCAAGTAAATTACCATTTTCAAACTTTGTAAAGCTCTATGGAGTCTCGTCATTTATGGACTACCATTCTATTAAATAAAGTTGAGCTTTTATCCAATTATTTCTATTCTTACTTACTTCTGCTAAATAAAATTGAATTTTTATGATGATAATTTTGAAATAAATTAATGGATAATTATTTTTCTTTAAATAATAAAAACATTCACTTTAAGAATAATCGATTTTAGCAAGGAATGTCAACAGTAATTTGAGAATACGTAAGTCATGAAGTATGAAGCATTATTGGTCTTCCCCAAGCAATTGGTTTGGTAACTTTTTGCTTCCCCAACAGTTCGTCATTTACCCCCGGCTTGGTGAATGAGTTTATCCCCGATTAATCTCCTCTCCCCAGTAGAGTCGGTGGGTATTATCTCCAATTGAGGCGATGATTGGTCCCGTTTGCAAATCCATATTCCCTGACTGTGGTGCTCATGTTTTGTATCCCCCTGTTAATGATTTGTAATTAGACCCTGGAGATCCGGAACCTTTATTTGGTTTCCGTTTTTCATTTGATTGTTTATCTTTGCCTTGGAATTGATTTATTTTGAAAATTCCAAGAAGAATTCGATGATTATTGAGGAATGTGACGGTCTTGGTCAAATCATCCCCAACAATTTGCTTAAATCCCTATGCATAATTTTACCTCTTGTATTCCTCGTCGAAGTTCATCTTCTGATAGAAGTTCCCTCGTTCCCGGCAGTATTAGATTCTGAGCAATATTTGATTTTTTTGTCCCCTACAAGGTTGTCTCCCCATTTAACATGGTGTTGACTTAAAATTCCCCCCAGTGTTGACAATTTGGATCCTCAGCAGATCCTTCTCTATCCTCGGCATGCTAGAATACTCATCCTTCAGCAGTGCTCTCTCCCCTTAGAGTTTACCGTGACTGATTGGAAGCATGTTCTCCACGACTTTCCCAACCAAAGCTGATTTATGCAGAGCTAGATGATTTATTTTCATCCCTAGCATTTTCTCCAATTGGTGTTTCCATCTTGTTGAGATTAGCCGAGTGTTGCAGTGATTCAAATCTTTGTTATTTATATCCTTTGTATTGTTTTGTCAGCATAATCACAATCATATACATGCATATTCATGCATACAACATAGCATCAGATATTTCATTATGCATTTTATCACATTTGATTTTTTCTTCTGATCCCCTACTTCGATAATATTATTTACCCGTGCAGATTTGGTGTGTCTGTCCTCCTTCAATTGTAAAGTGTCATCCCCTTAGGCAGAATTTTTTTAACCTTTCTCATTCCCCACTGAGTTATTTCCTCGTGGATGATTATTATTTCAAATTCTCCCCAATTAAATATCTGGATGGAACTACTCCCCTTGAGTTATATCCTCATTGAGTTGAGTCTTTGTTTGACCGTTTCTTTCTAGTTATTTCCTAGATAGATATTTTGGTCCCCTGGGAGTCTATACCCAGTAACGAATAAAATTCTTCTCCATATTGAGTACATTACTTTTGCCTAATACCCAGTAAAATGTAGTATACTTCCTTTGTATTCCCCAGCAGATTCGTTTCCACGTTTCCCCAGAGAGTCTATTTTTGGTATGTTCATCCTAACCGATGACAGGTGTTCTTCCTTTTTGGTTTTATGCCCATTAAAAAGGTAGTTGTAATCCGTATTTTATTCCCCATAGAGTCTATCCTTGATATGTTCACTTTGATCGGTGACGAATTTTCTCTTCTCTTTGGTATTCTACCCAGTAACTGGTTGTTGTAATTCCTACTTTCCCCTGCTGAGTCTATCCTTGATATGTTCACTTTGATCAGTGACATATTTTCTCTCCTTTTTGGTATTCTATCTAGTAACTGGTAGATATAATTCCTATTTCTCCCCAACAGTCTATCCTTGATATGTTTACCCTAACCGGTAACATATATTCTTCCTCTTTCCCAGGTGGTCTATCCTTGATATGTTCATCCTAACCGATGACTGATATTCTCCCTTTGATTTTATCCTTGATATGTTCACTTTAATCATGTGATGGATACTCTCTCTTTGTTCTTCTGCCCAGTAGCTGGTAGTTGTAAATCATATTTGATTTCTCTCCCCAGTGGGTTATTTTTACCCAGTAACCGGTAACGAATACACCTCTTTTTCTCAGCTTGTCATCCTTGATATGTTTACCCTAACCGGTAACGGATGTCCCTCTGTCAGAGTGTATTATCTTTTTACCCAGTAACCGGTAATATATAATATATCTCTTGTACTCCTGTGTTGAAGTCCATTCTTCCCCAGTTGAGTTTGAGTGCGTCTTTCCTCAGTAGAATCACCTTTTCCTATTTGGTTCGAGTATTTCAGCTTTGTTCTGATCTACCCGTTTCCCCTGTAGATTTCCTTGGTTCCCCAACCGAGTCTTTCCATTGGTTTATTTTCTTGGGAATTCCTCTTGTGTCTCCAACAGTTTTAAGTCGTAGCATGGCCTATGCACAACTCTTATCCCCAGAGTCTCTGTCTCCCCAGTGAGTTTTTCCTTACGGAATACGTTTTACTCCTGTGGACCTTCAGTCTCTCCCGAATTATTTTCCTTTGTGGCAATATATACAAAGATTGTTTTAACATTCATATCATATGCATCATGAGGTCTCTTAGGGACTAAATTTTTTTTCTAGATGTTTTATTTAAGTCCATTCTACTGAGTTGATACGAAGATTTTAACCTTCACATCCTCAGTTAGAATGTCCTTAAATAGAGGCAGCTGTAAGACCCCAATTTTGACCCTAAGATCCCTCTTGCTATCTCATCATATGCATTGGATTTGGGATCACACCTTGGCATCCTCATTACCCCTTATTCATTGGGTTTCCATTGAGAGAGATCACCAAGTACATTTGATTGTATCATACTTTGTTTTTCTTTGTTTACTAAACAAAATGCCAAAAATATGTCTATGTATAACTTTGTTTCTTTTGTAGGTAGTGTGTGCATCCACCAATGACTCATCAAGCTCACAATTAGGGTTTGAGACCCTCAGTGCAAGGATATTAATCAAGATATGGTTCACATTGTTTCTATACATCATTTATGGATCCCCATTATCTTCATTTATCATTTTGATCAAGAATTCATCACGAGTTTGAAGCTTGTTTGCCTTGGAAGCCCTAATTCATCTAGGTATCTTGTGTGACTTCCTCAATAAGTTTATTCAACAATTGATCAAATATTTAAAGGGATACTTCATATTACATCATCTTATGCATATATCATCCTCCATCTGTCCCAAAGGTCAAGAGAACTTCAAGTTTGCAAGATGATTCAAAGAGGTTAACTAGAGAAAGTCAACTGGTCAAAACTGGGGCTCCCTAGACCCTATCTCCTATGACGTTTGTCATATAAAATGATTCCAAGAGAAAAGTTACTCTTTATGACATTCCAAAAAACTTTCATGTTGACATCAAGAGCTAGTTTTTCTTGTAAAGTCATTTTTTATGGTGAAAGATTATAAGTCCTTTTGTCTATGCCCTAGTTAGGAGGTCAATTTCCATAGACCATAACTTGCTCAACTTTTATGAGATGAAGGACATACAAGTTTCATGATCAATTTCAATATTTCCTCTCCAACCTTTATTCTTTGAGAAACTTCAAATTCAACTTCCAAGGGCATGTTCCAAGAGGAAACATTATAGGTCATTTTGGGCCATTACCATTGAACAAACAATTTTCCTCAACTTCTGAAATGCATAACTCCTTCATGCCAAATCCAAATGAGGTCAAATTTGTGACCTAATATAATAGGATTTAAATGTCTACAACTTTTATGAAGGAACCCTTTCCATTTGAAGCTCATAGCAAACATTATTCAAGGTGGAAGAAGTGAACATTTGACTTGGTACTTAGAAAATTTTCAATTATGTTTGATTTCCCAAAGTTCGACCTTAAAATTCAGCATGATCCAAGCTTTAAATGGAAACGTGTTCAACATGAAAGTTGTTCCCCTTGATCTCATCTTTCTAAAAAGTCTAAAATCACTTCTTTTAGATAAGGTTTGAATGACTTGCGCATGGTTACTCTTCATGGTTCCATTTGGATCAATCTCATGGTCACTTCTCAATTTCAAATGCATGGCTTCATGTTACACTTACAACATCACTCATGATCAATTTTGAAACTAATTAGATCATTTCATGCGCCTATCACATGCCCATACAAGCATGCACACTTGATTTGCTATTTTTGGCATTTGGATGGAAGTGTGTGAAAATCAATTGCCAAGCCTATAAATACAACCCCTTCTGCTCAAAATTGGGGACACCTTCCCCAAGCTTTGCTCCTGCGACCTTCCCACCAGCAATAGAGGGTAATCTTGAAGATTTTCAATTGAAAATCGAGTTTCAATTTCACTTCTGTTTTGAAGTTGAAACTCCAAGAATCCAAGCCATTTGAGCTCTCAATTCACCTCCTGCAATCAAGTGGAAGCAAACCCAAGCCAATTGAGATCCAGATCAAGCTTTATCACTGCAAACAGAAGGTGAAATTTGTCAAACTTTCTCTCTTAGATTTTCTCTCAATTCTTCACCATTCTCTTTGATTTTTGGTTGGATGAAGTCCTACCAACGTAGGCAACAAGATTGAGTTGCTTTGAGGTTAAATCGAAGAAACTCAGATCATGAACCTCAAATTTTAAATCCATGTATCTTTCAATATACTTGGAATTAGAAGAAATGGAGGTCAGATTAGTGCTCCTGAGCATTTTTCCTTTAAAATCAGTCCAGTGAGGTCCACCGGAGAAGATGAATGGAGCTAGGGCTCCGGTGATGTGCCAGCATTATCTAGACCATCTGATCATGAATCCACCTTCTAATCATGACCGTTGCTTTTGAATACCACGCGTGTACACGTGTTGACTGAGGTGTTTGACGGAAGCGCGCGCTTGGCCATCAGATTTTCCACCTCAATTAATGAGGGAGATCAGATGACCCTTGTTTTTTTTAATTTCATTTTAATTTATGATTTTTCATTTAATCCCTTTATTTTGTTTAATTCATATTAATTTCATTTTAAATCCAAAAAATATAGGACTTTCACAAAAAATCTTTAAATATTTTTCTCTTCCATATTTTGATTTAAAATTATTTCATGGATTAATTTTGACATTTTTCATGAATTAAATGTTTTTGTGTATATTATTAATTGTTTAAAAATACTTCTGACTTTTTAAAAAAATAGTAAAAAATTTGTCTAAGGTCCTTTGACCTAAGATAAATCCATTGGCCATTTATTTGGTGTTTTGAAGGGATTTTAGGTTTTGACCAAATTAAAATGCATTTTAATCCATTTTTAAAATGTTTTTTAACTGATTAAATGTTTAAAATTATTGTTGAGTCATTTTTATAGTCTTGTGATGTTTGACTTTCTGTTTGCGCCTTGGTCATGATTGATTTGACTTTTGTTAGATCAAAACCATTGGATTTAGGGGATTGATGAAATATACATTTCATCTCCCAAAATGAATGGATGGTTTTGATTTGATGAAATTTCTCTCATGATTAATTTGTGTTTCTACCTTCCCCTCCCTATTCATCTTCATCCATATTCTTTCCTCATTCCCTCATTTGACGAATGAAATCTCTAATGTCTAAAGGCTAATTGATTCATCAATGACCTTGTGTCAGATAAATCAATATAAGCATGACTGAGATAGGTCCTTCCCATTTTCTTTTAGTGTGTGGTATTGTTTAGGAGTTTGGTTCTTTGTACCAGATCTCTAACATGCATTAACACCTATATTTTTATTGCCCAACCTCAGATAGTTATGACTTCTACATAAGTCCAATTACGATTGCTTAACATATAGCTAAATTTGATCCTCAAGGCAAAACATTCTAGTAAGTGAGATTGAAAGTCTCCCATTGTTTATGGCATTGTTTGGAGACTTGACCTTTTTTCCTTTCATGGGAGCTAGTGGCATACTTGTTAAATTATCAAAGTTAGAGCCCTTCTCATGGAAGATGTCTTGGTTTAAGGATTCATACTTGTGAATGAATGGTTGAGTGTTCTCTAAAGAATGACTTAATTAATTAAAAATCACCTCTAACACCACTAACTTTTGACTAACATTTGACTAACTATTATTCATTATGCTTTTACTTTCAAGTCATTTACTTTCTGCAATTTAAATTTCAGTCATTTATCATCCATTGCCATTTACATGTCATATAACTTGTTTACATTTCAAGTCCTTTTCACTTTGCTCATTTGAGCCATATCTTGTGATTGTATATATTGCTTGTGTGTTTTGATTTTGTTTGTGGTCTTAGGACCTTAAAATACCTAATAACAACAAAACCGTAAAAAAACATTTGGTGGAATGTTTAAACTTGATATGAACTTTTGGAGTTAGGATTAGGCAACATTCCCTATGCTAAAGGACTTGGCCAATGCCAACATTTTGAGACTGAGCTACTTTAAACTGTGCCTTCATCTGATACAAGACTTAAGAATTTCTTAGGTTCATCTGCTACTCTGTCTCTGTGCTTAATTGTTATTTTGATCTTATGTCTGATGTTTTGTTCTAATTGATCAAGGAATATTTCATCTTATACATGGGATGTGGCCATCTTTATTTGATGCCTTGATCTTCATGATGTCTGGATTTTTCTCATTGCTTATTTGATTATTGCTTGATTAAAGTCCAAAGGAAAATGAGTTTCTATATGACATTCTTGTCTGTTGGATTGCATCCCATTGGTTAGATCTTTTCAACTCTTAACTTTTAAATTTGTGCTTAGGATAGCCTCTTCATATCCTCCCACTTCTTAAATTTTAAAATCTCTCCCTCTTTTCAAAAACATTTATGTGCTTGTGATTTCAAAATTACACATTGCTTTAATGATTAGAAACTTTGGCCTTATGCCATCGAATTTTTGAAACTCTTTCTTAAATAAAATTTGTAAATAAACTTAATCATATTGACTCAATATTTCAAAAGACAAAGAGAACTAACAACCCCATTCAAAAATTTGGCCCTTTATGCCTTTTCTTATTAAAATTTTGTTAAAAGCAGTTCACCAACTTATTTAAAAATTTTACAATGAACTACGAGGTTTTGATCCCTCATTTTTATGTTGGGATCAAAATATAATCAATGAATTCTTTTCTCATCCCCACACTCTATTTTATCAAACATTTTTTATACCAAAAACATACGCACACATGAAAAAAAAGGGCTATCTAGGAGTACCTAGGACACTTTGGGTGCTAACACCTTCCCTCTGTGTAACCAACCCCATTACCTGTAATCTCTAGCATTTTATTAGTTTTGATTTGAAAACTTCTTATCTTTGGGTTTTGTTCGTACTATTGCCTTTTCCTTTGGAAAAAATAAAAGAGCGGTGATGACTTTGGTTTTATTGACGCTAAATTTATCCTTAGCTTGATGGTCATTAATTTACCGTTACACTTAAGAGCGACAAACTCGTCATTGTTGTTGGGGAGAAAGCACTTTTGGTAGCCATTTGTCATCCTTCACCAATGTGCAAGCTGAAGAAGAAGTTGGAACGCTGTTCCAAGCTTTGATTGTTGCTGATGAGTTAAGGAAGACTAGGGCACCCATGTCTTCTCTGAAGGATGTAAAATAGGTTATTCATGCTAGTGGCACCGACAAGTGGGGTCGCGTTGTAGAAATAATCGAAAACAAGAACAAAGCCGGTATGGGATTTTAGCAAGGGTTGTTCAACGGAAATGTTATGACTATGCAAGAATTTTTCCATAGTGGAGGGTTCATTCACAAGGATGATCAACACTCTGCTGCAATTGTTGAAGACAATGATAAAGACGAAGCTTATGCCAACTTTGTGACACACAGCCAGACTTGCAACAATTGGATTGCTGTAGACGTTCCTCTTGTTATGCACCATTCAAAGTAATTTATTTTATTGTTTAAGAAAAATCCTTCTCCTATGCGTAAGGGAGAAGTGAAACATTATTGGGCATTTTCAATATTATCATCAATAAAAATACAACTTTATTCATCCATATCTATGATGTTTGTTTTTTACTTTTTGCTTTTTCTGAAAATGGTGATCATAAAAAACATAAATAAATAGTAATCTTTCTATCTGCATAATATTTGTTTGTACTCCACTTCTCTAAAATCAAAATATCAAATCATTATGCAGGTTGGTTCTCAAACCCATTGAACGTAATGATCTTACTCCCTCTCCAAACTTTGATTTCCCCGTGTTTGAAGTTGAGGAAGAGAATGATGATGAAGACGTGTCTGATGAGTTATCCCGTTTGCTTGAGCACAAGGAAAAAGCCATTCGGCCGTTTGAAGAGCAGATTGAATTAGTCAACATAGGTTCCGATGATGATGTGAAGGAAGTCAAGATTGGGTCTCAATTGTGTCCAGAGGTTAAGAAGGGGTTGGTTGATCTTCTCTGAGAATATTCTAATGTGTTGGCTTGGTCCTATCAAGATATGCCAGGGTTGGATTCTGATATTGTGGAGAATAAATTTCCTTTGAAGCCAGAATGCCCGCTGGTCAAGCAGAAGTTGAGAAGAACTCATCATGATATGGCATTGAAGATTAAGGAAGAAGTGAAGAAGAAAATTGATGTTGGCATCCTTGTTACCTCCGAGTATCCGCAATGGGTGGCCAATATCGTGCCTGTTCCTAAGAAAGATGAAAAAGTCTGTATGTTTGTTGATCATAGAGATTTGAATAAAGTCAGTCTGAAAGATGATTTTCCTCTGCCACACATTTATATATTGGTATAAAATATAACTAAATTCAAAGTCTTTTCATTTATGGATGGACTTTCCAGTTAGAATCAGATTTAGATGGCACCCGAAGATATGGAGAAGACCACATTCATTACAGCTTAAGGAACATTCTATTATCGAGTGATGCCCTTCGGTTTAAAGAATGTTGGTGCAACGTACTAGAGATGTATGACCACTCTTTTCCATTATATGATGTATAAATAAATTTAAGTCTATGTTGATGATATGATTTCTAAATCAAGGACTGAAGAAGAACATGTTAACCATTTGTTGAAGTTATTCCAACGTTTGAGGAAATATAAACTCCGCTTGAATCCCAATAAGTCTACGTTTGGTGTTCACTCTGGTAAGTTGTTGGGCTTTACTATCAGCGAGAAGGGTATTAAAGTTAATCCTACCAAGGTCAAAGCAATACAAGAGATGCTTGCGCCCATACCTGAGAAGCAAGTCAGAGGTTTTATCGGCCGCTTGAATTACATTTAAAGATTTATATCGCATATGACTGCTACATGTGCGCCTATATTCAAACTTCTTCGGAAAGATCAATCTTGTGATTGGAACGAGGATTTCCAGAAATATTTTGACAGTATTAAAGACTATCTGCTTGAGCCTCCGATTATGTCTCCTCCCATTGAAGGAAGACCTTTGATCATGTATTTGACCGTGCTTGAAGAGATTATGGGTTGTGTTCCTAGTCAGCAAGATGAATCTGGGAAGAAAGAATATGCAATTTACTACCTCAGTAAGAAGTTCACCGATTGTGAGACTCAATATTCTATGCTTAAAAAGACATGTTACGCATTGGCTTGGGCTGCCAAGCGTTTGTGCCAATATATGTTGAATCGTACTACTTGATTGATATCCAAAATAGATGCAATCAAATACATTTTTGAAGAGCCAGCTTTAATTGGGAGGATCTCTCGTTGGCAGATGTTATAATATGAGTATGATAATGAGCTCTGAAAACTACTAAAGGTAGTGTCTTGGTTGACCATTTGGCTTACAAACCTATTGAAGATTATCAATTAGTGCAATATGATTTTCCAGACGAAGAGATTTTGTATTTGAAGATGAAAGATTGTGATGAACTATTGCTTGAAGAAGGGCCAGAACCTGGTTCCCGTTGGGGCATGGTATTTGATGGAGTTGTTAATTCGTATTGTAATGGCATTTGAGCAGTGATTATTACTCCTCAAGGCACTCATTTTTCGTTTAAAGCTAGATTGACCTTCAAATGTACAAACAATATGGGTGAGTGTGAAGCTTGCCTTATGGGGATTGAAGAAGCCATTGATCTTATAATTAAATATCTTGACGTCTACGGAGATTCAACTTTGGTTGTGAATCAGATCAAAGGTGAATGGGAGATGAATTAACCCGGTTTGATACCGTATAAAGATTATGTAAGGAGGATATCAACTTTCTTTATAAATGTTAAGTTTCATCATATCCCTCGAGATGAAAATCGGATGGCAGATGCTCTTGCAACGTTGGCTTCCATGATCATGGTGAAGTTTTTGAATGAAGATCCTAATTTGACTGTGATGTGTCTTGATAGGCCAATACACGTGTTTGTTGTTGAAGAAGTCAAAGATGAAAAGCCATGGTATTATGACATCAAATGTTTCCTCCAAAGTCAAATTTACCCGTCTGGGGAATCTTTGAAAGATAAGAAGACTTTGAGAAGATTAGATGGCAACTTCTACTTGAATGGTGATGTGTTTTATAAGAGAAATTTCGATATGGTTTTTCTCAGATGTGTGGATGGACATGAAGCAGACCTATTGATGAATGAAGTCCGTGAAAGTTCCTTTGGTACACATTTCAATAGACATGTTATAGTAAAAAAGATGTTGAGAGCAGGTTACTATTGGCTGACAATGGAATCTGACTGTTGCAAGTTTGTGAATAAATGCTACAAGTGTCAAATTTATGCAGATAAGATTCATGTTCCTCCAACACTGTTGAACATCATTTCCTCTCCATGGCCTTTCTCCATGTGGGGAATTGATATGATTGACATGATTAAGCCTAAAACATCAAACAAACATCGTTTCATTCTGGTGGCTATTGATTACTTCAAAAAATGGGTTGAAGCGGCATCATATGCCAATGTGACCAAGCAAGTTGTGGTCTGGTTTATCAAAAATCAAATTATATGTCGTTATGTTGTGCCAAGTAAGATCATTACTGATAATGGATCGAACTTGAATAACAATATGGTGGAAGCTCTTTGCAAAGACTTCAAGATTTCACATCATAATTCTTCTCCCTATAGACCTAAGATGAATGGGGTTGTTGAAGCTGCAAGCAAGAACATTAATAAAATTATCTAGAAGATGGTTCTGAAATATAAAGATTGGCATGATACCTTACATCCATCCGTAGTTCAACAGGGCAACCCATTTTCTTTGCATGGATACCTTACATCCATCCGTAGTTCAACAGGGCAACCCATTTCTCTCTTCTTTATGGCATGGAAGTTGTTCTCCCCGTCGAGGTTGAGATCCCATCATTGCGTGTTTTGATGGAAGCCAAGTCTACTGAAGCTAAATGGTGTCAGACTAGGTATGACCAGTTAAATTTTATTTAAGAGAAGAGATTGACTACCATGTGTCATGGTCAGTTATATAAACAGAGAATGAAGAAAACTTTTGATAAAAAGGCCAAGCCTCGTGTGTTCCAAGAAGGTGACCTCGTGCTCAAGAAGATTCTATTTTTCGATCCTGATGCTAGGGGAAAATGGACTCCTAATTATGAAGGCCTATATGTTGTTAAGAGAGCCTTCTCGGGCGATGCATTGATTCTTACAACTATGGATGGTGAAGAGTTCACTCATCCTACGAACGTTGATGCAGTCAAGAAATGCTTCGCCTAAAAAAGAAAAGAACAACTCGCAAAGTTGAAAACCTAAAAGGGCGGCTTAGGAAAAAATGAGTGTCTTGGTGGATTGAAAACCCGAAAGGGCGATCCAGGAAAAAGTTGGAGACATAAAACAGAAAAATTCATCTCGGTAGATTGAGTACCCCACCTTGGGGCAATCTAGGCAAACATTAGGGATTACGGCAAGTAACAACATTCGGTTATTCCTGATCTTTGAAGCAGTTTTGAATAGTCATTTGGTTCTGATTCATCATTCTCAACCAAAGACAAGCACACAATGGATTTCAAAGTTGGTAGGGAGAGTAGTGGTCATTGTATTCAATGCAACCCTTTTTCATGTAAATTACCCTTTTCAAACTTTGTAAAGATCCATGGAGTCCCGCCATTTGTGGACTACCATTCTATTAAATAAAGTTAAGCTTTTATCCAATTGTTTCTTATTCTTATTTGTTTCTTTTTTAAAATTAAATTTTTATGATAATAATTTTGAAATAAATAAATCAATGAATAATCATTTTTCTTAAAATAATAAAGCATTTACTTTAAGAACAACCACATTCAAAAAGGAATTTCAACAACAATCTAAGAACTGTAAGTCTTGGTCTGTGAAGCATTCTTGGTCTTCCCCGAGCAATTGTTTGGTGAGTTTACCTCCACAACAGTTTATCGTTAATCCCCATCATGGTTGCTGAGTTTCTCCCCAAGCAATTTATCATCCTCAAGATAGCTGATGTGTTTTTCTCTTTGTAGTTCATCATCTATCCCCAGCTAAGGATTTATGATCTTCATTTGCATTTGTATCTTTGAATGAACCTTGAATATTTGTGGAACCTTTATTTGGTTTTCAGATCCCCAACGCCTTTATTTGTGTGTTGCATAACCGTGGTAGTTTCTCCCCTGCGTGAGTTTGCATATCCGGCTAATATATTGGTACCTTAGAATTTGTTTATTTCTCAATTTCCAAGAATAGTATGGTGACTGTTGTTTTCCTTTTGAGGAATTTATTGCTTCTTTTTGCATCCTTGTGTGGTCTTTAATTTGTTCTGGCAGATTGTTGTATCCCCAATGAAGTCCCACAAAGTTGATTGTGGATGGAATCCCCACTAGATCGTTTAGTTCACCCCCACTCAGAGTTTTTACCTCTTGTTGTGACTCAGGTACCCAACGGAGTTCCATTTTCTGATAAAAGATTTATTCCTTCAGGAAGTATTAGATTCTAAGCAGTATTGATGTTGTCCCCTGCAAGGTTGTCTCCCATTTGATATGGTGTTGACTTGAAATTCCCCGCAGTGGTGACTTGTTGCTTGGATATATATATATATATAATATATATATATATATATATATATATATATGTATGTGTATATATATATATATATATATATATATATGTATGTGTATATATATATATATATATATATATATATATATATATATATATATATATATATATATATATATATATATATATATATCCCTCGGCTTGAGATGTGGATCTTCAACAGATCCTCTTTATCCTTAGCATATTGGTTGATATTCTCAGCAGTGCTTTCTTTTCCACGAAGTTGCCAAGCTGTACCTTCCTCCTCTCCCAGAGAGCTTGAGTGTTTAGCAAGACCCTTGTTATTCTTGGCTTATCCCTTAGCAGCATTATCTCCTCCTCTTTTGAGAGTTGAGTTTAAGTTTGATTTATTCTGATCCTTTGTTGATTTCTATAAATACATATATATTTTTTCGTCTCCTCAGAGCGCTGAGTTTTCAGTAGTGTTTGGCTGGATGCATGTTTTGCATGCCCTTCCCTAGCCAGAGTTGAATTTATATTGCGGTTAGGGTTTTATATTCTCGATGATTTATTTTCATCCCTAGCAGGTTCTCCAGTTGATGTTCCCATCTTGTTGAGATTAGCCGAGTATCTAGTTGTGATGATTCATATCTTCATGTTTGTATCCTTTGTGCTCGTTTGTCAGCATAATCATATACATACTCATGCATATACATGCATGAACATAACATCAGATATTTCATTGTGCATTGTTGTCACATTGACCTTGTTTCTGATCCCCTGCTTTGGTGATATTATTTCCCCATGCAGATTTGGTGTGTTTGTCCTCCTTCAATTGTAGAGTGTCAACCCCTTAAGTAGAAAGAGTTTATCCTTTCTTCTTCCCCACTGTGTTATTTCCTCATGGATGATCATTGTTTCAATCTCCTCCCCAGTTCATTAACTGGATGGAACCACTCCCCTTGAGTTGTATCCTCATTGGGTTGACTCCTACTTGACCGTTTCTTTCTAGTTATTACCTAGATATATGTTTTGGTCCCCAAGAGTTTATTACCCAGGAACCGGTAATATCCTTCTTAATGATTAAGTACTTTACATGTGTTAATTTACCTAGTAACTAGTAAAAGGTAATTGTAAGACCCCAATTTCGACCCTAAGATCCCTCATGTTATCTCATCATATGCATTGGCTTTGGGATCACACCTTGGCATCCTCCTTACCCCTTATTTATTGGGTTTTCATTGGGAGAGATCACCAAGCACATTTGATTGTATCATACTTTTTTTTTCATTATTTACTAACCAAAATTCCAAAATATTTTGTTGGTTTTGTAGGTTGTGTGTGTGTTCACCCATGCTCCATCAAGCTCATATCTGGGGTTTAAGACCCTCAATGCAAGGAGACTAATCAAGAGATGGTTTAAGTGGTTCTGGACATCATATATGGATCCCCATGATCTTCACATATCATTTTGATCAAGAATTCATCAAGAGTTTGAAGTTTGTTTGCCTTGGAAGCCCTAATTCATCTAGGTATCTTGTGTGACTTCCTCAGTAAGTTTCTTCATCAGTTGATCAAATATTTTAAGGGATACTTCATATTACATCATATTACATATATATGATCCTCCATGAGTCCCAAATATCAAGAGAATCTCAAGTTTGTAAGTTGGTTCATGGTGGTTGACCAGAGAAAGACATCTGGTCAAAACTGGGGTTCCCTAGACCCTATCTCCTATACTTTTTGTCATAAGAAAATTATTTCAAGAGAAACCTTACTCCTTGTGACATTCCGAACAACTTTCATGTTGAAGTCAAGAGCTAGATTTTTTTGGAAAGTAATTTTTCATGATGAAAGATTATAGGTCATTTTGTCTGAACCCTGGTTAGGAGGTCAACTTCCAAGGACCATAACTTGCTAAATTTTTATGATATGAAATCCATTCAAGTTCCATGATTCAATTCAATATGTCCTCTTCAACTTTTATTTTCGGAAGAAGTTCAAATTCAACTTGTAAATGCATGTGCCAAGAGGAAATATTATAGGTCATTTTGGGCCATTACCATTGAACACGTGATTTTCCTCAACTTCTAAAATACATAACTCCTTCATGCAAAATCCTTATGAGGTCAAATTTGTGACTAAATTGAACAGGTTCAAAATAGATACAAATTTTATGAAGGAACACTTTCCATTTGAAGTCCATATCAAAAGTTATTCAAGGTGGAAGAAGTGAACATTTGACTTAGTACTTCGAAAATTTTCAAATATGTTTGATTTTCCAAACTTCCATCTCAACATTCATCATGATCCAAATTCAAATGGAAAAGTGTTCAACATGAAAGTTGTTCCCCTTGATCTCACCTTTCCAAAAAGTCCAAGATCATCTCATTTGGCCAAGAAATGAAGGACTTGCGCATGGGTTCTTTTCAAAGGTCCATTTGGATGAATTTCACCTTCACTTTCCAATTTCAAATGCATGGCCACATGACATGATTTCAGCATTGAACTCAAGTAATTTCGGACCTGAATACATCACTTGATGAGCCTATCACACGCCCATGCAAGCATGTAAGGCAAACTGCTAAATTTGGCAAATTTTGGAAGTGTGTGGAAATGATTTGCATTGGCTATAAATACAACCCTCATGGCTTAGAATTGAGGACCTCATGCCCAAGCTTTGAACCTGCAATCCAAGCCCTCTCCATTAAAGGATAATCTTGAAGGTTTTCATTTGAAAATCGAGCTTCAAATCTCATTCTGTTTTGAGATTGAAATTCCTAGAGTCCATGCTTTTATTTGGTCCAATTCACCTCCTACAAGCTTCTGAAGCCAAGCCAAGGACAATTGGAAGCATGATCAAGCAAGGTTGAAGCTCTTTCGAAGGTGACTTTTCAAAATTTTCATCTCTTCGATTCTCACTCAATTCTTCACTAATCTTTGTGATTTTTAATTAGCTGAAGTCCTACCAATGTAGGCAATAAGATTGAGTTGCTTTGAGGTGAAATCGAAGCAACTTAGTTCATGATCCTCAAAATTCAAATCCTTGTATCTCTTGATATACTTGGAATTGGAGAAAATTGAGGCCAGATTCAAGCTCCTGCGTATTTTTTCTTTAAATCCATGTCCTTGTTTTTCATTTCCATGGTGGTTGGTTGTGGACCAGTTCGGTGAGGTCCACTTGAGAAGACAACCGAAGTTAGGGCTTCGGTGATGTGCTGTCATGTATTATGGCTGTTTGATCTGTTTGAAATTTTTTAATCTTAGCCATCTGTTTTGATTACCAACCATGTGATGCGTTGACTGAAAACTATGGTCGATTGCGTGCGCGTGGCCATCAGATATGCCACCTCAATTAATGAGGGAGATCTGATGGCCCTTGTTTTTTTCTATTTTTATTTTTATTTTTGATTTTATGTTTAATCCTTTTATCTTGTTTAATTCATATTAATTACATTTTTAATCCAAAAAATATGGACTTTCACCAAAAATCTTTAAATATTTTTCTCTTCCATATTCTGAATTAAAATTATTTTTTGGATTAATTTTAATATTTTTCATGAATTAAATGCTTTTGTGCATATTTTTAATTGTTTAAAAATACTTCTGACTTTTCAAAAATCATGAAATTTTTTGTCTAAGGTCCTTTGACCTTGTTTGACCTAGGATAAATCTCTTGGCCATTTATTTTGTGTTTTGAAGAGGTTCTTGGTTTTTTCCAAATTAAATTGTATTTTAATGCATTTTTAATTTGATTTTTTGATTGATTAATTATGTAAAAATTATGTTGAGCCATTTTTATGGTCTTGTGATGTTTGAATATTTGTTTGGGCCTTGGTCAAGGTTGATTTGACTTTTGTTGGATTAAAATCATTGGATTTAAGGGATTGATGAAATGTACATTTCATCTCCCAAAATGAACGAATGATTTTAATTTGATAAAATTCCTCCCATAATCATTTTGTGTTTCTCTCATTCCCTTCCCCCTTCATCTTCATCCCTATTCTTTCCCATTCCTTTCATTGACCAATGAAGTCTCTAATGTCTTAAGGATAATTGGTTCATCAATGACCTTGTGTCAGATGAACCAATACAAGTATATATGAGATAGGTCCATCCCTCTTGATCTTTTCTTTTAGTGTGTGGTATGTTTTAGGAGTTTGGTTCATCATACCAAATCTATAACATGCATTAACACCTAAATTTTTATTGCCCAACCTCAGATAGTTGTGACTTCTACATAAGTCCAATTACGATTGCTTAACATAGAGATAAATTTGACCCTAAAGGCATATCATTCTAGTAAGTAAGATTGTAAGTCTCCCACCCTTCATGGTGTTATGTGGAAACTTGACCTTTTTTACTTCCCATGGAAGATGTCTTGGTTTAAGGATCCATGTTTGTGAATGGGTGGTTGAGTGTTCTCCAAAGAATGACTTAATCAATTAAAAACCACCACTAACACTTTACTAACATTTCACTAACTCTTATTAATATTGATTTAATTTCAAGTCATTTACTTTATACAATTTAATTTTCAATCATTCATTGCCATTTACATTTCATTTAACTTGTTTATGTTTATGCCATTTTCATTTTGCTCATTTGAGCCATATCTTCAGATTGTATATATTTGTTTGTACATTTTGATTTTGGTTATGGTCTTAGAACCTTAAAATACTTAATAAACAACAAAAAAACCCTAAAAAATGTTTGATGGACTGTTGATCTTGATCTGAATTTTTGGACTTAGGATTAGGCAACATTCCTTGTGCAAAAGGGACTTGGCCAATGCCAACATTTTGAAACCAAGTTATTGTGAACCGATCCTTCATCTGATGCAAACCTTGGAACTCTGTTTGAATTTATCTGTTGCTTTGTCTTGGTTCTAATTGTTATTTTGATCTTGTGTCTGATGCTTTCTTCTGAGTTGATCAAGGAATATTTCATCTGATACATGAGAAGACAAAGAAGACTGCTGGCTATGGAGTTGCTTGCTTGGATATGGCTATCTTTATTTGATGCCTTTATCTTCATGATGCCTGATATTGCTAATTGCTTGTTGATTATTGCTTGATTTAAAGTCCAAGGGAAAATGGGTTTCTATATGACATTCTTGTGTGTTGGATTGCATCCCATTGGTCAGATCTTTTCAACTCTTAACTTTTAATTTTATGCTTAGGATAGCCTCTTCATCTCCTTCCACTTCTTAAATTTCAAAGTCTCTCCCCCTTTTCAAAAACTTTCTTTGCTTGTGATTTCAAACTTAGACTTTATTTAAATGATTAGAAACTTTGGCCTTATGCCATTGAATTTTCAAACTCTTTCTTAAACCAAATTTGTAAATAGACTTAATCATATTGACTTAAACTTTTAAAAAAAATATATAAAAAGAACTAACAAACCCATTCAATTTTTTTGGCCCCTTGTGCCTTGTTACGTAGGCACAGGTCTGAAGGTATTGTCAAACACAAAAATATAATCAATGAATTATTTTCTTATCCCCACACTCTATTTTTTCTCAAACATCTTTTATACCAAAAACACATACACACATAAGAAAGGGCTCCCTAGGAGTACCTAGACCTTTGGGTGCTAACACCTTCCCTCTGTGTAATCAACTCCCTTACTTGTAATCTATGGCATTTTATTAGTTTTTAATTGAAAACTTCTTATCTTTGGGTTTTGTTCTCACTTTTCCCTTTTCCTTTGGAAACAATAAAAGCGCGGTGGAGACTCTGGTTTTATTGACGTTGAACTTATCCATAGGTTGATGGTCATGAATTTACCGCTACAGTAATTCACTTCTCTGATTTTCTCCAGTGGATTCGTTTTTTCGTTTCCCCGGCAAGTCTATCCTTGATATAGTCATCTTAACCGGTGATAGATATTCTTCCTATTTTGTATTCTACCTAGTAAAATGGTAGTTGCAATTCCTTCTTTCCCCAGAGAGTTTATCCTTGATATGTTCACTTTAATCGGTGACAATTTTTCTCTTTTTCTGGTATTCTACCCAGTAACTGGTAGTTGTAATTCCTATTTGCAGTATTCAGTAAATGGTAGATATAAATCCCATTCTCCCATATGAGTTTATCCTTGATATGTTCACTTTAACCGGTAACAGACACTCTATCTTTGGTTTTCTGCTCAGTAACTGGTAGTTGTAACTCCTATTTTCCCTCGACAGTCTATCCTTGCAATTGATATGTTCATCTTAACCGGTGACAGATATTCTTCCCTTTGAGTTTATCCTTGATATGTTCACTTTAACAGGTGACAGATACTCCCTTTTTGGTATTCTACCCAGTAAAAAGGTAGTTATAAATCCTATTTGGTTTCTTTTTCTCCAGTAGGTTATTCTTACCTAGTAACCGGTAATGAATATTCCTCATTTTCCTCAGTGAGTCATCGTTCATATTTTTTTCCTAACCGGTAACGGATGTCCTTTTGCCAGAGTGTATTATCTTCTTACCCAGTAGTCGGTAATAGATAATATATCTATTTTACATCTGTATTGAAGTTTTTTCTTCCCCAGTTGAGTTTGGGTTTGTATTTCTTTGTGAAATTGAATCTCCTTTTGTCTTGAGTATTTCGGCTTTGTCCTGATCTACTCTTGTCCCTTGAGGATTGCTTTCTCCCTAGTCCGAGTCTTTCCATTGATTTATTTTCATGGATAATCCCCTAGTGTCTCCAGCAGTTTTCAAGTCGTAGCCTGGCCTACGCATAACTTTTGTGCTAGAGTCTTTATCGCCCCAGTGAGTGTTCCTTATGGAACGCATTGTGCTCCTGTGGACTTTCAGTCTCTCTGGATTCTTTTCCTTTGTGGCAATATATCCCCCATAAATATTATATTTGCACTCATGTCATATGCATCATGAGGTCTCTTAGGGACCAAAATTTGTTTATGGATGTTGTTATTTAAGTCCATTCTACTAAGTTGATACAAATATTTTAACCTTCACATCCTTAGCTAAAATGTCCTGAAATAGGGGCAGCTGTAAGACCCCAATTTTGACCCTAAGATCCCTCATGCTATCTCATCATTTGCATTGGCTTTGGGATCACACCTTGGTATCCTTCTCACCCCTCCTTCATTAGGTTTGTTTTAGGAGAGATCACAAGCATATTTTATTGTATCATACTTTATTTTCTTTTGTTTACTAACCAAAAAACCAAAAATATGTCTATGTATCTTTTGTAGGTGTGTGTGTCCATCTAGGCCCCCACCAAGTTCATATTTAGGGTTTGAGACCCTAAATGGAAGAGATCAATCAAGAAAAGGTTCAAAATGGTTCTAAGTATCATATAGGGATCCCCATGCCCTTTAATTGTCATTTTGATCACGAATTCATCAAGAGTTTGAAGCTTGTTTGTCTTGGAAGCCCTAATTCATTTGGGTATCGTATGTAACTTCCTCAACAATTTTCTTCATCAATTGGTCAAATATATCAATGGATACTCCATTTTACATCATCTCAAGCATATATGATTCTACGTAATCCCCAAAGATCAAAAGAACTTTGAATTTGCAAGTTGGTTCAAGGAGGTTGACCAGAGAAGTCAACTAGTCAAATCTAGGGTTCCCTAGACCCTATCTCCTACAATTTTTGTCATATGAAAATTATTCCAAGAGAAAAGTTACTCTTTTTGACATTCCAAACAACTTTTATGTTTATATCAAGAGCTAAGTTTGCTTGGAAAGTCATTTTTTATGGTGAAAGATTATAGGTCATTTTGTTTGTGCCCTAGATGGAAAGTCAACTTACAAGAATCATAACTTGCTCATTTTTTATGATATGAAGGCCATCCAAGTTTTATGATCAATTCCAAGATGCCTTTTCCAACTTTTTTTCTTTGAGAAATTTGAAATTCTACTTGCAAGGGAATGTTCCAAAAGGAAACATTATAGGCCATTTTGGGCCATCATCATTGAACAAGCAATTTTCCTCAACTTCTAAAATCCATAACTCCCTCATGCAAGATTCAAATGGTGTCAAATTTGTGACCAAAATGAATAGGAATGAAATATATACAACTTTGAAGAAAGAACCATTTTGATTTTAAGCTCATATCAAAAGTTATTCAAGATGGAAAAAGTGATCATTTGACTTTTAACTTAGAAACTTTTCAACTATGTTTGATTTCTCCAACTTCCACCTCAAAATTCATCATTATCCAAACTCCAAATGGAAAATGTTTCAACTATAAAATTTCTTCCCTTCATATTACCTTTCAAAAGAGTCTAAGATCATGTAATTTGGAGCATTTTTGAGTGACTTGGGCATGGGTGAAATGCATGGCCCCATTTGGAAGATTTTCATGACCAATTCTCATTTCACATTGCATGGCTTCATGAATTGCTTTCAGCATCACACGTGCATAATTTTGGACTCATTTAAATCATTCTTTGGGCCTTGCACACGCCCATGCAAGCATGCACCATTGCATTGCTATTTTTGGCAAAATTTTAAATGGTGTGAAAAGCAATGTGTAAACTATATATACATGATCCTTGAGCTCAGAATGGGATCCCTCTTGCCCAAGCTTTGACCTGCTTCTTCCCTAACCTCCATTAAAGGATAAACTTGAGGATTTCTCTCAAAATCGAGTTTCAATTCTCATTTATTTTGAAATTGAAACTCCAAGAATCCAAGCCTTTTAATTATCCATTTCACTTCCTGCAAGTTGTTATAGGTGAGCCAAGGCATCTTGGAAGCAAGATCAAGCTTAATTGAAGCAAACCGAAGGTGAATTTTCTGATTTTTCTCTTCTTCGATTCTCCCTCAATTCTCCACTATTTTGCTTGTTCTTTGGTTGTCTGAAGACCTACCAATGTAGGCGACAAGATTGAGTTTCTTTAAGGTCAAATCGAAGCAACTCAGTTCATACTCCTCAATTTTCAATTCCACATATCTTTCAATATAGTGAGTATTAGAGAGTTTTGAGGGCACATTTGGATTCCTGGCAATTTTCTCTTCAAATTATTGTATACACTTTTCATTTTCATGAAGGTTGATTGTGGACCAGTCCGGTGAGGTCCACATGAGAAGATGATTGGAGCCCTATCCCCGGTGGTGTGTTTACACTCTCCCATCCTTTTGATCTTCGTTCACATCTTAATTAGGTCTCTTGGTTTTGATTACCACTCCTGCAGCGCGTTTGACTTGGCCTTTGGTGGTTTGCACACGCGTGGCCATCAAATTTGCCACCTCAATTAATGAGGGAGATCTGATGGCCCTTGTTTTTTCCCATTTATATTTATTATTCTAATTTTATTTTAATTGCTCCTATTTTATTTAATTCATATTAAATCCATTTTTAATCCAAAAAATACGGGACTTTCACCAAAAATCTTTAAATATTTTCCTCTTCCGTATTTTGAATTCAAATCATTTTTTGGATTAATTTTGGTATTTTTGTGAATAAAATGATTTTGGACTTGTTTTTAAATGTTTTAAAATACTCTGACTTTCCAAAAATTCTCAATTTTTTTGTCTATGGTCATTTGACCTAGAATAAATCCCTTGGCCATGTATTTGGTGATTTGAAGGGATTTGAGGTTTTTACTTTTGAAAAATGCATTTTAATCATTTTTAATTTGATTTTGACTTGTTTAATTGTTTAAAAATATTTTTAAGCCATTTGATTGACTTTGTGGTGTTTGACTTTCCATTTGGCCTTGATCATGGTTAATTTGAACTTCCATTTGATCAATACTATTGGATTTAGGGGGTTTGATGAAATGTACATTTCATCCCCCAAAATAAATGGATAGTATTGAGAAGATGAAATTCCTCCTATGATCAATTTGGGTTTCTATTTCCCCTTCCCTCTTCGTCTTCATCCCTATTCTTCCCCAATCCCTCATTGACCAATGATCTCTCTTCATGGCTAATGCTAGTTGATTCATCAAGGACCTTGTGTTAGATGAATCCACATGAGCCTGACTAAGATAGGTCCTTCCCACTTTATTTTTGTGTGTGGTATGTCTTAGGAGCTTGGTTTTTTGTACCAAGTCTCTAACATGCATTAACACTCATATCTTTATTGCCCGACCTCAGATAGTTGTGACTTCTACATAAGTCCAATTACAATTGATTAACATAGAGCTAGATTTGTCCCAAAAGGCATAACATTCTTGTAAGTGAGATTGTAAGTCTCCCATTCTTCATGGCATTGTTTGAAACCGTGACTTTTTCCATTCATGGGAGCTAGTGGGATACTTGTTGATTTATCCAAGTTGGATCCCTTCTCATGTATGATGTCTCGGCCTCACTAACATTTGACTAACTTATTATTAATACTGCTTTATTTCCAAGTCATTTACATAATGCAATTTAAATTTCAGTACCTTAATCATTCATTGCCATTTATATTTCATGCAATCTATTTATGTTTCGTTCCTTTCCACTTTGCTCACTTGAGCCATATCTTATGATTGTGTATATTGCGTGCTTGTGATTTTGTTTTATTTGTGGTCTTATGACCTTAAAATACCTAATAACAAGAAAAACCCTAAAAAAATATCTTGGCGGACTGTTGGACTTGATATGAACTTTTGGACTTAGGATAGGAAATCTTCCCTATGCTTTGAGGACTTGGCCAAAGCCACTATTTAAAACTGAGCTATCCTTGCATGTGCTTTTCATCTGATGAAAACCTTGAGTGCCTTTGGTTAATCTATTACCTTGTCTATGTGCTTGGTTGTTATATTGTTATTATTGTTTACGTCTAGTGATTGTTTCTGAGATTTTGCTAAGGAATATTTTCATTTGATACATTGGAAGACATTGAAGATTGCTAGTTATTGGAGTGCTTAATTGGATATTATGGTTATCTTTATTTGATGCCTTAGTCTTCATATGATTTTCTTAGATGTTTGCTTATGCTGATTGCTTGCTCAAAAATCTAAAGGAAATGGGTTTCTATCTGACATTCTTGTCTTGTGGATTGGATCCCATTGGTCAGATCTTTTCAACTCTAAACTTTTAATTTTTGTATAGGATAGTCTTTTCATCTCCTCCCACTTATTTAATTTCAAATCTCTCCCTCTTTTTAAAACATTCTTTGCTTGTGTTTTTTTTAAATTAGACATGTTTTAATGATTAGAAACTTTAGCCCTATGCCATTGAATTTTCAAAGATTATTCTTGAATCAAACTTGTAAATGAACCTAACCATATTAACTTCAATTTCAAAAGACAAAAAGAACTAACAAACTCGTTCAAGTCTTTGGCCTTTTTGTGCCTTTTTTCTGTTAAACTTTTGTTAAAATCAATTCACCAACTTCTTTGAAATTTTTACAACGAACTACGGGGTTTTGATCCCTCATTTTTATTGATGTCGAGTTTATCCATAACTTTATGGTCATGAATTTACCGCTACAGCTTACCAACAACGCTTTCTAACCTCCAACAATGACAAGCTTCCCATTCTTGACAAATTTGAGCTTCTGATGCAGAGTCGACGTGACAACACCTGCCTCATGAATCCATGGCCTACCCAATAAACAACTATAGGCCGGGTGGATATCCATTACCTAGAAAGTAATTTAGAAGTCACTCGGACCAATCTTAATCGGGAGGTCAACTTCTCCTATGACAGTTTTATGAGAACCATCAAACGCTTTCACAATCACACCATTGTACCTCATGGGTGCTCTTTGATAAGATAGCCTTGCCAAGGTAGACTTGGGTAGAACGTTCAAATATGAACTAGTGTATACCAAGATGTTGGACAAAGCATCCTCTTTGCAATTCATAGATATATGGAGAGCCACGTTATGATTCTTGCCTTCCTCGGGAAGCTCCTCATCACAAAAACTCAAATTGTTGCACGAAGTGATATTAGCAACGACGTGATCAAACTGATCAACTGTAACATCATGTTCAACATAGGCTTCCTCAAGCACTTTCAGCAACGCCTCTCGGTGTGCTTCAGAATTCATCAACAAAGATAACACATAAATTTTAGAGGGCGTCTGGAGCAACTGCTCCACAACATTAAACTCACTCTTCTTAATCAAACAGAGAACTTCATCATCATCATCCTTAACCTTCAAAACACTCTATTCACCAGACTGATAGATTGCAGTGTTAAAAGGATCAACCATCGAAATAACCACTTCGGCTTTCTTCCCAACTATAACGTCCTCCAGAACCTTCGCGGATATCAGACTAAACATACGACCGCTTCGGGTCACCTTCACAACAATAGCAATGCTTACTACTTAATTAGATATGGGAAGAGGAACCTCTTACCCCCCTTTAATCATAGTATAAACATACTTATAAGGCACATCTTTATCGGATGCGTACGGGACTGGGCCCGCCAACCGTATTACCAACGGTGATACCAATCTATTACTTCTTTTTCTACTGTCAAACTGGATTTCCACTTGCTCAAGAGTCTTGAAAACTGACACAATCACATTCACATCATCACCCGGATCTATGGCTTGCTTGATTTGAATCATACCTTCATCCATCGACTTTTGAATGTCCCTCTTCACAATCATACACCCACGTGAATTAACACTGCAAATGATGAAACCATCATGATCATGTTCAAAGTCACTGATCAGACACAAAGTTTTATGCAGCTCCACCAAGGATCTTTGGATATGTCATACATCAAAAACTTTGTACTTATGGGGACAACCGTCCACCATATTCACAAAAGACTTACCATGAGTAGGTTATGGATTGGCTTTGACATTTGGAACTCGGTATTCAAAGGACACCATCCCACTTTTCACCAATCGTTGAAATTCATGCTTCAGCAGATAATAATTCTCAATATCATGGTCGGGCGCCCCTTGATGATAGGCACAATGTTGATCGGGATTATACCACAACGGTAGAGGTTCAAGCATATGTGGAGGATTCTTCGGGTGAACCAGATTCTTCATAATAAGAGATGGATATAGTTATGCATAAGACATATGAATAAGATCAAATGTGACCTTCTTCCTCTCATAATTGTTGTGATGATTATTGTTGTGAGTACGTCGTTGTTGTTGATGAGGTTGAACTGGTGCTGATTGAATGGCATAATTATTGGTAAATACTGGAATAACAGAGGATATTTGATGATGTTGCTGATGAGATATGGAATTTTTCTTCATATATGGCCTCCTTTGCCTCCTCACAGATACTGAACTAGTTTCTCTCTCCTTCTTCTTAGAGAAACCACCTCCATACTTCTTACTAGTAGACGTTTCTTCTCTAGACAGACGGCCTTCACGGACACCTTTTTCAAGACGCATCCCAATGTTCACCATTTCGGTGAAATCATTGGGAGCGCTAGTAATCATACGCTCGTAATAGAATGAACTCAAAGTCGTGAAAAAGATCTTCGTCATTTCCTTTTCTTCCAATGGACGGCTGATCTGAGCGGCAAGCTCTCTCCACCTCCTTGTATACTCTTTAAATGTCTCCTTATCCTTTTGAGACATGAACCTAAGCTGGTCACGATCGGGAGCCATATTCATATTGTACTTATACTGCTTGACAAAGGCCTCACCTAAGTAATTGAAAGTACGAACGCTAACACTATCTAGACCCATGTACCAATGAAGAGCGGAACTAGTCAAACTGTCTTGGAAATAGTGAATGAACAATTGATCATTATTTATCTGGGTTGACATCTTGCGGGAGTACATCACAAGATGGCTTAAAGTACAAATGTTCCCCTTGTATTTCTCAAAGTCAAGGACATTGAACTTAACAGGGATCTTCATATTGGGCACTGAGCAAAGTTCTGCAGCACTTTTCCCAAACAAATCTTTCCCCCTCAGCTTCTTTATTTCCTTTCTCATCTCTTGAAACCGATCCTTCATCTTATCCATCTTCTCATACATATCTAGACCCTCACACGGTTCAGAATGATAAATAATCTCTTCAACACGGGGCATAACATGCACAACAGGAGGATGAGGAGACATGACCGGGCGAGATGCCGACATTGTAGAAACATTAGGAGCATAACCCTCAGGCACATAATTAAGAGGCATTCCCCACAGGAATTCGGCAAGCATAGAATGCACAGGCTGATTGACAGAAGCCATAGACATTGGCGTTGAAATAATCTCTAAGATGATTGTTCGTTGTTGCAGAGTTGCAGGAGTTGGAGCTGCTTGACTCTAAGTTGCAATGAGAGATTCCATAAGAGAGGTAAGCCTATCGACCTCTTCCTTGAGCCCACTGTTCTCTTGTTCCATCTGATCCATCTTACGTTGACGATTAATATGAGTATTGTATTGATGTGTCAACTTGACTGAGACAAAGATGACATGAGACTCCTGGCCGAAGGGCTAGAATACAAGAAACCTGCGATGCAAATGATGCATGAATTCAATGTTTTTGATTTTATTACTTTCTAGGAACATACAAAGCCTTATTTGAAAATATTTTTCAATAATAATAATAAATAATAATAATTTGAGTTGACCATAAAAATTTCATTTTCATTCATAATATTTGGAAGGATTACACCGAGTTTAATTTCAGAAACCAAAATACAAATACAAGGGAAAATGAAAATAGCATCATAAGGATCCCTAGCAACTGCATCAGATGAACTGGATATGGTGTGTACTTCCTTCAAAAGCGTCTGATCTATGACTCGTAAGTGGTCTTCATGTGAGATTTCTTGGTGACGACTTGATCGACGATCTTCTTCCAAGCACCAGAAGGTCGGGGGATACTAGAGGCAAATAAATCCTCTGGCTCTCTCTCTTGGCTGCAAGATCTTCGAGAATATCAATGAGTGCATCTTTGTCTTTCATATCAAGTTGCAACTCTACTTGCTTTCGATTCAAAGCAAGGAACCGTTCTTCCCAAAGGTCCCTCTCTTACTTCATCTTAGCTAGTGCACCTTCCAACTCCTCTACGTAATGGTTAGGGAGAGTTGATGCCTCAACCATAACCATAGGCATAGGTCTTTCACAGGAATACGACATCTTAAGCTCCAAAACTCTCTTCTTCACCCAACTAGTGTAAGGTTCCAAAGCTACACAATTGCGCAGTCCAAGCTCGACTCTTCCCTTCCTATGAATACTATGTTAAGCATGCACCATCCTACCCTTCAAATTTTGGGTATCTTTACCCTCTTGATAGAATAGACCTTCTAACTGAATGCTATTAGGTTTATCCTTTAAGGGGAACCCAAGTTGGCGACAAGCCAAAACGGGGTTGTAGTTGATTCCTTCTTGTGTACCAATGAGAGGCACATTAAAGAATTCACCACAACTATCAATAATCTTCAAGCCATCAAATGCAGGATCATACCAAGTAATATCATCATTAGTAAGAGACATAAGTCTCTGAGACCATCGTAGACATTGCTTGTTCTCTAAGAAGACTGGTGTCTGAGGCAAGTGTGAAATAAACCACTTGTACGGAAGAGGAATGCAACATACAATGGTTCCACTACCTTTACAATTCCTTATATGTAGAGAGAAATACGTGTCACCCAACAGAGATAGAACATGATTCCCAATCAAGAGGATTCTTATGGCATTAACATCGACAAAGTTGTCAATGTTAGAAAAAAAAATACTAAACCATAGATAAGTAATACCAAGATAGCCTCCAAGGTGTCCATACTACCATCTTGAGCAAAAGTGGTAGCTCTCCCAATCAGAAACTCAAAAGTCAGACCTCAGATACCTTATTTCTTTGTCATATTTGCATCAATCTCAGATTTCTTCCAATGAAGATCATCAACTATAACTTGAGATTTCAGAATCTCCTCCAATCCATTAAAAGACACCTTATCAGATACGAGGTATACCTAAGAGATAGGCATACTCCTCCAATGTAGGCATAAGCTGATAATGAGGAAATGTGAAGCACCGGTAGAGAGGATCATAAAACTGAACTAACACACTCAAGAGTCCTTCAACAACTTCAGTAGATAGCACAGACAAAAGCTTCCCATGATGTACTTCTTAGTGTTCCTTCATCCATAATCCATGGTCAGAAATTATTTGCAAAAATGACCTTAGTTCCTTGAAATTTATTTTTGTGATGAATGTTATGATGCGCATGTAAGCATGAATGCAATAATCAAACATAAGGGATCACACACAAGGTAAACACAAACAAAGGTCAAGGGATGGATCAAGTCATCATCAAGATCAATCATCCATTTTGGTGGATTATATTTTTTCACCTTATCAACATCCAAGACCATTGATACTGATGAGACTGATCAGATCAACCAAGAATCAAAAGTTTTGTTACGAGTCACGAGCATGTGATCAGGTTAAGAACCATCCTAAAGGAGTGTACTATGGATAAAAACATGTAGAGCATGTTCTAAAAAGTTCCCAGAGTCGTGATCCCATCTATCGGATACTATAGGTTTGGATGACTGACTCATCAACCCATAGTATTCTAAAGAGAAACTTGTCTGAGTGTAGTATCGTGTAACAACTATTATCAAGTCTACACTTGAACAGTCTTCGCACTACATCCTAAATAGGACAAGAAGGGTTAAATGTTCTACGGTCATCAGCTTCTCGGACTCCCAGATCAGAGAAAGTAATGCCTATCCATGACTTACTTGTGTGACATCAGTAACTCCAAAGGGGTCTCCATTGAGTGGAGGATCTCAAGTTAACTCTTTCAGTAATAACTCCATCAAAGCCAACATGACTATACCACCCTCCTATCTTAGATTTCACTCAAGTCCGGGTATAGAACCTATCTCACCATACAGAGATCACCAAGCACAACAGACAGAAAATATCACACGTACAATATATACAAACATACAAACATCAATAAATAACAAATATAATACACACAAAAAGAAGGCTAAACCCACTTGGGACTATTCCCCAACAGAGTCACCACTTTTTTTTCTATAGAGGTAAATCCATGACCATTGAGCTATTAGTTAACTCAATGTCAATAAAACCAGAGTTGGCATCACGCTTTTATTGTTTCCAAAGGAAAAGGGAAAAAGTACGAACAAACCCAAAGATAAGAAGTTTTCAAATCAAAACTAATAAAATGTCAGATATTACAGGTTAGGGGGTTGGTTACATAGAGGGAAGGTATTAGCACCCAAAGTGTCCTAAGTACTCCTATGGAGCCCTTTTTGTGTGTAAGTGTTTTGGTTGAAAGAGATGTTTGCTTAAAAGTTAGAATCAGGGGATGGGAAAAGAATTCATTATTTAGATTTTTGTGTTTGATAAGACTTTTGGTCTTATGCCTACGTACCAACATAAAATGAGGGATCAAAACCTCGTAGTTCGTGGTAAAAATTTCAAAGATGGTTGGATTGGTTTTAAGAAAAGCTTAAAGATCTTTTGTTATCAATGTGATAATACTCAACCAAACATCCACCGATAATAAGGGCTTTACAACATTTAAGAGGGAGGGCTTCAACTTGGATAAATCAACAAGTATGCCACTAGCCCCTAATAAATGTAAAGACTTACACTTAACATATCATGGAATGGGAGAATTACATCTCAACCAAATATATCTCAAACCTATATACTTTCTTTTGAAAAGTTTAAAAGGAAAAGGCACAAAGTGGCCAAAATGATTAGATGAGGTTATTAGTTCTTTTTGAAAATATGGTCAATATGATTAAGTCTTTTTACAAATTTTATTCAGAAAACATTTTGAAGATCAATGGCATAAGGCCAAGGTTTCTATTCATTAAAACAAGTCTAAATTGAAAACAACAAGCAAAGAATTTTTGAAAATGAGAGGGAGATTTTGAAATTAAAGACGAAGGAGGAGTTGAAAGGACTATCCTAAACAAGATTTAAAAGTTTAGAGTTGAAAAGATCTAATCCATGGGAAGCATCCACAAGACAATAATGTTAGATAGAAATTCATTTCCTTTGGATTGTCAAGCAAGCAACAAAGCCACAATCATCCAAGAAATTAACAAGAAGAGCAAATGGTATCAAATGATGATAACCAAACATCCAAGCAAGCAGTCCAAAGCAAGCAATCTTCAATGTCCTTTAGATGTATCAGATGAATGGTTCCTTGAAACATCCTCAAAGAGAAAAGCATCAAATAATATCAATAAAATCAAAATAATAACTTAGACACAGAGAAAGAGTGTATCAAATAAACCCATGGGAGTCTCTCTAGATTGTATCAGATGAATGGCATTGGCCAAGAAATGGTCTCAAATTAATGGCATTGGCCAAGTTTCCATAGTTCAGGGATGTCGCCTACTCTAAGTCCATAGGTCCATATAAAATCACAAACATAGGTCCAACAATCCACCGATGTATTTTTTAGGTTTTTTTTTATTAAGTGTTTTAAGGTCCTAAGACCATAAACAAAACAAGATCATAAGCACAAATATAATACAAGCACAAAATATGACTCAAGTGAGCAAAATGAAACTGACTGAAACATAAAGAATTTACATGAATGTAAATGACAATGAATGATAAAGTGTAGGAATTTAAATTTCATTAAAGTAACTGACACTAAAATAAAGTCAATATAAAGAGATGTTAGTGAATGTTAGTGGAAGAGAAAAGATGTTTTAGTCATTTTTTGGAGAACACACAACCATCCACTCACAAGCATGAAGATATGAACCTATACATCATTCATGAGAAGGGCTCCAACTTGGATAAATTAACAAGTATGCCACTAGCTCTCACTAATTGAAGAGGATAAAAATCTTTCACACAATACCATGAGGAATAGGAGACTTATAATCTCACTTACAAAAATGTTATTACCTTTGGGACAAATTTGGCGCTATGTTAAGCAATCATAATTAGACTTATGTAGAAGTCACAACTATCTGAGGCCAGTTAAAAATAATATTGGTGTTAATGCATGCTAGAGACAAGGTATCAAGACCAAGCTCCTAAAGCATACCACATATAAAAATAAGAGGGGATGAACCTATCTCAATCAAGCTCATGTTAATTCATCTGACACAAGGTCATTGATGAGTCAACTAGCATTTGATCTATGAGAAGTCATTGGTCATGAGAGGATAGGGGACGAAAAGAGATGAAGATGGAGAGATGAAATGAAAGAGAATCCCAAATTGATCAAGGGATGAACCTCACTTGATCAATACCATTCATTCATCTTGAGGGATGAAGTTCAAACTTCATCACCCCCTGAATCCAATGGTATTGACCCAGTCAAAGTCCAATCAACCAAGATCAAGGCCAAACAGAAGTTGAGTCAACACAAAGTCAATACAAATGCTCAACAAAACAATAAAGCAATTAAAACAATTTAAAACAATTTTTTAAAAAGAAGAAATAATTTTTTAAAGGTTAAAAACCTAAAACCCCTTCAAATCACCAAAGAAATGGCCAAGGGATTTATCATAGGTCAAACAAGGTCAAAGGACCATTGCCTAATTTTTTTTTTCATTTTTGAAAAGTCATAAGTATTTAAAAATCAATTAAAACAAGTTAAAAATCACAAAATTCACTAAAAATATCAAACGCAATCCAAAAATTAATGTTAAATCAAAAATGGGAAGAGGAAATTATTTATGAAATTTTGGTGTTGGTCCCATAATTTTTGGATTAAAAATAAAATTATAATAAATTTTGGAATAAAATCATATTTAAAAATTAATTGGAAAAATCAAATAAATAAAAAATACAAGGGCCATCAGATCTCCCTCATTAATTGAGGTGGCAGATCTAGTGGCCATGCGCGCTCAGTCCACCAAGGCTTCAGTCAACGCGTGCACACACTGGGTAATTAAAAGGAACATACCAGATTAGAACATGGGATCATGATTGGAGAGTGTGGGATGCACCAACATACCATCGAAGCCCTAGCTTCGGCCATCTTCTCCGGCAAGCTTCGCCGGACTGGTAAGACTAAAAAGTTTGCAAAAATGGATGGATCATATACCATTTTAAAGAGAAAAATGCAAGGAATCCAAATATGACCTCCAATTCTTCCAACTCTCACTCTATAATAAAAAAAGTGGAGTTGAAAGTTGAGGTATCAAACATGAGTTGCTTCGATTCGACCTCAAAACAACTCAGGAACATTGCCAACATTGGTAGGACTTCAGTCATCTATAAATTGAGCCAGGATCTTAATAAATGTGTGAGAATTGAAGAGAAGAAAATTGAAGAAATTCACCTTCAGGTAGCAGCTTTGGAGCTTAATTCTTGATGCAATTCCACTTGGGTTCTCTTCCTCTCACTTACAAAAGCTTAATGAAATGAAAATGACAGTGAATCCTTGGAGTTCTTGTTCATAAACTGAGATTGAATAAGAGATCTATTTCAAAGAAATCCTCAAGGTATTTTGTAGAGTAAGGCTATGGGAGTGATTGGAAAATCTTGGGCAAATGTCCTCTTTCAATTTGAGGCAATGCACTTTAATTTATAGGCAAATGATTTGATTTCCACACCATTCAAAGTTTGAACCAAAAATAGCAAATCCATGTGTTCAGGCCCAAACTATCATTGAAATCCACTCAAATTCATGCACAAATACTATTGATGTCATAACATGAAGCCATGCAAAGTTGCATATCAATTGGAATTCAAATGTTGCTAAATTAAGCCATGAAAATAACCTATGCACAAGTCCCTCAATCCTTGTCCAAATGAAGTGATCTTGGTCTCTTTGGAAAGCTTCCATTATGAGGAACAATTTTGATGTTGAGACTTTTTCCATTTGAAGCTTGGAAAATGGTAAATTCTGACCTTGAAGTTGGAAGAATCAAACATACTTGGAAATTTTCTAAGTTAAAAGTCAAATGACCTCTCTTTCCACTTTGAATAACTTATGATATGAGCTTAAAATGACTTTGGTTCCTTCTACAAAGTTGTATCCCCTTCAATTATCTTCAATTTTATCACAAATTTGACACTATCTGGAGCTTTCATGATGGAGTTATGGGTTTTAGAAGTTGAGGAAAATTGTTTGTTCAATGATGAGGACAAAAATGGACCCATAATGTTTTCTCATGGAACACGAACTTGCAAGTAGAATTTGACCTTTATCGAATAAGCAAAGCTCAATAAGACATCTTGCGATTGATCATGAAACTTGGATAATATTCATATCATAAAAATTTAGGAAGTTATCGTTCCTGGAAGTTGACCTCCTATCTAGGGCACAGACAACATGACCTATAATCTTTCACCATAAAAATGACTTTACAAGCAACATTAGCTCTTGAGGACAACATGAAAGTTGTTTTTATTGTCATAAAGAGTAAGGTTTCTCTTAGAATCATTTTCATATGACAAATATTATAGGAGATAGGGTTTAGGAAACCCTAGATTTGATCAATTGACTTTTCTGGTTAACTTCCTTGAACCAACTTGCAAACTTGAAGTTCCTTTGATCTTAGGGGATACTAGAGGATCATATATGCTTATTGTCGCACCTCGAAAAATGAGAACACGTCTTAGCGAAGCGCAATCGCACGCTCGCAATGATGGACTAAACAGAGTCGCCACCGAACTTTATTTATTCCTAAAAAGGAAAGGGGAAACATCGATAAAACCCAAGAAAGAACCCCTTACGTCCGTTGTACTCAACGGGAACCATTAGGTTAGTTGTGTGCGTTAGTGTTAGCTTAAAATGTTAGGCTTCTCGAGCTATTAGGTGGGAAAGAAAGAAGAGAAGAGAAATAATGTTTTTGGATTTTTACAATGAAGGAGACTAAACCTAAGTTTTTTATTAATGGGCCTGACAAGATTTACAAATCCTGCTCCTACGTATCTCCGGGTGCAATAGAGAACTCAAGGCTTACGTAGTTCTGGGTAGAAAAATATTTGTTTGTTGGTCGATTTTAGCGAAAGCTATATTGTATTAATCAATGAAAACATTATTTTACCCAAAAACAGATGAGGAGCGGACGTATACCACACATCGAATGGATTTACAAATCAACATTCAGAAAAATGTCACTTATCTCAACTCAACAATTATGGCCGAAGCATTGCTTTACATCACCTTAAGACAAGATATATTTCGTTTATGAAAAGGGTTTAAAGATCAATCGCACAATGACGAAAAATAGTTTGACTGGTTGGATATATTTTTGGGTTTGAAAGACGAGTATTTATGACTTGCCAGCTCTTACAACTTGGGTCTAATACTCGGGATTAAGTCTGGACCTTTCACCTAGGTAATCTTTTTCTTTCAATTTTAATTATGAAAATGGTTTGAATACTTACAAGTGTTTTGAAGAGAATACGAATACTTATGGCTTGCAAGCTCTTACAACTTAGGCCTAATATTCGGGATTACGACTGGATATTTCATCGAGATAGTCTTTTTATTCCAACTTACTTATGAAAATGGTTTGAATATTGGAGTGTTTTGAAGAGAAGATGAATACTTATGGCTTGCAAGCTCTTACAACTTGGGCCTAATATTCGGGATTACGACTGAATATTTCATCTAGATAATCTTTTTCTTCCAACTTACTTATGAAAATGGTTTGAATATTAGAATATTTTAAAGAGAAGACGAATACATAGGGCTTACAAGCTCTTACAACTTGGACCTAATACTCGGGATTACGACTGGATATTCCATCCAGGGTAATCTTTTTCTTCACATTTTATTACGAAAAATATTTGAACAAAAGGTTAAAGTGAATGTTTGAGATTAAAATAACTGAAATATGAGTTAAATTAAAGAAATTGAATGGATGTCTTCACAAGGGCTTGATGTGGAGGAAACCAAAATATGTTGATTATAAATAAATAAATAAAAATATGAATAATAAAAAAGGTTTAACTTTTTGATGCATAAGAAAACAAAAATAGAATAATAATAATAATATATATAAAACAATGTTTTGGAATACTTTGAATTAAATGGAGATAAAAAACTAACCTAAATTAAATAGTTACAAAAGAATAAGAAATAAAAACAAACAAATCTACGAGAAATAAAATTAAATGAGAATAATGAAAAATAAACCAAAGCCAAGTATTGAAGTAGGGACCTAGTGAGAGACATGAGAAGTTTAAACCATTAGGCCAAGAGCAAGTAGTTAGGATACATGTTCAATAATTAATACAAACATCAAAACCAAGTCATTTGAAAAAAAACAATGGGCTCAAAAATGGGCGGAGCAGGTTTAAAGAGGGAAGGCGGGTCAGGAGATCCAAATGGATCTCAACTGACCCGCCCAAAAACAACATAAAACAATTAGTAAAGACAAAACCCTAAAAACGTCCGCGTCAAGACCTTTCACCCAAATTTCGACATTCTTCTTCACAAACCAAATTCATTGTTCAAAATGACCTCACCCACATGAACCAAACTCACGATGGCTAATCGACCGACCAAAAACTCCACGGCGGCTGACCCTAACTCCACGGAAGCCAGGTTCAACGATGGCAAAACGTGCGGCCAAAACCTCCACGGCGGTCGGTCCTAACCCAACGACAGCCAAGCTCTCCCGGTTTTACATTGGGAGATTTCAGGTATGTGTCTCTGATTTTTGCTTTTGGTGATAATAAGAAATTTTCTGTTAGGTTTTGTGCTATATGGACTTTTGGTCTGAGGAATATTTTGAAGATGTTGGCTATTGATCTCTCTTTGATTCTTGTTACTACTGTTATTTTGATGTTTTTTTATCCTCCTTGGAACTTCTTGGTACTGATGTGTTAGAGAAATGTGGTAGCTATTAGTTTTTTTCACTTCTGCTTGGTGTTTTTTATATATACTGAGTGCAAAAAGGGTTTGTGTTTAATTCAAAAGATAAATAAGAGCAACTTCCTAACACCTTTTTTTGAAGTCAGAAATTAACTCTCAATTTGGGGAAACTATAGAACCTGCACATTACCCTTTCTATTTATTTTTTTTGAAATTATTTTGGACTTGTTTATGAAATTATGCTAACTGCTGTTCTGAAATATTCTGAAATTTGCAGAATAAAAGGACAAGTTGGTAGAAAGGGACCCTTCAAAGGACAAGTCAAATCTTTGTTTCTTGTTACTGATTTTTTTTAATTTTTGTAATAACATATATGGAACTTAAGGCAAATGTTAATTTAAATGTAATATAATTTATTTTTTTGTAATTTACCATCTTTGTAATATAAAATGAAAAAAGTATTATAAAACTAAAACAACTATTATAAAATTAGCAAGAAAGTAAAAAATATTTTTTAAAAAAAGAAAATAAATTATAGTATCAATTCTTATGGAAATACTACAAAAACTAGATTTATTTAAGAGAAAAAAAACTATAATTACTTCTTACTCCATGGTTTAATTTTGAACTTAAAAAGAAACATAAACTATTACTACCACTTCTAATTAGAACACAAGAAACTTGCTTGAATTTATACAAGACATGACACAATTAAGGACCTAAAAAAAATAATAAAATATGGAACCCTTATTAGAAATTTCTCTAAAAAAAGGGTAAAGGCAAAGCTCCAAACATATAATGTCAAACTTGACGAAATTCCAAACCAAATCTAAATATACATGCTAACAAGCATTTCATGTGAAACAAGTATAATGAACACATGTGGACAAGTATATGAATGTATATGCATCAATGCACAATGATGTGGTTTTAAATAGGAAAGCTAATGGGAAATCATGATTATGGATATGTAATGAATAATAATAATAAAAAAAATACAAGATTGATCGAAATAAATAAATCAAGCAAATTGACTATTAATCCTGAACTATGTACGGAACATGAAACCCTCATGACTAAATTATCATCAATTCATACAATGAGATGCAGATGAATGAATGTTCACAGATGAATTACTTTAGGTGGGGCAAAATTTAGGATACGACAGTTGCCCCTATTTAAATATGTTCACTTGATATCATGAGTAACGACAATCCTCATGAAGTCAAGGTGAAGGGTATTTAAATACAAAAGACCTGAAATTTTGCCCCTGGATGCGAATGACAAGTCATGCTATGAGCTGAAGGATCTCTTTTTGGTTTGCTGGGGATATTATGAACCCTAGCATGACTTTTATGATGGATGGTGAACAGGCATGTGGATCTGTGGAAAACGATGGAGACATGTTATAACGGTGGCCCACAGGAAACAAAAATGAAGGTGAAAACTTATTGAAGATAGCAATTCTGCTGGAGGAAAGACAACTAGGGAATATGCAAATAGATTTTAACAAATTCGTACATGATCTGACAAACACCGGAATGTTCAAAGAATTTTCAACAACAGGTTCAAACATGGCCTGACAACACTTAACTATTCAAAGAATGCTCAATTCACAGGTTCAAACATGACCTGGCAACATTAGGGAACATACAAAGAAGGTTTAAACAACAGGTTCAGACATGACCTGATGACAACTTGAATATCAAGAACAATTTAGTCAACAGGTTCATACACGACCTGATAACACTGGAAAAAATCAAAGGATTCCATAAACAGGTTCATACATGATCTGACCATTTGGAATATTCAAAGAGTTTCAATAACAGGTTTAAACATGACCTGAAAATGCAGGAGGATATCAAAAGGTTCCATCAACAGGTTCAAACATGACCTGATAAAACTGGAAAACATACAAAGAAAGTTCCATCAACAGACTCAAACATGACCTGACAGCATTGGAAAATTCAAAGTGTTTCAACAATAGGTTCAGACATGACCTGACAATACTAGAAAATCAAGGAAATTTTAATCAATAAGATCATACATGACCTCAACATTAGGATATTCAAAGAAAGTTTCAATCACAGGTTCAGACATGACCTGACAATACTTGCTAAAAATCAAAGGAGTTTTATCAACAAGTTCATACATGACTTGACGAAACTGGAAAGTTCAAAGAAAGTATATCCATAGGTTCATGCATGACCTGACAATTTTGAAGGTTTCAAACAGATTTTATTAACAGCTTCGTACGTGACCCGACAACACTGGAAAACCCAAAGAAAACTTCAACAACAGGTTCATACATAGCCTGACAATATTGGAAAATTCAAAGAGTTTCATCAATAGGTTCATACATGACCATAAACTTTAGAATACATATGACAGTTTTGGAGATTTCTCACAAGAAATTCATCCGATCAAAGATTTTGGAGATTCCTAACAGGGAATTTATGCAAAACAAAGATAAACGGGAGTCTTCTTATAAGTAGATCATCCAAGCAAAAGGCTATAATGATTCTTTACAAAGAAATCAAACAAAACCAACATCATTGGAGTTTTCTAACACGAAAAACCTCCAAGCTTCTGGGAATTCCTCAAGATGATGAGTAATACATGACTCTCACGGAACCATCAGGAAAGACAGGGTAATCAAACTTTCTGTACGTGCCAACAATAATTGGACTTTGACCGTAAGCAATGGATTACAACAAACTTCTAACGGATAGGTGCCAACAACAATTGGACTTTCACCGTAAGCAATGGATTACAACCAGCTTTTAACGACTTTTGCCAACAACAATTGGACTTTGACCGTAAGCAATGGATTACTACAAGCTTTTAACGGATTGGTGCCAACAACAATTGGACTTTGACCATAAGCAATGGATTACAACCCACTTTTAACGGATTGGTGCCAATAACAATTGGACTTTGATTGTAAGCATTAGTAAAACAATTATTGGCTACAACGGAGTTTACCGGCAACAACTGGACTTGAAATGATGTTGGCGACAACCAAACTTCAGATACGAATTACGATTGTATTTACAAACAGAGTGACGATGATGCCAATGATAATTGGGTTTAAAATGAGTTCTAGTAACAACTAAATTTGGAATAGTGTCTAGTGACAACTAAATTTTAGGAGACACCAATGAGTTTTGAAATAATGTTAGGGAATGGCATATGGGTTCTGGAAGTGCGTTAGAGCAAAAATGACATGTCCGAGAATTCATCGGAGAGTAAAAGAAACAAATTTTGGAAATGCATCAGAATTACAAGTGATATTCTAGAAATACATCAAAATACAGACACATCCAATAATACATCGAGAAAATTCTGGAAATACATCAAAATACAAGACATACATATTCAAGAATACATAAGATATGTGGGGAAACATCTGGAAACACATCAGACAGGTTATGGAAATACATCAATAAATAAAGGAGTAATCCGGAAATTCATCGGATAATTCAAAAAGGAATTGAACCTAATGGAAAATTTTCTGATAGGTGCCAACTGAGTTGGACTTGAAAATGACTGCGAAAACTGGATGATGGTTTAAGGGCACCAAAGACAAACTGGAATTAGAGGTCAAAGGATATAGGATCAACAACAAGACCTGTGTCAATGCAAAATGAGAACAAAGTACATTTCGGCAATGCATGGTTTGAATTTTCTTTTATGCATGATATATGAATGATCATGATATGAAAATGATGACACTTGAATGGACTGGGAGTTTGTAAAGACTTTTTATGGAGATCATGATTCCTCAACACCGAGAACTCAACCAAATATTTTATGATAAATGTTATCAAAGGAGAATTCTATCAAGCTTGACAACCACAACTTAGCCAATGGGATCCTTTTGGAGGATTAATGAATCGTGCTAGCATAATTTTCGGGCACTCGTCTCAAAATCAATAGTTGTTGACATATGGCAGAATTTGTTTGAGTAGTTTGAAAGTATGAAGGGGGTATGCCCCTATGTGGCTCATCTTTCCCCAGTCTGTTGGGTCTTTGGATATGTTCTTCTTAATAGTGAGTTTGAAACAGCTTGACAAGAGACGATCTCAAGATGGCTTGTCCCAATGTTTGAATACCGCAGTGATCTGACCCTGATTAACCAAAATATGGAATGGTAGACTTATGATTGACTGTCTTTGGATAGTTTGACTCAATGAGATTTTGAGGTGGCTTGCCCTAATATGAGTCTTGAAGGAAATTACTCTTGACTAGATGACCCTTAGGGTCATTGGCTCAGATTGACTGATACTCAAAGTGATTTTCCCCTGATTGGACTTCTTTAACTTTATCAAGTTCTTCAGCTGTATATTGTTGAAATTTATTTGATATTAAGTGTTGACTCGCAAATAAGATTGTTCATTCAAAAATGGTAATTTTAATGCAGAGCTTATGCAAAATTTTGAAATCAAAATTTATTGATATTGAATGGGTGAAATACAGTTAATGGGTCACTGATAAGAACACAATGATGATCTAGTCACTCACAGTTTTCAAGATGGTGTGATCAAATGATTAACAAAGATCATTTGGAGTCAGTTCAACACAACCTTGTTGTAGTATGCTTTCAGAATAAACCCAACCTCAATTAGGTCTTTTAAGGGTTGTAATGTGACATGGTTCACAGTTTTTTAAACAAAAGGAAATAAGGCTCAAATTTAATTTTAACCCACCCTTTCTTATTGATGATCTCCAATTCCTACATTCGGTTAATTCGACACACGCATTCCACTTCCAAGAGGGTTCAAAGGTGTGATGAGGATTCAAGACTAATTTTCTTGAAATGGTAGTCACCTTATTTTGCTTTGTTTTGTTGAGGATTTGAGGACCTTTTTTTTGTTTTTCTTTATCCCTAATTTTGCCTGGACTGCTTCTTTGAAGCCTTTGGTCCACCGGAATGCCCTGATTTTTGCCTAAGTCATTTTTTTGCGGTGTTTGACTTAGCGGGCTTTTTCTTCTTTCTTTTTTTGGAAAATTAAGACTACCATGTTATTGGTGGAGGGGGAAGAACCACTACATTTTTTTCTCAGTTTCTACGACACTTCAAGATGTGTGGGAAGAATAACAAGTGGTTGAACTTCTTTGGAGGATGTGTAGAGATGGATGAATCCTCTTGAAAATTGAATGCATATTCAAACTATCTGAACATAACTACCCTGTCCCTGATTAAGATTAAGGGTTTTTAAATCTAAAAGAAACACCAACTTCTAGGCTCAAAGTGGTTGACTATGGATTAACTCCTTATCTCTTCGGTGTTTGGGGATTTGAAACAATGCCTTACATCATCGACAAGGTTTTCTTCAAAAGCATACCACAACAATTTCAGGTGTTTCATTTTCATCATCCTCCTTCCAATCTTTGTTAACACGATGGTTTTAATAAACAGAAGTGAATGAGAGAAGTATTTCTCTGTTTTTAACATAAATGAAAAACGAGTGAATACGAATGGATTAATTCAAAATATGCATAAGCATTTCATTAACCTTACCAATTCAAAGAAAACAACAATGCTTAAAAGCAACTAGCAATCAACATGCAAGGAAATTACAAAAGAAATGCTGAAACAACCAAATGATTGTCAGCTTTAGGGAATTACTTCTTCAAACTTGATCCATTAACTTCGGGGGACACCCCTTGAGGTCTTCACACTTATTCGGGTGATAGGTTGACGTTCACCACCAAACTTCCTTCTTGAAAGGCTATGTACATGTTGTCAATCAGCTGTTGTACTTTGGCTTTGAAAACATTGCAGTCTTCAGTTGAATTCCCTTCTGATCCTACATGATATCCACATTACACATTTGGGTCATACCCAGATGGGTAAGGTTGTGGAACCGACTTGAGAGACTTGGGAACCACCAATGAATTTTGAATCAGAGGCTGCAGAAGTTGGCTATATGTCATGACAATTTGATGACGAGGAGCATTTCTTCTTTCCAAGTTAGTTTGGGGCCTAAGCTGATTTTGACGTTGATTTCGATATCTCGAGCCTTGGACTTGTTGATTTGGATGAGGAGCAAATCATGATTGTTTGTAATGAAGACCAAAAGGTAGTGTGTGCTAGTATGGCACTTTGGGCATTCCTAACGGCTCATTTTCAACCACTTGAACGTTGGAATCAACAAGCTTTTTGACATTGGCACGATGATCTTCAAATTCTTTTCCTTCAATCTCATCGTTGAACGCAACCCTCTTGGATCCACTACTCACTTCTCCTTTTCTTTCGTTGGTATGGGTCATGACATTGGAAATCCAAGGAGATATCACAATGCTCTTACCAAGAAACGATGATATCTCATTAGCCACATCCTTGACCTCCTCCTTGTGGTACAAAACCTTGAGGGGTTTCAGGGGTCCTTTCCCTTTCTCATTACCTGGCCTAGAAATCAAGATATATGTACCTGAGCCTTCCTCCTTGAGTGTTGGTGACCTTATGTCAATCAATCTTATCTTGAGCTTAAAACTCTTGCATTCCTCGATGGAGTGCCCCATTATTCCAGTATGGTATCCGCACTTGACCTTTGGGTGATCTTCTTCAAAAACTAAGCTCTTTTTGTTAATCAGCTCTCGTACCAAGGCTTTCAGCACTAAGCAAGAATCTAGTTCATGTTCCACTGCCCCTTTATGGAATTCATATGTTGCATTTGGATTGTACCATGGCAGGTATGGTGACGTAGGTGTGAGAGCTCGAGGGGTCACCAAAGCATTGTAGATCAGCTGTGGGTAGAGCTTTCTATATGGCACCGGAATCGGGTCATTGTGATTTTTGTTCCCCTTGTTATGATTCTGATTTTTATTTCGAACCTGACTTTGATGATTTTGAGGTGGAATATCCAGAGGATGCTGATGATGACATCCTGAGGGAGGGCCATATGTCGGTAGATGAGGAGTTGCCACATATAATTGCCCCTGACTTGGGGTAACACCTGATGGATGTGGAGTAGTAGCTCCCTCTGTTGCAGCAATAGGTATGGGATGACCCTCTTTTCTCAATAAGGCTTACAGGGTTTCCACGACCCATCCCATTTGGCTCTTCAAAAGATTAAGTTCCTCCTTCAATGTTTCTTGACTTTTCCTTAGCTCGTCCATCATCTCTTGAGACATGGTTCTTTGTTCTAAACACGTGTCAGGAATCACTTTGCTGATCATGGACGAAGGATGGATGAGTTTTTTTTTGTATTTTGTCTGGAAAATGATATGCATTATGATGAGATGCAGATGCAATGGAATGTGAATGAATGCAATGCGAGCCATGTATATTTGTTTTTTCCTCAATACACGGGTTCAAAAGTCTAAGATACTGATGAATCTGATTACTTTCCAAGAATAGGTTCTCACCGGGTATGATCTAGGGTTTCAAAAAAGTTCCTAGAGTCATGGATCCATTAGACTATTTTCTGCCTATGGCAACTTACTTGCTGGGCATCAATTACATCCAAAGAATCTACTCTAAGTGAGGTTCTCACATCGATGTAACGAGAAATTCATCTCGCAGACCCACACTACGCAACCATCTTTCCTAGTTGGACACATGATTAAGGTTCTACAAATGGTCCTTAGAGTCATGTATCCTTATGAAAATATCGAAGCTTACGGAAACTTACTTGCCGAGCAACAACGTCCTCCAAAGGATCTACTCTAAGTGAGGTTCTCGTACTTACCCAACGAGAAATTCATCTCGCAGACTCGCACTACTCAACCTCGTCCTATCTTATGTTTTTACTCGAGACTCGGGTAAAAAGTCTTTCCCACAAGGTTTGCAATCAGAGTATCCAAGTACCAAAGCATAATAGAACCAAATCAACCAATAATATCAATATGATAATAAAGATAGCAAAAGCAATAAAAAAGCCACATAAGTAAACAGACAAAGGCACACAAACAACCTAGTTAGTGTTGACTCACTTAGGCACATGTGATTCCCCAGCAGAGTTGTCATCTGTAGCACCTCGAAAAATGAGAACACGACTTAGCGAAGCGCAATCGCACGCTCGCAATGATGGACTAAACAGAGTCGCCACCAAACTTTATTTATTCCTAAAAAGGAAAGGGGAAATATCGATAAAACCCAAGAAAGAACGGCAATGATTATGGTTGTCGCAACCTAATCAGGGTTTGGAAGTCGATTACGTAAGGGGAAGGTATTAGTACCCCTTACGTCCGTTGTACTCAACGGGAACCATTAGGTTAGTTGTGTGTGTTAGTGTTAGCTTAAAATGTTAGGCTTCTCGAGCTATTAGGTGGGAAAGAAAGAAGAGAAGAGAAATAATGTTTTTGGATTTTTACAACGAAGGAGACTAAACCTAAGTTTTTTATTAATGGGCCTGACAAGATTTACAAATCCTGCTCCTACGTATCTCCGGGTGCAATAGATAACTCAAGACTTACGTAGTTCTGGGTAGAAAAATATTTGTTTGTTGGTCGATTTTAGCGAAGGTTATATTGTATTAATCGACGAAAACATTGTTTTACCCAAAACAGATGAGGAGCGGATGTATACCACACATCAAATGGATTTACAAATCAACATTCGGAAAAATGTCACTTATCTCAACTCAACAATTATGGCCGAAGCATTGCTTTACATCACCTTAAGACAGGATGTATTTCGTTTATGAAAAGGTTTTAAAGATCAATCGCACGATGACGAAAAATAGTTTGATTGGTTGGATATATTTTTGGGTTTGAAAGACGAGTATTTATTACTTGCCAGCTCTTACAACTTGGGTCTAATACTCGGGATTACGTCTGGACCTTTCACCCAGGTAATCTTTTTCTTTCAATTTTAATTATGAAAATGGTTTGAATACTTACAAGTGTTTTGAAGAGAAGACGAATACTTATGGCTTGCAAGCTCTTACAACTTGGGCCTAATATTCGGGATTACGACTGGATATTTCATCTAGGTAGTCTTTTTATTCCAACTTACTTATGAAAATGGTTTGAATATTGGAGTGTTTTGAAGAGAACACGAATACTTATGGCTTGCAAGCTCTTACAACTTGGGCCTAATATTCAGGATTACGACTGAATATTTCATCTAGATAATCTTTTTCTTCCAACTTACTTATGAAAATGGTTTAAATATTGGAATGTTTTAAAGAGAAGACGAATACATAGGCTTACAAGCTCTTACAACTTGGACCTAATACTCGGGATTACAACTGGATATTCCATCCAGGGTAATCTTTTTCTTCACATTTTATTACGAAAAATATTTGAACAAAAGGTTAAAGTGAATGTTTGAGATTAAAATAACTGAAATATGAGTTAAAACAAAGAAATAAATGGATGTCTCCACAAGGGCTTGATGTGGAGGAAACCAAAATATGTTGATTATAATTAAATAAATAAAAATATGAATAATAAAAAAGGTTTTCCTTTTTAATGCATAAGAAAACAAAAATAGAATAATAATAATAATATATATAAAAAACAATGTTTTGGAATACTTTGAATTAAACGGAGATAAAAAACTAACCTAAATTAAATAGTTATAAAAGAAGAAGAAATAAAAACAAACAAATCTACGAGAAATAAAATTAAATGAGAACAATGAAAAATAAACCAAAGCCAAGTATTGAACTAGGGACCTAGTGAGAGACATGAGAAGTCTAGTTCTTGATACTGTGTCTCCAACATGCATTAACACCAAAAGTCTATTGTCCGGCCTCAAATAGTTGTGACTTCTATATAAGTCCAATTACGATTGCTTAACATAGTGTTAAATTTGGGACATAAAAGGCATAAGCATTCTTGTTCGTGAGATTGTAAGTCTCCCCTCTTCTATGGTATTGTGTGGAAACTTGGCCTTCTTTCCTTCCTTTGGAAGATGTTTGGTTCAAGGATCCATGCTTGTGGCAAGTGGGTTGAGTGTTCTCTAAAGAATGTCTTGAAATCAAAAATCAAAACAAATCTAACTACTAACTTACTAACCATTAACTTTTACTTTCAAGTCTTTACTTTTAGTATTCTATTATCATTTGTCATTATACATATCATTCTAATTGTTTATGTTAATGTAATTTTCACTGTGTCCACTTAGACCATATTGTGTGATATTATTTTGCTTGTGTTACTTTGTTTGATTGTGTGGTCTTGGACCATTAATGCACGTAATAATAACAAAAACCCTAAAAGACTTTTGAGTGGACTGTTGGTTTGATCTTGCCCAATTGGACTTAGAACTTAGGCAACATTCATTTGCTAATGGATTTGGCCAATGCCAATTTGTTGAAGAACCAAGTACTTGCAAGTTAAAATTTATCTGATACATCATTCAAGATATCTCCAGTTCATCTGCAACATTGATCATTGTTAAGCTGTTAGGTGGAACTTGTGACTTGTGGAATTCATCTGCTACATAGGTTATTTTGAAGAAGATCATGAAGTGGTTAAGCTTGGATGAGGCCATCTTTATTTGATGCATTTTCTCTTCAAGATTGATATAATTGTGCATTTGTGTGTTGCTTAAATCTAAAAAGTCCAAGGGAATTCTAGATTTCTATTGACATACTTGTCTATTGGATTGCTCCCATTTGGTCAGCTCTTTTCAACTTTAAACTTTTAAATTTTGTGCATAGGGTAGTATCTTCATCTTCTCCCCATATCTTTAATTTTCAAAATGTCTCCCTCCATTTTCAAAATCTTCATTGTGTGAACTACTTTTGTTCTAAACTTTGACCACTTTTACAAAAAGGTAGAAACTTTGGCCTTATGCCATTGCATTTTCAAACTAATTTTCTTAAATCAAACTTGTAAATAAACTTAACTATACTTGACTTAAAATTTCAAAAAAGCCAAAAAGAACTAACTCATTCAAATCATTTCCAGGCCTTTGTGTCTTTCAAACTTAAACTTTGTTAAAACCAACACACTTATTTTGAAATTTATAGCACGAACTACGAGGTTTTGATCCCTCATTTTTATGTTGGTACGTAAACACAAGACTGAAGGTCTTGTCAAACACAAAAATATAATTAATGAATTCTTTTCTCATCCCCTCATTCTATTAGTTTGTGAACATCACTTTGTACAAAATACATATGCACACAAAAAGGGCTCCCTAGGAGTACCTAGGACACTTTGGGTGCTAACACCTTCCCTCTATGTAACCAACCCCCTTACCTGTGATCTCTGACTTTTATTAGTTTTTATTTGAAAACTTCTTACTTATTTTTGTTCGTACTTTTTCCCTTTTCCCTTGGAAACAATAAAAGCACGGCGGCGACTCTTGTTAATTGATTTCTAGCTTGTCAATGGCTTGATGATCATGAATTTCCCGCTACACATACCACCATTCTATTAAATAAAGTTGAGTTTTTTATCCAATTGTTTCTACTCTTATTTATTTCTGTAAATAAAATTTAACTTTTATGATGATAATTTTGAAATAAATTAATGAATAAAAATTATTTTTCTTAAAAAAAATAATTACTTTAAGAATAGTCTATTTTAGCAAGGAATATCAACAACAGTCTGAGAACAGGTAAGTCTTGAAGTGTGAAGCCTTGTTGGTCTTCCCTAAGTAGTTGGTTTAATAATTTTTTCCCAACAGTTCGTCAGGTATCCCCAGCTGAGTTGAAGGTTCACATCCCTAGTAGAGCTAATGATCAGTCCCTATCCCACAGTTGCGGTACCCCTTTTGATATCCTCCAGTTTGTGACTTCGAAGGTCTGGAACCTTTATTTGGTTTCCATTTGCATATTTGTGTTGCATGACTTTGGCAATTCATCAGATCCGGTTATCTTTTCCTTGGAATTGGTTTATTTTGCAAGGGAATTTGATAATTTTTTAGGGATGCAATGATCTTGGTCATAGCATCCTCAGCATTTTTGCTTAGATACCCATGCAGAGTTTTATCTCCTTTATTCCCCGGCGGAGTTCATCTTCAGATATCGAAGATCCCTTGTTCTCGACAGTTTTGGATTCTGAGCGGTATTTTGGTTTAGTCCCCTGCAGGGTTGTCTCCCATTTGGATATGGTATTGACCTAAAATTCCCCGCATAATTCACAATTTGGATCCTCAACAGATCTTTTCTCTTTCCCCAGCCAGGGTTGAGTTATTCAGAGCTAGATGACTTATGTTCATCCCTAGCATTTTCTCTAGTTGGCGTTTCCATCTTGTTGAGATTAGCCGAGTGTTGCAGCGATGATTCAAATCTGTGATATTTGTATCATTGGTGTTGTTTTGTCAGCATAATTATAATCATAAACATACATATTCATGCATAAAACATAGCATCTGATATTTTATTATGCATTTTATTGCATTTGATTCTCTTATTCTGATCCCCTGCTACGGTGATATTATTTCCCCATGCATGTTTGGTGTGTCTGTCCTTCTTTAATTGTAGAGTGTCAGCCCCCTTTAGGAAGAAAGAGTTTAACCTTTCTTATTCCCCACTGAGTTACTTCCTCGTGGATGATCATTATTTCAGTTCCCTCCCCAATTAATTATCTGGATGGAATCACTCCCCTTGATTTATATCCTCATTAGGTTGAGTCTTTATTTGACCATTTCTTTCTAGTTATTACCTAGATAGATATTTTGGTCCCTTGGGAGTATATTACCCAGGAACTAGTAATATTCTTCTCAATTTTTGAGTACTTTACTTTTGCCCAAAATCCGATAAATGTAATTTACTTCCTTTGTTTTCCCCAGCGGATTCACTTTCACGTTTCCCCAGGTAGTATATCCTTGATATGTTCATCCTAATCGGTGACAGATATTCTTCCTTTTGTGGTTTTCTACTCAGTAAATGGTATATATAAATCCTACTTTTCCCCTCAGAGTTAATCCTTGATATTTTCACTCTAACTAGTGACGAATTTTCTCTATTTTTGTGGTCTTCTGCCCAGTAACCGGTAGTTGTAAATACTACTTTCCCCTCCGAGTCTATCCTTGATATGTTCATGTAAGAATAAATTTAGTTTCTACAATGTATCTCTAAGATTTTGATGATAACAAAGGATGAAACCAAAATGGTACCCTAACGAAATTTTTCTAAGTATGCAAGACACTAATCAAAATAGTCAGATAGACACCCATCAGATACAGAAACAATCCCTAAGATACCACTTAGATGATACGTAGCAGAGGCTCTGACTCTGATCAACGCAAGCGTAAACTAAACAAGAGACATCAGACACTATGAAACGGAAGAATAACTCTTGAATCTGAAGCCTTGCGTTCTGATGAAATCCAGTAAAAAGAAACTCTGAAGACAGTCAGCAACAAGCATCTTCTAAAGATGCACTTGTTTAATGAAGATTCTGATATTCGAACCTTCTGAGTTAGAATACTTAGCTTTAAAGGAACTCGCTTATGGAAAGAATCTACTTTAGGAAGTATTTTATGGCGCCCCAAAATTGTTTTGGAAAGAACACAGAGATTAATGACATTAATCATCCATCATTGCCCCAGATTCTGACTTTAACATCCTTCAACGATCTTCTCATCACTCCTATATAAAGGCTGGAGTGCCTATCTAAGAAGACACCTGAAACACACAAGAATACAACACTCCTATTATATGCATTCTTCATTCTCTCACACGAGCTGTTGCTCTAACGTGCGAACAATTCTTTGCTTTTACCTTGTGTAATTTCTGCTTAACTAGAAGCACTAATCATTACTGTAATTCTCTTTATTTGCTGAAAAATATCCTCAAGTGACTTGTGAAGTCTATAAACTTGAGAGGGCTAAGAGATCTTTACTCTCTTAGACGGTTGTTTGTGTAATCTTTCAAGATTAGTGGATTAAGTCCTTTTTGAAGGCGAAATCACCTTGGCCGGGTGGACTGGAGTAGCTTTGAACTTCAAGCGAACCAGTATAAAATCTAGTGTTGAATTTATTTGTTTCTGCGTGTGTCTAATTACCAAAAAGTTTTTATTTTCTCAAAATAATTCAAACCCCCCTTTCTTGTTTTTCTCTACCTTCAATTGGTATCAGAGCTTCGGCTCTGTTATTGATTTTCTAATCAAACACTTAACAGTGTAGAGAGATCCAGCGTGAGAAAAACACTATGGCCAACACCAATGAAAGAGATAGTTACAATGCTAAACCTCCAAAATTTGATGGAGAAAAATTTGATTACTGGAAAGACAGAATAGGAAGTTTCTTTCTGGGTTATGATGTTGATCTGTGGGACATAGCTACTATTGGCTACATACCTCCTGTATCTGATGCTAGCGTTGCCATTTCCAGAAACAAGATGACAGATGATCAGAAGCACGACTTCAAAAACCATCACAAAGCCAGAACAATACTGCTGAATGTCATTTCCTACAATGAATATGAAAAGATCACCAACAGGGAAACCGCTAAAGAAATACTTGACTCCCTGAGGATGACTCATAAAGGAAATTCACAAGTCAAAGAGACAAAGGCTTTGGCTCTAATTCATAAGTACGAAGCCTTCAAGATGGAGGACGATGAAGCTATAGAGGTAATGTTTTCTAGATTTCAAACATTAATTGCAGGACACAAGGTTCTGGACAAAGGCTACACAAATGCAGATCATGTCAAAAACATTGTCAAAAGCTTACCAAAGAAGGGGAGACCCATGGTCACCGCATTAAAATTGTCAAAGGATCTGAACAACATCATCCTTGAAGAACTCGTTAGCTCCCTCAAAAGTCACGAGATAGAACTTGAGGAAGATGAGCCTCAAAAGAAGATCAAATTCGTAGCACTAAAGTCCAGATCTAAGAGACGCAAACCAGAAAGGAACAAAGCCTTCCAAGCTGAAGAGGAAGACAATGACGACTCTAAAAAAGAAGACTCCGACGATGAAGAAGAGTTATCCCTTTTGACCAGAAGAGTAAAACAGCTCTGGAGAAAAAGGAATAATAACTTTAGAAGACCAAGACCCAAGGGAGATCGCTCAGAATCAACTTTCAGAGGCAAATCAAACAAAGAGGTAACATGCTATGAAGGTAAGGAAATAGGTCATTACAGAAACAAATGCCCAAAGATGTTCAGATGAGATACGTAGGCACAAGATGCGATGTCTTGCCGAGTTTGACTAACAACTAACAACTAATCCTTGTTTGCTTTCGCCCTCGTTGCGATCCTTTCTCTCGCCCTCGTTGCGATCGAGACTTTCCTTTTCTCTTGCCCTAGTTGCAATCGAGACCCTTATTCCCGTAGTTAGCTGAACTACGTTCTGCTCTGATTCTCATGTTCAGATGAGATACGTAGGCATAAGACGCGATGTCTTAGCGAGCACACATCTCTTTCACTCATAGGTAGTCGAGCTACGAAGACTCTGATTCTCATACTCAGATGAGATACGTATACAGTGGATGCGACATCCGTGCGAGTCATTTTCTTTGACCCTTTCTTTTAGTAAATAGTACATTAGATAAACACACACCCTTTAGACAAGAACAACAAGAGTGGATCCCATAGAGTACTACGGATGCGTAGGGGTGCTAATACCTTCCCTTCGCATAATCGACTCCCGAACCCAAGATTTGGTTGCGAGACCTTGTCTTTTCCTTTCCTTCTCTTCAGGTTTACTTCGAGCGTTTCCTTTCCCTCCTTTGGGATAAATAACGCACGGTGGCGACTCTTCTGTCATTTGCTTTCGCCGGTTGTTTTTTCGCACCCTAGTATTTTTCAGGTTGCGACAGGGGCAAGATGGTAATCATTGAGAAATCCATCGCCTCCCTTCTGAACATGGAGAAGACAGGGGGAAGAAGAATCTACAACATCAACCATAGGGCAAAGTACTTATCCCAGGAAATTTCCCTAACCATCTTTCAACAGAACGCTGAAGGTAAACACTCCAAAAATAAGGAACTTCACCAGAACCTCCGAGTCTGGCTAAAAATCATTCTGGGCACCATCCATCACCGCCCAGCCTCCAACTCTTCTGACTACATCAATACGGACCAGAAGTGCATTCTCTACTGCATTCACAAAGGGCTAAAACTAAACCTGCCAACGCTGCTCTTCAAATAACTCAAAGATTTTGTCAAGGATACTAGAAACAACATGAAACCCAGAACCTACATTCCTCCGGGAAGGCTCATCTCCGATGTTCTGATCGAGAGTGGGTTGGTGGATCACCTGATCCATCATAATCAGATGTAGGATGTCACTGTTGACATTGGAAGACCTCTGAATGCTCGCAATCTGAAGAGTATGGGGGTTATTGAGCAAATCAGGGCTAAACCCACTTTAGATACCTCCTAGGAAGCACTCAAGGATCAGTGGAAGATTTCCAACGGCCTCTACCTCTTCTCCAAGATTGATCCTCCAGATGTGGTGGCACATTATCTAAAGGATCTTGCGGGCCAAGGCGTTGACACATCAGAGTTCTCGGTGGATTGGCTTCCTGAGCATCCACCAAACTTCATGAAGAGAACGTAAGAGCCTTCTGAGAAGTCAAAGAAGGCCAATAAGGCAAAATTGGGAGAAACTTCTGGGTCAAGACCTCCAATCCCTCTGACTGAGTCACCAAGTAAGTCTCTGCCTCCTTCTCGCTCTGTAAACTTAAAACAAATTGCTTCTTCTCTTCCCCAAACCACCCATATCTACACCCAATCTGAAATCCCATCCTCTACCACTAAACCCTCTAATCCACCATCTCAAAATTCAATCTCTCCACCACTACCTTACCCGTTTCTATAGCAGAAATGTTGAACGAAACCACCTCACCCTCATCTTCTACACCTTCATCTCCACCTTACTATGTTCTCTCATCTGACTCAGAACCTTCTGACCCGTAATCCCCCACACTAGTCCAACTTCAGGCACGTGCTCTTACCTCACAGCAACAACCACAACCTGAACCAGAAGCCACCACTCCACCTCCTGAATAACAAACTCCACCACCCTCTCAACAACCTCAAACACCTTCTGATCAACCAGCAAATCCTTCATCTGAACAACCATAAACACCACCCTCTAAACAACAACCAAGTCCACCACCTGAACAAATAACACCACCACCCTCTGATACTCCCAACATACCACCCTCTGAGGACCTTTTCATCCCTACCTCTCAAACTCCCGCTGACACCACCCAAACACCTCCGACATCCCCATCCCTCAACCAAGAACTAGAACCTGCCTTCCCCACCTTAGAAGAAGCAATTACGTTATTTACAGAGTCTTTAGTGGAGAAGATCAAGTCTCTGTGTGTAAACTCTGGCATCAGTAATGATCCCTCTACAATGAGGATTCACTGGAACAGAGTGATCAGATGTGTAACAACCTTTTTTCTACCCCAAAATACTTAACATATAACCAGAGTGGATAAACACGCATATAAACGAAAGGGCGTCACATCGACGTTTTCAAAAACTAAAAGCTTTCAAAAACCAACATCATTCATCATCAATATACAATACACCTGGTCATTTCAAATAACACATTTCAAATATCATGAATATCCAAGAATATGCGAGTGCATCAGAAAATAATGAATATTCATACATTTCATAAAATGATTCATGTCCCATACCATATCGTCTCTCAATAATCTCCTCAAGATAAAATAAAACCATATCCAGACTATTTGGCACTATGGCATCTCAAACAGCAATTGCAATTAAACATGTTCACAAGTAATAACATAATACATATCCAAATAAGACATGAGTTCAATACTACTAATCTACCCCGTGTTACATGACCAGAGCATTGACTCACTACCTAGTCTCTAAAGCGAAACACAGAAACTCTCCGGCTAAATCTCGAGTAAGCTACCTTCCACTTACTTCAACAACACTACTCTTGAGTATCTGCATAATGCCCATGTAAAGGCAACATTCAAACAGCAGGGTGAGAATTCAAATCATTATGAAGAAGTATAATAAAGCACAATGATTAAATCAACAATTAACAGAATTCATCACACCTTGTATAACCATGTAAATAATACTAACCAACATTTATTCCACATGTTTCAAACATCCATCAAAACTCAAGAAGCATAATATTAAAATCCAATACTATATTCCCAAATATACACATAACTACAATTATCACATAATCACATATTTTGACAAGTTATATATCCAAACATCACCAAATTCAATTACCATATCTCATACACACATCACAATCACATCAATGCATACGTTCAATTATCACATAAGTCTAATGTGACTCAATGCAAGACATGTGACTCTATGTAAGACATGTGACTCTATGCATGTGGTATTGCAATGTGAACCCAACGTTTCACCGCTTTCCGATTCAATATCTAGAATCCAAGCCACTACGTCTATTTCCAATTAAGGATCAACGTCTGCTACGCCTATTTCCAATTAAGGATCAACGTCTATGTGAACCCACAGTTTCACCGTTTTCCGATTCAATATCTAGAATCCAAGCCACTACGTCTACTTCCAATTATGGATCAACGTCTGCTACGCCTATTTCCAATTAAGGATCAACGTCTATGTGAACCCACAGTTTCACCGCTTTCTGATTCAATATCTAGAATCCAAGCCACTACGTCTATTTCCAATTAAGGATCAACGTCTGCTACACCTATTTCCAATTAAGGATCAACGTCTATGTGAACCCACAGTTTCACCGTTTTCCGATTCAATATCTAGAATCCAAGCCACTACGTCTACTTCCAATTATGGATCAACGTCTGCTACGCCTATTTCCAATTAAGGATCAACGTCTATGTGAACCCACAGTTTCACCGCTTTCTGATTCAATATCTAGAATCCAAGCCACTACGTCTATTTCCAATTAAGGATCAACGTCTGCTACGCCTATTTCCAATTAAGGATCAACGTCTATTACCATGTGAACCCACAGTTTCACCGCTTTCATCATAAAGTCGACCATGCCATGAATGAATGTACAAATACCAACAACATATGCAATTAAGATCATCTCTACCATCTTAACATTCCACATATCACCATAATTCAACTCTATGAATTATCCACCAATGGTACATATACACATTCATAACAAATACACCATTCACATAATATGCAATTAAGATCATCTCTACCATTCCACATATCACCATAATTCAACTCTATTAATTATCCACCAATGGTACATATACACATTCATAACAAATATATTATCCACATATATAAACTAATTATCAAATACGCACACTTAGATTTCATTTCAAAATGATTACAGCATTTAAAATCCTCAATTTTCCCTTTTTCACAGCAAGTAACTTGGTTAACGTATTTTGGGTATCCGGATACTCTGAAAACAGAATACAATTCTGGGCAGATTTTGAACTAAGTAACCGGTTAACGTATTTTGGGTATCCGGATACTCTGAAAACAAAATACAGTTTCTGAGCAGATTTTTCAGCATGTAACCGGTTAACGCATTTGGGGTAACCGGGTACTCAGTGTAAATTTTGAATTTTCTTGAACGTCACAATTACTGTAATAAGGTTCAATAAACTAAGTGGCATGGAAAATTAGTGACGCTACAGTATAAAATATCAAATTGGATTCTCAATCTATCCCTCAATTTCACCCATATATCAATTCCCAAAGCACAATTAATCATCACCATTCAAAGATTACTCATCAAAACCTAATAATTTCAAAAATCATAAAAATTAGGGATTTCAACCTAAACATATTTCTACCCATTGACCCAGTTATACTACCCCATAATAATAAGGATTCTCCCCCTTACCTCTTCAATTTTCTGGAAACCTTAGCTTCTCTCTTGTTCTTCCCCTCTTCTCCTTACTTTTCCTCTTTTCTTTCTCTGTTGCCGTCAATGATCAAATGAATCCTACTTTTCACTATCCTCACCTCTTACTATTCTAGTATTATATTTGGGCTTAAAGAATGATATCTCTAATTTAATTATTAGGCCCAATAAGACCTAGTATTATAATATCTCTATTTAGTTCAAATAAATTAAACCAACACAGTATACACACCAAGTTAATTAATATAATCATTTATTATACTACCTAACAACCAATTAATTAATTAACACTCCAAATAAATAAAATAAAATATAATAATAATATAAGAAATAAATATTAAAAATTGGGTTGTTACAACTCTCCCCCACTTAAAAGATTTTTGGCCTCGAAAATTACATCAAACGAACAACTCCGGATACGATTCCTTCATCTTATCCTCGAGTTCCCAAGTAACATTGCCATTGGCGGCTCCGCCCCATATCACTTTCACCAAAGAAATCTCCTTACCACGAAGCTTCTTCACTTCTCGATCTTCAATTCGCATAGGTGATGTATCAACCGTCAAGTTATCCCTCACTTGAACATCATCTAATGGAACAACATGCGATGGATCCGCAATGTACCTCCTCAATTGAGACACATGGAACGCATCATGAAGATTAGAAAGTGACGATGGCAATGCAATTCGATATGCCACTTCACCAACCCTCTCAGAAATCTGATAAGGACCAATGAAACGTGGCGTCAACTTACGCGACTTCAACGCTCTACCAACACCCGTTATTGGCGTAACTCTAAGAAACACATGCTCATCTTTCTCAAACTCAAGAGCCTTCCTCCTCTTATCATGATAACTCTTTTGACGACTCTGAGAAGCCTTCATCTTCTCTTGAATCATCTTAATCTTATCCGTAGTCTCTTGAATCAACTCGGTCCAACCACAACACTCTCTCCCGATTCGTACCAACACAAAGGAGTTCTACACCTTCTACCATAAAGAGCCTCAAAGGGTGCCATTCCAATACTCGAATGAAAACTGTTGTTATACGTAAACTCGATCAAAGGCAAGAAATTGTCCCAATTTCCTCCTTGTTCCAAAACACAAGACCTCAAAAGATCTTCAAGTGACTGAATAGTCCTCTCCGTTTGACCATCAGTTTGCGGATGATATGCCGAACTCAAACGCAACTTCGTACCCAAAGCACTTTGCAAACCTTCCCAAAATCTCGAAGTGAACCTCAGATCTCTATCCGAAACAATGCTCGACGGAATACCATGCAAACACACAATCCTCTCGATGTACAACTTAGCAAGTCTCTCCATCGAATAATCCATCCTCATCGGAATAAAATGAGCACATTTCGTCAACCTGTCCACAACGACCCAAATCGCCTCACAATTACTCGATGTTCTCGGCAAACCCGAAACAAAATGCATAGAGATACTATCCCACTTCCACTCGGGAATAGATAACGGTTGCATCAAACCAGTCGGCTTTTGATGTTCAATCTTTGACTTTTGACAAGTCAAACATGAATACACAAATTCCGCTACATCCTTCTTCATACCTTGCCACCAAAACATCTTCCTCAAGTCTTGATACATTTTAGTAGCACCAGGATGAATACTCAAACCACTTCTATGTGCTTCCTCAAGAATCCTTTTTCTCAAATCCGCAACATCCGGAACACAAACTCGATCACGACACCTCATGATACCATTCTCATCAATCTGAAAGTCACCATCTTTGCCTTGATTAATCAATGTCACAACATCGACTAATTTCAAATCTGACTTCTGACCTTCTCTAATCTCGTCAAGAATGCCATACGTAAGCTTCAACATACCAAGCTTAACACACGAAGGCGTCGCTTCATAAACCAAATTCAAATCTCTAAATTGCTCCAACAATTCAAACTCTCGAATCATCAACATAGACATATGCAATGACTTCCTACTCAATGCATCGGCTATAACATTCGCCTTTCCAGGATGGTAATTCAAACCAAAATCATAATCTTTCAAGAATTCCCACCATCTCCTTTGCCTCATATTCAATTCTTTCTGATCGAACAAGTACTTCAAGCTCTTGTGATCACTAAACACATCAAATCTCGATCCAAACAAATAATGTCTCCAAAGCTTCAACACAAACACAGCGGCGGCCAACTCTAAATCATGCGTCGGATAATTCCTCTCATGAACTTTAAGTTTCCTTGAAGCATAAGCTACCACTTGCCCTTTTTGCATCAAAACACCTCCTAAACCCAACAAAGAAGCATCATAATACACAACGAAAAGTTCTAACGGATCCGGTAAAATCAAAATAGGAGCCGTAGTCAATCTTCTCTTAAGCTCTTGAAAATTCGCTTCACACTGCGAAGTCCAAATGAAAGCTTGACCTTTCCTAGTCAACTGCGTCAACGGTAACGACAACTTATAAAATCCTTCAATGAACTTCCTATAATAACCAGCCAAACCAAGGAAACTTCTAATCTCAGCAACAGACTTAGGAGCTTCCCATTGAGATACAGCTTCAATCTTCGTAGGATCCACAGAAATACCACCACTCGAAATCACATGCCCAAGGAAACTTACTTCACTCAACCAAAACTCACATTTAGAGAGTTTAGCAAACAACTTCCTCTCTTTCAACACCGATAACACAACCTTCAAATGCTCAACATGATCCTCCTCACTCTTAGAATAAATCAATATATCATCGATGAACACCACAACAAACGTATCCAGATAATCATGAAAAATTCTATTCATATACTCCATAAATACACCAGGTGCATTAGTCACACCAAAAGGCATCACGGAGTACTCGTTGTGACCATACCTTGTCCGAATAGCAGTCTTTTGAATATCCTCTGCCTTTACACGAATCTGATGATACCCAGACCTCAAATCAATCTTGCTAAACACACAAGCTCCAACCAGCTGATCCATCAGATCGTCAATCCTCGGAAGTGGATACTTGTTCTTAATCGTCACTTTGTTCAGTTGTCTATAATCAACACATAATCTCATAGAACCTTCTTTCTTCTTGACCAACAGAACAGGTGCACCCCACGACGACACACTAGGATGAATAAATCTCTTCTCAAGTAAGTCTTCAAGTTGACTCTTCAACTCTTTCAACTCAGAAGCAGACATTCGATAAGGAGCCATCGATACAGGACTAGTTCCAGGAACTAAATCAATCGAAAACTCAACCTCACATTCCGGCGGTAAATCACTTATATCTTCAGGAAATACCTCCGCAAACTCACAAACTATTGGCAATTCTTCAATCGTCCTCTTCTCACGAATATCCAAAGTTACCAACAACATAAATAGCTCGGCACCATCTTTCACCGATTCATCAACTTGCTTAGTAGACATAAACCAATCTTCCTTAGCACCAACCTCAGGAAAATAACCGTCTTCTCAAAACAGTTGATATACACCCGGTTAAACTCTAACCAACACCATCCTCGAGTCCGACCTCTCTTCGGGTTCAGGAAAAGCATAACCTTCTCAAAACTGGTTAACTAGCCAACACTGCACTCTTGCATGCAACAACATAATGTCCAAGCTCGATACAATTGGAACATCCAAGAGAATCATACGCTTCTCCCCCACTTATTCCATTCCCAACCTGCCAATGGAAAATAAAACAAGCATCGACAGTGTTCTCACACACATGTCGCATACTAGGGAACAAACATAATTAAACAACCTGGGCGGACGGGCCGACCTGCTCTGATACCACTAATGTAACAACCCTTATTCTACCCCAAAATACTTAACATATAATCAGAGTGGATAAACACGCATATAAATGAAAGGGCTTTCAAAAACCAACATCATTCATCATCAATATACAATACACCTGGTCATTTCAAATAACACATTTCAAATATCATGAATATCCAAGAATATACGTTCGCAACAGAAAATAATGAATATTCATACATTTCATAAAATGATTCATGTCCCATACCATGATCATCTCTCAATAATCTCCTCAAGATAAAATAAAACCATATCCAGACTATTTGGCACTATGGCATCTCAAACAACAATTTCAATTAAACATGTTCACAAGTAATAACATAATACATATCCAAATAAGACATGAGTTCACTACTACTAATCTACCCCGTGTTACATGACCAGAGCATTGACTCACTACCTAGTCTCTAAAGCGAAACACAGAAACTCTCCGGCTAAATCTCGAGTAAGCTACCTTCCACTTACTTCAGCAACACTACTCTTGAGTATCTGCACGATGCCCATGTAAAGGCAACATTCAAACAGAAGGGTGAGAATTTAAATCATTATGAAGAAGTATAATAAAGCACAATGATTAAATCAACAATTAACGGAATTCATCACACCTTGTATAACCATGTAAATAATACTAACCAACATTTATTCCACATGTTTCAAACATCCATCAAAACTCAAGGAGCATAATATTAAAATCCAATACTATATTCCCAAATATAGACATAACTACAATTATCACATAATCACATATTTTGCCAAGTTATGTATCCAAACATCACCAAATTCAATTACCATATCTCATACACACATCACAATCACATCAATGCATACGTTCAACTATCACATAACTCTAATGTGACTCAATGCAACACATGTGACTCTATGCAAGACATGTGACTCTATGCATGTGGTACCGCAATGTGAACCCAACGTTTCACCGCTTTCCGATTCAATATCTAGAATCCAAGCCACTACGTCTATTTCCAATTAAGGATCAACGCTGCTACGCCTCTTTCCAATTAAGGATCAACGTCTATGTGAACCCACAGTTTCACCGCTTTCCGATTCAATATCTAGAATCCAGGCCACTACGTCTATTTCCAATTAAGGATCAACGTCTGCTACGCCCATTGCTTAGAATTGGAGAACCTTGCCCAAGCTTTGAACCTACAACCCAAACCCTCACCATTAGAGGATAATCTTGAAGGTTTTCATTTTAAAATCGAATTTCAAATCTCCTTCTATTTTGAGATTGAAACTCCAAGAGTCCAAGCCTTTCCTTGATCCAATTGAACTTCTGCAAACTTCTGAAGTCAAGCCAGGGCCAATTGGAAGCAAGATCAAGCAATTCTGAAGCTCACTCGAAGGTGATTTTCCATAATTTTCATCTCTTTGATTCTCTCTCAATTCTTCACCATTCTTTGTGATTTTTGGTTGGCTAAAATCCTACCAATGTAGGCAATAAGATTGAGTTGCTTTGTGGTCAAAGCGAAGCAACTCAGTTCATGATCCTAAAAATTCAAATCCCTGTATCTCTCTATATACTTGGAATTGGAGAAAATTGAGGCCAGATTCGTGATCCTGGGCATTTTCTCTTTGAAATAGTGTCCTTGTTTTTCATTTTCCATTGAGATAAAGTTGGACCGGTTTGGTGGAGGTCACAGGAGAAGATGATCGGAGCCCTAGCTTCGGTGGTGTGTTGGCACACCTCCTGGCCATCTGATCATGATTGGATGTTATAATATGGACCATTGCTTTTGATTACCACGCGTACATCTCTTTGATTGATGACCACCATAAAAACATACGCGTGTGGCCATCAGATCTGCCAGCTTAATTAATGAGGGAGATTTGATGGCCTTTTTTTTCTATTTTTATTTTAATTTTTGATTTTATCTTTAATCCTTTTTTTTTTTAATTCATATTAATTTCATTTTTAATCCAAAAAATATGGGACTTTCACCAAAAATCTTCAAATATTTTTCTCTTTCATATTCAGAATTAAAATTATTTTTTGGATTAACTTTGATATTTTTCATGAATTAAATGTTTTTGTGCATATTTTTAATTGTCTAAAAATACTTCTGACTTTTTAAAAATCATGAAATTTTTTGTCTAAGGTCCTTTGACCTAGGATAAATATCTTGGCCATTTATTTTATGTTTTGAAGAGATTTTAGGTTTTGACCAAATTAAAATGTATTTTAATGCATTTTTAAATTGATTTTTAATTGATTAAATGTGTAAAAATTATATTGAGCCATTTTTGTCGTCTTGTGATGTTTGACTTTCTGTTTGGGTCTTGGTCAAGGTTGATTTGACTTTTGTTGGATCAAAACCATTTGATTTAGGGGATTGATGAAATGTACATTCCATCTCCCAAAATGAATGAATGGTTTTGATTTGATAAAATCCTCCCTTGGTCAATTTGTGTTTCTATCTTCCCCTCCCTCTTCATCTTGATCTCTATTCTTTCCCATTCCTTCATTTGACCAATGAAATCTCTAATGTCTTAAGGCTAATTGGTTCATCAATGACCTTGTGTCAGATGAATCAATACAAGTATGATTGAGATTGGTCCCTCCCTCTTGATCTTTTCTTTTAATGTATGGTATGTTTTTGGAGTTTGGTTCTTCATACCAAATCTCTAACATGCATTAACACCTAAATTTTTATTGCCCGACCTCAGATAGTTGTGACTTCTACATAAGTCCAATTACGATTACTTAACATAGAGCTAAATTTGATCATAGAGGCATATCATTCTAGTAAGTGAGATTGTAAGTCTCCCATTCTCCATGGTATTGTTTGGAAACTTGACATTTTTTCCTTTCATGAGAGTTAGTGGCATACTTGTTGAACTATCTAAGTTGGAGCCCTTCTCATGAAACATGTCTTGGTTTAAGGATTCATGCTTGTGAATGGATGGTTGAGTGTTCTCCAAAGAATGACTTAATCAATTAATAAAATCATCACTAACACTTGACTGAATTTTGACTAACATTTGACTAACTCTTGTTAATATTGCTTTACTTTCAAGTCATTTATTTTATGCAATTTAAATTTCAGTCATTTATCATTCATTTCTATTTACATTTCATTTAACTTGTTTATGTTTGTGTCATTTTCACTTTACTCATTTGAGCCATATCTTGTGATTGTATATATTGTTTGTGCATTTTGATTTTGTTTATGGTCTTAGGACCTTAAAATACTTAATAATAACAAAAACCCTACAAAACATCTGGTGGACTATTGATCTTGATCTGAACTATTGGACTTAGGATTAAGCAACTTTCCCTGTGCAAAAAGGACTTGGTCAATGCCAACATTTTAAACCAAGTTATTGTGAACCAAGCCTTCATCTGATGCAAGCCTTGGACTTTGTTTAAATTCATATGCTACTTTGTCTTGGTGTTAATTGTTATTTTGATCTTGTGTCTGATGCTTTGTTCTGAGTTGATCAAGGAACGTTTCATCTGATACATGAGAAGACAAAGAAGATTGCTAGCTACGGGAATTGCTTGCTTGGATGTGGCTATCTTTATTTGATTCCTTGATCTTCATAATGTCTGGATATTGCTAATTGCTCCTTTATTATTGCTTGATTCAAATTCCAAAGGGAAAGTGAGTTTTCTATATGACATTTTTGTATGTTGGATTGCATCCCATTGGTCATATCTTTTCAACTCTAAACTTTTAATTTGTGTTTAGGATAGCCTCTTCATCTCCTCCCACTTCTTAAATTTCAAAATCTCTCCCCCTTTTTCAAAAACTTTCTTTGATTGTGATTTCAAACTTAGACCTTATTTTAAATAGAAACTTTGGCCTTATGCCAATGGATTTTCAAACTTTTTTCTTAAATCAAATTTGTAAATAAACTTAATCATATTGACTTAACGTTTCAAAAAGACAAAAAAAAAACTAACAACTTCACTCAACTTTTGGTTCTATGTGCCTTTCTTATTAACCTTTTGTTAAAAGCAACTCACCAACTTTGAAATTGTTACCACGAACTACGAGATTTTGATCACTCATTTTTATGTTGGTACGTAGGCACAAGTCTGAAGGTCTTGTCAAACACAAAAATATAATCAATAAATTTTTTTCTCATCCCCACACTCTATTTTTCTCAAGCATAATTTATGCCAAAAACACAAACATATATAAAAAAGGGCTCTCTAGGAGTACCTAGGACACTTTAGGTGCTAACACCTTCCCTTTGTGTAACCAACCCCCTTACCTGCAATCTCTGGAATTTTATTAGTTTTGATTTGAAAACTTCTTATCTTTGGGTTTTGTTCGTACTTTTCCCTTTTCCTTTGGAAACAATAAAAGCGTGGTGACGACTCTGGTTTTATTGATGTTAAGCTTATCCATAGCTTGATGGTCATGAATTTAACACTAAAACTTCCTTTTGGATGTGTCGAATCTCTGACTCAAAAGACGTCTTCATTTGAGCTTTATTGAGGAAAATTTGATCAACAATCTTCTTCCAAGCATCGGAAGGCTAAGGCATACTATAGGCAACTAAACCATATGTCTCTCTGTCTCTTCACTGCACGATCCTCAAGAATCTTAATAAGTGGGTCCTTGTCTTTTGACTCAAGCTACAACTTCTCATGCTTTCAGTTCAAAGCATGGAACCGCTCTTCCCACAAGTCTCTCTCTTGCTTCATCTTGGCAAGTGCGTCTTCCAACTCCTCTACATCTTGGTTGAGGAGAGTTGATGCTCAGGAACAACCACGGACATAGGTCTCTCACAAGCGTACAACATCTTGAGCTCTAAAGCTCTCTTCTTCACCCAAATAGTGTAAGCTTCTAAAGCTACACAATTGTGTGGACCAAGCTCGGATCTTCCTTTCCTATGCACATTGTGCCAAGCACGCACCGTTCTACTCTTCAAAAGTTAGGGATCTTTACCCTCCTGATATAATAGACCTTCTAACTGAACGTTATTAGGCTTATCTCTCAAGGGGAACCCAAGTTGACAATGGGCCAATGCTGGGTTGTAGTTGATTCCTCCTTGCGCACCAATGAGAGGCACGTTAGAGAACTCACCATAACTATCAATAATGTCCAAGATACCTAATGCACAATCATACCAAATGATATCATCATTAGTGAGAGACATAAGCCTCTGATACCACCGTAGACATTGTCGATTATCCACGAAAGCAGACGTCTGAGGCAAGTGCGAAATAAACCACTTGTACAGAAGAGGAACACAACATACAATAGTCCCACCACCTTTAGAATTCCTCAAATGCAAAGAGAAATACATGTTACCCAACAGAGTCGGAACAGGATTCCATATCAAGAATATTCTAATGGCGTTAACATCAATAAAATCGTCAATGTCAAGGAACAAAGCTAGACCATAGATGAGCAATACAAAGATAGCTTCAAAAGCATCCATGCTACCGGCTTTAGCAAAAATAGTAGCTCTACCAATGAGAAAATCAGCAGTCAACCCAATAATCCCTCCTTTCTTTACCAAATGAGCATCAATCTCATATTTCTTCAGGTGAAGAGCTTTGGCTATGACATGAGATCTCAGGATCTCCTCCAATCCACTAAAAAGGTACCTTGTCAGATACGGGTATACCCAAGAGATGGGCATATCCTCCAACATGGGCACAAGCTGATAGTCGGGAAAAGTGAAGCACCGATAAAGAGGGTCATAGAACTGAGCCAAGACACCCAAAAGTCCTTCAACCACATCAGTAGATAATACAGACAGGAGCTTCTCATGACGTTTCTTGAAGTCCAAGGGATCTAATACAAAGGATGACAATTTCCTTAGCTCTTCCAAATCAGGACAACTGAAACTGTACTTTTTAGTGTTCCTTTGTCCATAATCCATGGTCTAAAAATATTTGCAAGAAAGACCTTAGTTTCCTTGAAATTTATTTTTTGTGATGAATGTTATGGTGTGCATGTATGCATGAATTCCACAACCACACACAAGGCAAACACAAACAGAGGTCAAAGGATGGATCAAACCATCATCAAGATCAATCATCCATTTTTGTGGATTATGGTTTTAACCTTATCAACACTGAAGTTCCATTGATATTGATGAGATTGATCAAATCAACCAAGAATCAAAGGATTTATTCTGAGTCACGAGCATGGAGTCGGGTTAAGAACCATCCCAAAGGAGTGTACTAAGGTTTAAAAACTTATAGATCATGTTCTAAAAAAAGTTCTCAGAGTCTTGATTCCATCTATCGGATACTATAGGTTAGGATGACTGACTCATCAACCCATAGTATTCTCAAGAGAAACTCGTCTGAGTATAGTATCGCGTAACAACTATTATCAAGTCTACACTTGAACAGTCTCCGCACTACATCCTAAATAGGCCAAGTTGGGTTAAATGTTCTACGGTCCTCAGCTTCTCAGACCCCCAAATTATAGAAAGTGATGTCTATCCACGACTTACTCGTGTGACATCAGTAACTCCAAAGAGGTCTCTACTGAGTGGGGGATCTCATGTCAAATCTTTCAAGACTACTCCTTCAAAGCCAATATGACTATACCACCCTCCTATCTTAGACTGCACTCAAGTTGGGGTTAGAACTTATCTCACCATACAAAGATCACCAACCACAACAGACGGAATGTCACACAACAATATATACAAACAAATATCAAATATACAAATATACACAAAAAAAAGTAGGCTAAACCCATTGAGAATTATTCCCCAGCAGAGTCTCCACTGAATTTCTGTAGCGGTAAATTCATGACCATCAAGTTATGGATAAACTTGAAGTCAATAAAACCAGAGTCGCCACTGTGCTTTTATTGTTTCCAAAGGAAAAGAGAAAAAGTACGAACAAAACCCAAAGATAAGAAGTTTTCAAATCAAAACTAATGAAATGTCAGAGATTACAGGTAAGGTGGTTGGTTACACAGAGGGAAAGTGTTATCGCCCAAAGTATCCTAGGTTCTCCTAGGGAGCCCTTTTTGTGTGCAAGTGATTTGATCAAAATGATGCTTGATAAAAATATCCAGTGAGGGGATGAGAAAAGAATTCATTAATTATATTTTTTGTTTGACAAGGCCTTCGGTCTTATGCCTACGTACCAACATAAAAATGAGGGATCAAAATCCCGTAGTTCACGATAAAAATTTCAAAGAATTTGGTGAATTGATTTTAATCAAAAGTTTAACAGAGAAGGGAACAAAAGGCCAAAGATTTGAATGAGGTTATTAGTGCTTTTTGTCTTTTTGAAATTAATGTCAATATGGTTAAGTTTATTTACAAGTTTGATTAAGAAAAAGGTTTGAAAATTCAATGGCATAAGGCCAAATTTTCTAATCATTAAAACATGTCTAATTAAAAAAACACAAACAAAGAAGGTTTTGAAAAGAGGGAGAAATTTTGAAATTTAAGAAGTGGGAGGAGATGAAGGGACTATCCTAGACAAAAACTAAAAGTTAAGGGTTGAAAAGATCTGACCAATGGGGTGCAATCCAACAGACAAGAATGTCATATAAAAACCCATTTTCCTTTGGACTTTAGCAAGCAACAAACATGAGCAATATCCAATCAATCCATATGAAGATCAAGGCATCAAATAAAGATAGCCATAATATCCAAGCAAAGAATCCAATAGTTAGTTGTCTTTAATATCTTCTAATGTATCAGATGTAAATATTCCTTGTTTAACTCAGAACAATCATCAGACATCAACAATAATAACAGTTAAGCACAAAGACAAAGTGCCAGATGAATCAAAGTCACTCCAGGTCTTGCATCAGATGAAAGACACAATCAAATATAGATCAATCTCATATAGTGGCATTGGCCAAGTCCTCAAAGCATAGGGAATTTTCTTATCCTAAGTCCAAAAGTTCAGATCATGTCCAACAGTCTACCAAGATATTTTTTAGGCTTTTTGTTGTTATTAGGTGTTTTAAGGTCCTAAGAACACAAGCAAAATCAAAAGAAGCAAACAATATATACAATCTTAAGATATGGCTCAAATGAGCAAAGTGAAAAGGACTAAAGCATAAACAAGTTGCATGAAATGTAAATGGCAGATGAATGATAAAGGTACTGAAATTTAAAGTGCATGAAATAAATGACTTGAAAATAAAGGATTGGTTGTGGGATATTATCCAAAACAAAGATAAATACATAATTAAAGATGTCATGGACATCTTGTACAACCCATGGTGGGCCAGGAATAAATAAGTTTATGAGGGAATTGACATTCCCACTAACATCACAATCAAGCAAGCAAAGAACTTTTCTAATCGTCCCAATAAAAATAGCAAGCATAACAGGAAGAAAGACAAAACAAAGATACAAACAGTAGCCCTAAAAGAGGATATGAAAATTACCAAAGGAATAGGCAGAAAAAAAGGACATAGCTCTTACTTATAAGACAAATACCAAAGTCATTCAAAATTCTAGCAGTATACATGAGTCAGATATAATGAACCCTCCAACTGAAAACAAAAGACCTTTTTGCAAAGGTATTGCCATATGCAGCAGACAAGAGAACATGTTAAATAAGGGTAATAAACAAAATAAAATCATTGGGAAGATGAAGAATAAGAAAGGTAAAGGAAATCTTATATGTGAAGAGACTGATCATGATAGTAGAAGTATAAAAAACCTCTATAAAAACCTCAAAAATATGGAGAGGAATAAGGAGCTGAGATGTAATTGTAATATAAACCAAACTAATCTTAGGAATATCAACAATAGTAGCAACATTACCAATTTTAAGGATAAAAATTGGTGATGAATCTGATGTTAATTGACAACAAGGAGAAAAACAAAAATCAGATCATGTATAACAATAAACGTTTACCTAAAACTCTTGAAAATTACACTGAGTACACCCTCCCTGTTACCACAGAGGAGCAATACCAGACTAAGAAAACAAATATCATTGAGAAGAAATCTTCTCAGACAAGTATTTTCCAAAGGGGTTGATGTGAATACAATCAGAAACAATCAAATGGGAAAGCACACAAACCTGAATCAAAACCCTAAGAGGGAGATAAAACTGAATACCATCAACCAGATGAGAAGATGACTTAGATCGAACACCATAGAAAGATGACCATCTTCAGAACTATAAGCCTTACGATCACATGCAAGAAGATAAAAAGGAGGATGATCAAACTGGTTGTAGAGACATGAATCATAATCATAAGGATGATCAGAAGAACTAGAGAACAAATATTTGGGATAAGAATCAAAAGCAAAACCATCATCCGAATAAATAGATTGTTGTATGGAATATGAACATGCAAGACGAAATTAAGATATAACACGCCAAAACTTATAACAAGTGTAAGATTGATGTTAGCACGGATGTGAATCTAGCTATTAAAGGGGAGTTATCTAGGAACATGCTTCAAAGTTGAAGGAGAGACTATAAGGAAGATAACCTGGAATCATATAGGGTATGAGAACTCTATTATAGTGGAAGCTTAAGCCATCTTAAATGAGACGAAGGTGATCAAGGAAATTAAAGTGTCATGGCTTGTGATTAACTCGAATTGCAATAAGGTTGTTCCTAGGGTTTCCGAGAAGAGAGTGGCGCTATATTTTAAGATAGAAGCCATACAGGTAGGCTGGTGGACCAGATCCAACCTTAGAGATAGCAAAGTAGTGTCTCTCAACCATATTAGGAGATATCTGAATAGTGAAGCCCATGTTTTGGCCAAAAGAGTCATTCAAAACAAAAACTCTATGTGGTTAAAAGCCGATATAGACAATTGTATTAAGCCTAATTAGTAATTTTATTAAATAAGCTAAATATATAAAAAAAAAGAAAAAAAAGTACAAAATACTGGGGGGCATTGTCGCATCGCGAAAAACAACCGGCGGGAAAAGACAGAGCCGCCACCGTGCGTTATTTATCCCAAAGGTGGGAAAGGAAACGCTCGAAGTAAACCTGGAAAGGAAAGGAATGGTCTTACGACCAGATATTGCAAGGTACGGGAGTCGGTTACACAAGGGGAAGGTATTAGCACCCCTCACGTCCGTCGTACTCGACGGGATCCACGCTCAAAAGAGTAGAATAAGGTTGCTAATAAACTGCTCAAAGAGAATGCACACACTGGAATAAGCAAACAGGTGAAAGGAGACGGAGGAAGGGGACTCGGCAGGATGTCGCATCGTAGGCCTACGTAGTTTGTCAGAAATAAACATCAGAGTCGACGTAGTTCGGGGAAATGGGGAACATGCTCGCTAGGACCTCGCATCCTATGCATACGTATCTTCTCTAACCAGAGTAAGAATCAGAGCACTCGTAGCTCGGCTAACGCACGCCGAAACAAAACACCGAAAAGAGACGCTGAGACGTCAAAAGAAACACACAACAGGAAATGGAATACCAACGAATGGACTTACATCTGACTCCGAACAAACAAACGCAAACAGGAAACAGAATGCCAATAAATGGATTTACATCCAACTCCTAACAAACAAACACAAACAGGAAATAGAATGCCAATAAATGGACTTACATCCAACTCCTAACAAACACACACGAAAAGAAGAAGGGTCTCGATTGCAACTAGGGCAAGAGAAAAGGAAGGTCTCAATCGCAACGAGGGCGAGAGAAAAGAATCGCAACGAGGGCGAAAGAAAAGAATCGCAACGAGGGCGAAAACCAGCAAGGATTAAATGTTAGTCATCAGTCAAACTCGATAAGACATCGCATCTCGTGCCTACGTATCTCATCTGAACATGAGAATCAGAGTTGTCGTAGTTCGGCTAAACTATTTCTGTTTGTTTTGTGTTTTTTAGATGAACAACGTTACTACGCAATCTACCAGACGCTCGACCTTTGGAGACTTACTCACCTGTGGTAGAAGGAGTCAACGTGCCCTTAAGAGAAGATAAAGTTTGTTTGTGTTTTAGGAATGCTCATGCAAGAAAGGAAGTCCTAGACGAAGGAACCGTGCTACCTTAATTGACATGCAAACGAGAGACTATACGAAGTCTAGCAATCCTATGGGGATACAACCACACCACACAAAACATATAACATGAAGTAAACACACCAACAAGGGGGATCAAACATCCAAGGGTAAGGCTTTAATCAAGAGGGGTCATATCAACCTTGACAAACAAGCCAAAACTGTAGGGGTGTACTGAAGCTCTTAACCACTAACATTGACCGTCAGGGTGAAGCTGATGAAAGGAGATGAGGATAAGACCTCATGCTCTTAACCCTGGACGGGGTGAGCTCAAATCAAAGAAGGTGTGGGGATCCAGAAAGAGGGACCCTATTCCACTTGACTGACTCTATACAAGATCTTGGGTTATGTTCAAGAGCCTGAGCACGTAGTGCGAGCATAATGAACGACTCAACGAATTACAGGGGATTGATTGCTGATCCCTTCTATCTCTCAATTTCCTCTTCACTTGGGAGGACTTAACAAGTAACATGCCTCAACAAGGAGGTCTTTAGCACAAAAGTAAACAATCACAATCATTGCCTCTTAAGGAGGACTTCAGCCAAATGCCTGCCAAAAAAGTGGCAGGACTTCCAGACTACATGGAGTACAAGAGTGGTTACCTAGGTGGTATACCAACCACAAACCAAAGCAAAGCTCAAGCAAGAGCTAAAAGCGACTAATGTACCTGTACAAAAGTCAAACAAGTCAATATTATATTCAGACAAACCAAACAGACAGTCAACGGTGGTACTTCAATATGTACACAATACAAGTCCTATGTGCAAGTATTCAAGTGATTCCATCACACTCAATGAACCTACAACACAACAAGGATTAGTGTACAAATTAATTTGTATCTCAAGTCATGAGATCACATCAACCATTAGAGCTAAATGCTTGAACCTGAAATACAAAGCCCAAAAGGTGAGTACAATCCACTAGTACCAAGACTAGGGTCAAAGGCAAAGCAAATAGTCAAAACAGAAGTTGGCATTCCACATGAAGCATATTTAATCAAGCAAGAACATGTCCTAAAAAGGATCAAATCCAAATCATAAGGCAAAGCCAACAATTAATCAAGATAAGGCAAGAGCAAGCAAAGGTGCACACAATTGGACATTAAACATAGAAAATCTACATTAAAACAGAAATGAATCCAATGATCATGAATTTTTTTATATGAATTCAACATGTTAAACACAAGCATCATACAAAAAATTAGGTCCAGAAGATATCAAATGACCTAGGAATGAAAATGAACAAATGCATCATCCAAATGTGTGACACAAATTGTCACACCCAAAGTTCATGTGTCTAAAACAGAGATGGAAAATCATAAAATTTCCAAACAAAAGCTCAAAAATTATGTAATATGTTATGAATGAGCATGTCAAATTTCAAGGCAATTGGATAATCAATGAGCATTTCACAAATCAATTGGTACAACATGTCACATTTGCATCATGTTCAATCACACAAACACAATCAAAAATCCAGCCACAATAAAATCAGGCAAATGACATCAAAAAATAATAGACATCACAACAATCATGTGGAAAAAAGTTGCATTCAATTTGGACAAGTTTTCTATTTGTTATGATTTTTGCAATTTGAAGAACAAAATGAAATAATATTTGAAATCAATGGAAATGAAAAAAATGAAATGAAAAATGGAAACAGCATCAGGAAGGATTGAACTCAGGTCCATGAGGTCATAAGTGCGCTTGATGAAATTAAAATAGACAAATGCTAAGCGAAGGGATCGAACCCTGGTACTCAAGGCCACATGCGCGCTACAGCATAAAACGCTGCGTTTGGCATGGTAGGGGAAATTACAAGTGAAAAATAAAAGTAGCATGGTGAGGATCGAACTGAGTACGTGAAGGTTCATGCGTGCTCAACTGAAAACCCTAGGCGCCTGCATCAGACGGCGGAGGGAGGTATTTTCCACCGTCTTCTCCGGCCAGCCAGGCGGAGAAGACACAATTTTTTTTCCAGAATTCATCAATAGGCATATGGTTCGAACCGCCTCATCATCAGGATCATGAATCTAACAATGATTAAGCCTAACTCTCCCTAAATCAAGCGGATCGATCAAGAACATTATGAACAACAAAACTTCCAGTCAACATATCTCATGCAATTCCTAACCATTTCAAATTCTAAAGATATCAGAATCATCAGCATTAAAAACTCTACAAGATCATGGCAAGAAAATGAAGAAACAAGAGATTCGAATTCCAACCTCTTTGAAGAGCAGTGAGTTGAAATCATGGATTCGAGCTCCAAAAATGTCCAGATCTTCTCCTCCAACCTTGATATGAAGCTTGATGTACAAATTAACACTTGCAAAGGCTTGGATCTTGCTAAATTTCAGAACACCATCTTCATCTTCAAGCTTGGTGTATGCACAATTCTTGTCCAATTTCTTCAATCCAATGCTTGATTTGTACTCAATGATACTCAATGAACACGATTATGCAAGAAAATTGATGTGGTATGTGAAGAATTTTGAAGTTTGAATTGAGAGAATTTTGGAGGGAAATGCAATTTCTAGATCTAGAATGTGTAATCTGAGCAAAACAGTTAGGATTATCTATTTATATCACATGTTAATTACCCTGCTAATCCAAATTAAGCTTGGCTAATGGAAACTTAATGAGAAATGAGGTGTATGACCAATTTGGCAAGTGTGTGGTGCATGGAGATTTCACACGTGAACAGTGCACATGCATGGTTCAAAGTCACTTAAAATCATCCAAAGATCACAATGGCATTGGTATTTTTCATGTATGATCAATAGAATTTGAATTCTCCATTTCCCCTCCAAAATATACATGCATGGACAAATGATCATGTGATTTTATTTCATGCAATGCAATGATAGATTTGGAAAATATTGTTCACAAGGAGCATTTTGCAAAAAGAGTGGCTTCATTTGGAGTTTTGTAGCCAAAGTTATGCCATGTTGAACTTCCATGCACACTTGGTGATCCTTTGCTCATAACTTCTCAACCCTTCATCAGATGCTCATGATCTTGGACTTTTTGGAAATGGGAGAGAAAGATCTTCAACTTTCATGTTGACCAAAATTTCATTTGAAACTTCTTTGATGTTGGAAAGTCAAGTTGAATGTGGTCCAAAAACTTGCCATTTTTGGAAACTTGAAATTACAGGTCACTTTTCATTTTTGGAAATTTTTGATTTGACTTCAAATTCTTCAAGATAGATGTTTGACATGATGAATAGGCCTTGTTTGAACATGAATAGGATGTCTCAGATCATTTTCCACACCTCAAAGCCCTCAGTTGACTTTTATGGTCCTCAAATGACCTGGAAATGCACTGATGAATTTGGGCCTCTACCACTTGGTAAATTTGCTTCAAAATGAACCTTGGCTCATATAAGCTCTTTAGAATAATCATGTGGCCTTCATCTCAAGGAAAAACTTGCCCTTTTGCACTGAGAATTCTCTTGATGCCAATGCTGACTGCCAAGATGCAATGCAATATGGAATGATAAATGACCTAAAAAAATGAAATGAATGCATGAATGGGGGGTGCAAATTTGAGGTGCTACAGGCATAAACCAAACCAGTCGAAACCATGAAATCAACCCATAAAGGAGTACATCTAGATCAAATACACCAAAAGTTATATTTTTAAATAAACTAAAGCAAAAGCACACACATGATCGACATTATTCAGTGAACTCACTTACAAACAAGAATTCAAATAGAAAAAGAACGAGTCTTGTATGAGAATTCACTTTTTAACACGGTGAATGAACCAACCACCAACGCAGACTGATTCATGAACCAACAACATCTAGAGAAAATCAAACAAGCAATATGACTCTTTTGAGCCAAACAATCCAACATCAAATAAAATGGTATGGATTTGAAATCAATCTAACATCAATCATTGATACAAATAATATGTTAGTGTTGGCGCAGAGGAGACAAGTCTTAAATCTTAAAACCTGCAAAAGGGGAAAACCTATAATTTTGTTAATATTTATGCACCTTGGTATCATGTGAAAAGAAGAGCCTTGTGGGATCAAGTAGTTCAGTTGAAAAGGAAGACGGGTGATGAAGATTGGTGCTTTGGGGGAGATTTTAATTCAGTTTTAAATAAGGATGGGATAATTTTTTTAGGGGTGAGTTATAGAGGAATTGAAATGGATGATTTTAGTTAGTTTATTGAAGACACGAAACTTATTGATGTTCCTAGCATAGGCGACAAATTCACTTGAATCAGTGGCGTTGGAACTGCAATGAGCAGACTGAACATGTTCTTGTTGTCAAGGAATATGGTTTGTTTTTGGAAGATAAATACATTGACATATAAAATCATATTATTTTTTGAACTTTTTAAAAATATCAAACACATATCAAAATATAGATGCATCGATCATGAGTCTTCACATCAAAAACCCTCCAAAATATAACTTTCAAACGGATCCTAAAGAAAAATATGCAAATAAGATTTAAAAAATAATAATTTTATTAAAGGAAACTAAAAAATATATTTTTATTGATGTTGTCTTTAATTTTTCATACATATTAAAAATGTTTTGTATACTTTTATTAATACAATTATTTTTATTAAATAAAAAATAATTTAATAATATAATAAAATAAAATAAAAAATTGTTAATTTTTTAATTAAAATTATTCTTTTATATTATTTTATATTTATCAGTTAATATAACAGCTAATTACTAAGCATATAAATTAACTACCAATTATTAAGTACCAATTATTAGTTAGTTTTATCACAGTCTAAATTTTAAGATTGTGTTAAAAATCGCGTCAAAAAAAGCAAAACGATACGCTTTGAATCACAAAGCGGGAAGCGTTGGATCATACCATTAATACCGAAACTTTTGTTGTAGTGGTAGAATTACAAACTTGAGAGAGAAGACAACAACAACACTTATACATACTCTGCATTCTTGTCTCTTATCATAAATTTTATTTATGTATGGAAATGCTCTGCAATATGGACCAAACGCATTCCTTTACACTATATCAATTTTTTTCATTTTCAAAAAATCTGTTCTTTTCCCCCTGTATTCATTATGAGAATGTAAGAAATTATACAGGAATTATTAGAATGTATAAATGGCAATAACAAATGGTAGTTGTGATAAACAAACTACTAGTCATATTATTTAATCGCTATTGTGAGAATTGAATCTGCAGTGAAAATGATCCGTTGGATTAATGATTCCATGTGTGAAAATTTAATTGCTTTAATTTGATTTTAATGAATGTTAAAATCGAACTAGGAAGAGTTTTATGTCACGTGTAATTATTTCAATAGGTTCAACTATAGTTTCACTGGATAACTAATAAATAAATTAGCATAAACAAATAAAAAGATAATATAGGTCGTTTTAAAAAAATTGTAATAAATTGTTGTTAGTAAATTATTATTAAAATAAGGAAGAAATATTGATTAAAAAATTGTTAAATGAAACTTTATAATAAAAAATGTAAAATATTGAAATAAGTTTGTCCATAACCCGACAATTTTGTACCAAAAATTTTGGCTACTAGCTTATAGACACCCTGGCTAAAAGGAAACAGAATTAAAGTAGGGGTGGCAAACGGGCATGCCCGCCCCGTTTAGTCCCGCCCCTCAAAAGCCCGCAGAAAAACGGGGCGGGGCGGGGCGGTCATAGTTGAGGATGTGAGCCTAAAATTTAGACCCGCAAAAAAGTGAGGGTGAGACGGGGAAAGCTCGCGGGCATTGCACTCTTTAAGCCTAAAAATGCAAAAATTTATGTAAATACACATGCCTTCAAAAGCCCGCGAAAAAAACGGGGCGGGGCTGGGCGGACACATTTGAGGGTGAGGGCCTAAATCTTTGGCCCGCCCCGCACAAAAGTGGGGACAAAACGGGCATGCCCAGCGGGCCGAGCCCGTTTTGCCACCCCTAGATTAAAGTCCCTAAATAAAAAAAGAAAATTCCACTTTTGGAATCAAAATCATAAAATTAGAAGAAAAATATCGTCGTAAATTATTGTGATAAGGAATTGGGCAAGCAAGATCTCTATATCCTTTTTCATGAGATACCGAAATCTCTTAAAAAAAAGAAAAATCAAAATCATTAGGGTCCGAACTTTTCTTCCCATCACATAAAGAGACGCCAGATCAATATCTGATTGGAGATATGAAAAAAAAAACATTAAAACATCAGTCAGGGGTAGATGTCTCTGATTGGAATATAGGAAAAAAACAATAAAAAAACATTAAAACATCAATCAGGGATAGGTATCCTGTGTGGTATTTATAGGTATAATTTTTCACATTACAACACACCTCTTTCATCATATTTTTTCAAACAATTCTTAATGTTCTTTTAAGTGTTCATATACAATGTCATAGAAAATTTCATTTATTTGAGAAAAAGTTTCATACACCATTGAGCACTTAATTTTTACATATTCTTAAATTGTTCATTTGAAAGAGAAGATTAAAGTTTTAGAATATTGAAATAAGGCAAAATTGGTTATGCTCAATTTATATATATTATAATTTATTCACCAAGTGTGTGTGTGAAATTGTTTGTAAAAAAAGTGTGTGTACTTTCTACAGGTATTTGCAAATAGGAGGTGATGCTCTTTATGTTTGTTGTAAATATGTCATTTGAATCGAGGAGATTCAAAGTCTACCATAGGTTTGGTGTGTTGTGTTAGAAGATTATAGGATAGTCTTGGTGTGAGATTGTACAAAGATCTAACATAATGAGATTTTGCAAAGATTATAGGATAATCTTGGTTGATAAGGGGAACTAATATAATTTTTGTATCTCATTTATTCTTTATGAACTTTTATCTTTCTGCACTATCATTCAGAAGTTCACCATTGTTCTTCCAAAAAATTAAAGAAAAAGAACATAAGCCAAATAACCTGAAAAATTCTTAAAACCTAATACAACCCAACCCCCCCCCCCCCCCCCCCCCCCCCCCCCCCCCCCCCCCCCCCCTTCTCTTAGGTTGCACACTTTAAACCTAATACAATTGGTCGTAAGATCTATGAATTGTGGATTTTCCTAAAAAATGTTTTTGTTGATGGTGGTAACTGACATAAACCATTGTTTTATCGGTAAACACTACAACTTCTGGAAAATCCGTATTAAAATGTTTTTAGAATCACAAGGAGATGAAATTTGGAATGCTGTCAAAGATGAGCCTTTTATCCCTACAATAGTTATCAATGGTGTAAGCTAACTAAAAGTATAAGGCTTTTGGACGGGTGATGATAAAAAGAATGTTATATATGACGAGAAAGCAATAAACATAATTGCTTCAACACTTGGAATGGATGAGTTTTTCAAAATATCAAATTGCTAGATTGCAAAGAAAAATTGGGATACGTTATAGATTACTCATGAAGGCATGGAGGAAGTAAAAAAGATTCAAACTAAACATTCTCTCCCATGAATATGAGATGTTTAGAATGCATCGTGGTGAAATAATTCTTGATTTACAAAAGAGATTTACACATTTGACAAATCACTTAATGACTATTGGAAAAACATTCACAAACAATGGGTTAAATCTGAAAGTCCTTATATCTTTGACAATGGAATGGCAACTAAAGGTAACGGTGATATCGGAAAATAAAATTCTCTCCAAAATGTATTTAGTGGCTTTGTTCGGTAAAATTCAAGAATATGAGTTAAAACATGAAAGGTTAGAAAAGTATGAAGTTCAAGAAAAGAAACCTAAGAGTCTTACCTTAAAAATTAGAGTCAAAGACCATGACAGAAATCAGAAGGATGAATATCAATCCACTAGTGATGAAGATGATGCTTTAATCCAGAAATTTGAAAATTTATTAAGAAAGGAAAGGACAAACGAAATCAGTCAAAAAGAAGCACCAAAAAGGAAGGTTGCTTGTTTTGAATATGGAAAAAGAGGATATGTCAAGAGTGAGTTCCCTACACTTTAAAAGAAGAATAAAGTCAAAATAAAAAAGGAAAAATGAACAAAGAAATCACATGTGGCATGGGATGACAATGAGATAAATTCATCTTTAGATGAAGAGCATGCAAACATGGCATTAAAGGTTTCACTCCATTACGATGATGAAGAAGATAGGGTTAGTGATTCTGAAATTAATTATATACCTTTATAAAATGAATTACAAAGCGTTTTTATGAATTACAGGTAATGCTTGAAACTTTGTAGAAAATGTTCAAAGCGAAAAAAAACAATTTAAGTCTACAAAGCAAGTCTAATGACATGTAAGTGGAATTAGACCTAGTAAAAAATTAGGCACGTAATAAATGTCAAGAACATGAATTCAAAATTGTTGAACTAAACCAAGTTATAAAGAAATATGAAAAAGGTCGAAATGGTTTAGAAAATGTGTTAAGTAGACAAAGCTATTCAAGTGATAAATATGGATTTGTCTTTTCTAATTGTGATAAACCAATCACAAGTAAAACCATCTTTGTTAAAGCTACCGAAAATCCAACAATTTGAAACCAAAGAAACTGCATGTTCTAAATCATCCTAAAATGCCTTATTCTTATGTCTATAATAGGAATCATGTTTTTAGACCTACATGTTTTTATTGTAATACAAAAGGTCATTCTTCTAATGCTTGCTGCATAATAAACTATGGTGTTCCTTATGGTGAGTATGTATAGTTAAAGAAGTTAACTAGCCCAAGAGCATCCAAAGAATAGTGGGTACTGTAAGACCCCAATTTTGACCCTAAGATCCCTCATCCAATTTCATCATAAGCATTAGCATTGGGATCATACCTTGGCATCCTCCTTACCCCAATTTTGAACACACTTTTCTCATTTGAAGCTCACATAAAAAGTTAAGCAAGGTGGAATATTGAGATATATGGCTTGACACTTAGAAATTTTTTTGATATGTTGAAATTTCCAAACTTCCACCTCAAAATTAATCATGATACATGCTTCAAATGGAATAGTGTTGAACATGAAAGTTGTTCCTCTTGATCTAATATTTCCAAAAAGTCTAATTTCATCCATTTTGGACAATATTTGCTAGGGTTACACATGACTTGAACATGGTATCATCATTTGGCAAAGATAAAACTTCAAATCTTCATACACACTTGCCTTGCAATCCAAGTTGATATAAGACTCTCTCACACTCATTTGTGGACCTAAAGGAATGATCTCATTGGCCTGTACACGCCCATGCACCCATGCATCACTCATTGCCAATTTTGGAAAGTGATTTGGAAGGTGCAATTATCACTTGATCCAGATATAAATAGAGCTCCATATGCTCAGAATTCAACACACATTCGCGCCAGCTTTAATCCTAGACCCCTAACCTTTCCATTTGAGAGGATAATCCTGAGAATTTCATCTTGAAATTGGGTTTGAATCTCACTGTTTTAAGATTCAAAACTCCAGGTATCCAAGACCTTTTGTGCATTTCATTCTACTTTTGCAAGCATTCTGAGTGAGATCCAGCATGAGCCAAGGCAAGAACAGTTGAATCCAGACCTGCATTGAAGGTATTTTCCAGAAAATTTTATCTCTTCGATTCTCTCTCAATCTTGTTCAATTCTCCTGATTCTTTGGTTGTCTGAAGTCCTACCAATGTAGGCAAGAAGATTGAGTTGCTTAGAGGTCAAATCGAAGCAACTCAGTTGACATACCTCAAAATTCAACTCCTCATATCTTTCTATATGTGAGGAGTTAGTTTAAATTGAGGTCACATTCGTGCTCTACGCCATTTTTTCTTTCAGATCATGTCCTCCTTTTTCATTTTCTTAAGGGTGATGAGTGAACCAGTCCGGCCAGGGTCACCGGAGAAGATGACCGGCCTTTGGATGCCGGTGATGTGTTGGCACGGTTTAGAGCCATTGATCCCTTTTAAATTGTTTTAATCTCGTGCGTTATTTTTAATTACGATGCCTGTGCCGCGTTGACTCAAGTCCACCATGGAACCCGCGTTGGTGGCCACTTGATCTGCCACCTCAATTAGTGAGGGAGATCAAGTGGTCCACGTTTTTTCTGATTATTTGAATTTCATTTTAATTGCTTTATTTTCATTAATTTATATTAATTTTAATATTGATCCAAAAAATATGAGAGTTTCACTAAAAAATTCAAAAAAATTCCTCTTTCATATTTTGAATTAAAATTATATTTTGGATCATTATTAACATTTTTCGTGATTTAATTGATTTTTCATTTGTTTTTAATTGTTTAAAAATCCTTTTAAGTCTTCAAAAATTCTGAAATTTTTTCTCCAAGGTCCTTTGACCTTGTTTGATCTATGATAAATCTCATGGCCATTTATTTGGTGTTTTGATGAGGTTTTAGGAATTTGACAAACCATATTTAATTTAAATGTATTATTTTAGTATTTTTAATTTGGATAAATGCCAAATAATTTTGTTGACCAATTGTGATGACTTGTTTGTGTTTGACTCTTGTTGTTGGGCCTTGGTCGAGGTTGATTTGACTTGGTCATGTTAATATCATTGGATTTAGGGGATTGATGGAATGTACATTCCATCTCCCAAAATGAATTGATGATATTAATTTGGTAAAAGTCCTTCTTTGATCAATTTGATTTTTCATCTAATCCCCTACCACTTCATTTCATTCCCTTTCTTTATGCATTCATCTCATTTGGCCTATGATATCTCAAAGTCCTAAAGCTAGTTGATTGAAAATTAACATGAGTATGGATGAGATTAGGCCACACCTTTTGCATATTCTTTTTGTGTGTGGTATGTTTCATGAGCATAGTCCATAATACTATGTCTCTAACATGCATTAACACCAAAATTCTATTACCCGACCTCAAGTAGTTGTGACTTCTATATAAGTCCAATTACGATTGCTTAACATAGCGCTAAATTTGTGACATAAAAGGCATAGTATTCTAGTTAGTGAGATTGTAAGTCTCCCCTCTTTCATGGTATTGTGTGGAAACTTGGCCTTTTTTCCTTCCTTTGGAAGATGTCTTGGTTCAAGGATCCATGCTTGTGATAAGTGAGTTGAGTGTTCTCCAAAGAATGTCTTAAAATGAAAAGCAAAAGCAAAACGATACTAACTTCTAACCTATTAACTACTAACTTTTAATTTCAAGCCATTTACTTTAATGTCATTTAATTCTAGCTTTTATACATTTTCCCTTGTTCATATCAATCTAATTGTTTATGTTAATGCAATTTTCACTTTGTCCACTTGGACCATATTGTGTGATATTCCTTGTGTGTATATACTTTGCTGGTTTGTGTGGTCTTTGACCATAAATGTACATAATAACAACAAAAACCCTAAAAAACTTTTGTGTGGAGTGTTGGCTTGATCTTGGACAAGTGGACTTAGAACTTAGCCAACATTCCTATGCTAAAGGACTTAGCCAATGCCAACTTGTAGAGAAACCAAGTGCTTGAAATTTGAAACTTCATCTGATACATCATTCAAGATCCCTCTGAGTTCATCTGCAACATGATCATTGTGAAGTTGTTATTTTGAACCCGTGACTTGTGGAATTCATGGGCTATTTTGAAGAAGATCATGGAATGGATAAGCTTATATGTGGCTATATTTATTTGATGCCTTGTGTCGCAACCTGAAAAATGGAATGCAAAAAAAAACAATCGGCGAAGAAAGACAGGAGAGTCGCCACCGTGCGTTATTTATCCCAAAGGAGGGAAAGGAAACGCTCGAAGTAAACCTGGAAAAAGGAAAGGACAAGACAGGGTCTCGCAACCAAATTTTGGGTTCGGGAGTCGATTATGTGAAGGGAAGGTATTAGCACCCCTACGCATCTGTAGTACTCTACGGGATCCACTTTTGTAGTTCTTGTCTAAAGGGTGTGGGTTTATCTAATGTGTTATTTACTAAAAAAAAGGGGTCAAAAGAAAATGACTCGCACGGATGTCGCATCCACTGCATACATATCTCATTTGAATATGAGAATCAGTGTCTTCATAGCTCGGCTACCTAGGGGATAAGGGTAATTGTGCTCGCTAAGACATCACGTCTTATGCCTACGTATCTCATCTGTAATGAGAATCAGAGCAAGCCGTAGTTCGGCTAACTACGGGGTTATGGATTGGGTTTTGGACGAACGACGTTACTACGCAATCTACCGGATGCTCGACCTTTGGAGACTTACTCGCCTGTAGTAGAAGGAGTAAACATGTTAGAAGAAGAAAAATCAACGGGTTGGTAGGGTTAGGGATGCTCATGCAAAAAGGCAGTCCTCGACGAAGGAACCGCGCTACCTGTGGGGATACGAACACATACAAAACAAACATGTATAAAGTAAACGTGCCAACAAGGCAATCAGAATAAATCTCCCAAATGGTATCCCACGAGCAAAGTGGAATATCCAGCGAGCTATCCCTGCAAAAGTCATGTGAGCCTTCACAAAAACTCAACAAAAGGGTTAGTGAAACACGATAAGGATTAAGCATTCAAGGCATTATTTATACATTCATATACATTTAAAACCCGTGGGCGAAAACCTAATGAAATTCATCCATCATACCTCATACATTCAGATGATCCAAATTAAGAGCATAAAGGTAATGGGAATAAGAGCAAACCTGATTGGAGAGCTTGATTGAAATTGAGTTGCACCCGTGAGGTTTACGAAACAATCTTTAGGGTTTATGTGAGGCAGAGGTGATTCTGTGCAGTTGAGTTCCCTTCAGGGTTTGGAGGCTGCTCTGAGTTCTCTATCAGGTTTCTCTCCAAGTTTTGTCCAGGGTTTTGTTCCAAGGAAACCTCAGAGTATTTTGCTTCTCTTCCTTTTTCTATCTGTTTTGTTTCAATGAAACTCTAGTATTTATATGCTAATATTGGTAGCTTAGTGGGCTTTTGAGAGAGGTCCAAGTCTGAGATTTTTTCTTTTATATTATTTATTTATTTATTTATTTATTTAATTATTTTTATTTATTTTTATTTTTATTTTTATTTTTTTGTTTCGTTTTTTTTTTTAAAAAATAAATAAAGTTTCTTGGATCTGATTCTGATTGACATGATGAAATGCAATATGAAATGTTAAATGACCTAAAAATGAATGCATGAATGAGGAGGGCAAATTTTGGGGTGTTACAGCTGCCCCTATTCAATCATCAGCTAACCCGAGCTGGATGAAAGCGAACAGCTTATCATACAAAGAGGGTGAGTTGTGGTTGAATACCAAAGACAGACCGAAAATTTGCGCTCCGAGAACACCACAAAAATGCTGAAATACACCGTGTTGTTTATTTCTCTTCCGATCCTCTGGCTTAATCTGAATCAGTCTTCTGACTTAATCTGGAGTTTCGATCCTCGGGCTGAATCTATACTCAATTTAGTCCTCTGGTTGGATGTTAATTTTGATCCTCGGGCTGGATACGGTTTCAATCTTCTGGCTAGATCTTCTTCGATCTTCTGGCTAGATCTCCTTTGTTTCAATTCTCTGGCTGAATCTATTTTCTTTGATTCTCTGGCTGAATCTACTTCGATCTTCTGGCTAGATCTGAATTGTTTCGATTCTCTGGCTGAATCTATTTTTGGTCTTCGGGTTAGACCTAACTTCGATCTTCTGGCTAGATCTTCTTCGATCTTCTGGCTAGATCTGAATTGTTTCGATTCTCTGGCTGAATCTATTTCGATCTTCTAGCTAGATCTGAATTGTTTTGATTCTCTGGCAGAATCTATTTCCGGTCTTCGGGGTAGACCTGGCTTCGATCTTCTGGCTAGATCTTCTTCGATCTTCTGGCTAGATCTGACTTGTTTCGATTCTCTGGCTGAATCTATTTCGATCTTCTGGCTAGATCTGAATTGTTTCGATTCTCTGGCTGAATCTATTTTCTTTGATTCTCTGGCTGAATCTATCCATTTTTCGGTCTTCGGGCTAGACCTGACTTTGATCTTCGGGCTAGATCTAGATTGTTTTGATGATAAATTCCCATCATCAGGATCTCGCATCTGGGGCATGCGCTGGTTGACCCTCTTTCGAAATCTACAGTCTTCATGTTAGATATGCAGCTTCGAGAATATCCCACTTTTGGGCTTCGTACATATTCTTCAGGCTAGAACATGTTATAACGACTCTTCATTAGACTTTGTTGTTTTAATGCGATCCGCGGGCTGGATCCTCTTGTAGGTTAATTTTCTGTTGAGCTGTCAATCTATTCCTCCAGCTGGCTTGCTGGGGAAATAATGCTCGTAGTCGACTCTCTAGCTGAATCTTCGAAATGACCCTCAGGCTGGATCTCTGGAAAACGATTCTCAGGCTGAATCTTCGAAATGACCCTCATGCTGGGCCATACACACACTTGATCCTCTGGCCGAATCTCATGACTTTGGTTGTGAAGTAATTTTTCAGTCTTCTTTGAAGAACCTATTTATCAGCTTATGTGTATGTTTGATATGCATGCAAATGCAAATGCAAATGTTATGCATGGTGCAAAAGAAAAAAGAAATCTGCTTGGGGAAGCAACTCTGGAAGGGAGCGGATCGCTGTATCAATCCTTGAATGCTCTGTGGGGAACGATCCGTCTGCCGGGACCGGGGAGCCACCGAAAATAAATCGGCCTTTTTTGAAAAGTTGACCTTGCTGGGGAAGTATCAACTATGGAAACTTTTCTTGGCGAGGCTCTGCGAGGAGAGTCTGTGAGGAAAGTACTTCCTAGGGAAATATCGTAGGAATCGACCTTTGTTGGGGATATGAACTTGCTAATCGTCCTCAGGTTGGGGATTAAAACAAATCTGTTAAAAAAAATAATCTGCTGGGGACGAGATGAACACTGGGAACACCATCCTCTTGTCTGTTGGGTATGCGACTACTCCGCTGTTGCTGGGAAGATACAGTCTGGCACTGTCGACTCCGCTGGGGATATACAGTCTGGATACTGTCAACTCTACTGGGGATATACAGTCTGGATACTGTCAACTCTATTGAGGAACCTGCTCTACAGAGGAGAGGCTTTGTCAACCGCTTGAGGGTGAGGATTCATGACTTGGCATCCGGTTCCTGTGACCTGTGACCAAAAAATACACGTATGCCCCGGGGAATTACTCGGTTTGAATTCACTGTCCGGGATTAAGCACATTCAAAGCAATTTTGACTGTTTTCCTGCGCAAGTCATCTGCAAAAGCCACCATTACATTCAGATGCAATATGTTTCCTCAAGAATTCAGACATCTTTTGCAAACAAACTGATAAATGAAAAGTAAAGAGGCTTTTTAACTGAATTATTCGACTTTTGTTGGTTGAAAAATTTGTGCCAGGAATAGGCGAGTACATCAGGAAGCTGATCCCTAGAAAGAGGCGATTGCTATAAATTGAACAAGAGAAACTATCCTAATGGCAATGTGGAAACGGGGTCCCACCGAGTTTCGACTCTGCTATGGCTCGTATGTCCTCAATACGCTCTGCTCATCTTGCTTTCTGAAGTGGATGATTAGTCGATCTTTTACCTTCGAAGATTGCCGGATTGAATGAAACGGTGATATAACACGGATGAACTCAGATCATAATTATTCGCTTATTCCCTAACTTTTGCATGGACCGCCGTTTTGGGTTTTCAATCCACCGGGATACCCTTTTTTGCCTGAGCCGCCCTTTCGGGTTTTCGACTCACCGGGTGTACATTTTTTTTTATATCCCTAATTTTTGCCCGAACCTCTTCATTCTTTTTTTTGGTTCGCCGGGATGCCCCTTTTTTGCCTGGACTATTCTTTTTACTGTCCAGCGGGTCTATTTTATGTGAAGTATTTTTTAACTGCGTCTGAGTTGACAGGGGACGGGAAGTCTTCGCCATCCATGGTTGTTAGCATCAGAGCTTCGCCAGATAAAACTCTTTTAACCACGTATGGACCCTCGTTGTTCGGTGTCCATTTGCCCCTGTGATCTGTGTTGGGAGGAAGAATTCTTTTGAGTACCAATTCACCGACTCGATACTCTCGAGGGCGCACTTTCTGATCAAACGCTCTCTTTGTCCGTCTCTGATATAGTTGGCCATGGCATATAGCTGCTAGTCTCTTTTCCTCAACTAGGCTTAGCTGATTGTATCGAGAATGGACCCATTCTGCTTCGTCCGGCTTCATTGTTGGTGCAGGGAAAAGTTATTCTGGCACAAAATGGCATATGAACCCCCTCCAGTGTGATCAACACTGCACCAACTCCGCGACCATTGACGTTGACCGCCCCATCAAACATCATAATCCATTTGGATTCAGGGTCAGGCCCCTCCTCCGGGAGTGGTTCCTCGCAATCTTTCGATTTGAGAAACATGATGTCCTCATCAGGAAAGTCGAACCTCATAGGTTGGTAATCATCAATCGGTTGCGCGGCAAGATAGTCTGACAAGACACTTCCTTTGATGGCTTTTTTTGAAGTGTATTGGATGTCATACTCTGTCAGCATCATTTGCCACCTAGCAACCCTACTGGCTTTTCAAAAATATACTTGACTTGATCCATCTTTGATATCAATAGAGTCGTGTGAGTCAACATATACTGTCTTAGTCGACGAGCAGCCCATGCCAAAGCACGACAAGTTTTCTCGAGCAGTGAGTATCTTTGTTCACAGTCGGTAAACTTTTTGCTAAGGTAGTATATTGCATGCTCTTTTCGACCTGACTCGTCATGCTGACCGAGCACACAACCATTTGACCTTTCTAACACAGTCAAGTACATGATCAACGGTCTTTTCCTCTCGGCCTGTAGACTGGCCCCGATCTCGATCTCTTTCTTGTCGTCTTCGGTACCAATGTTGATGGTCTCAACCACCTCCTGATAAGGTGTAATAGCCCGGTCCTCCTATTTCAACAACCTGGCTAACTCCTCAGGCAATTCACAATCTTCCTCAGCCCCTTCTTCGGCTTGATAGATAGGATTATCGAAGTCATACTTGGCCATAGCAGTGTCGTTAGCAGTGAGATCCGGGTGATTAGTTTTAAGAGGTGTTTTTTTGGAAAGAAACCAAAAAAGAAACATTGTCGTTTTTGTAAAAGTAAAAATAATTGAAAGAAAGAGAACACAAAATTATTTGCAAAAGCTGTCCTTTATTGATGATGAAAATAATTGCGAAATGTAACTAAATGGATGGCCCTACAGATGAGTCATTACACCTTGGTCAAAGTGTAAGACTTTGTTATGCATGTTATAAAAGGAAAACAATAACAATTACTCCTTCAGTAGAGTAAACCGGACGACTTTTTCAGACGACCAATTGTCGAGCTTTTCTCCTGGGACACACGGGTGAATCCAGCTATCTAAGTCATAGTCGCTGTCAGCCTTGTCTTCATCTACAGCATTGACGGTGTGGGGAGAAACCAAACCCCCGCTGGAGAAAGTACCGACTTCATTCTTCTGAGACCCCGGAGTATACCCCAATCCAAACTTGTCTTCTTTTATGATTGGCTCCACAAATTTGCCCCAGCCTTGGGCATTACCAGCCTTAACCACTTCAACAGCTTGCTTGTATGAAGAGATAGAAGTCCCGACCTTCTCAGACTCAGGTGAAAAGACAGTTTCGGGCGCGACCTCACTGATGTTTATAGTTTCGAAGCCCTTACACAGCATCTCATGCATCTCGCCATCCATCTCCACATACTTAAACATAGATAGGTGGCTAACAAAAATATCCTCTTCACCACAGACGGTGACGATCTGACCTTCTAGTCCATATTTGAGCTTCTGGTGGAGATTAGAAGTAACAGCACCGGCAACATGAATCCAGGGTCGACCTAGCAGACAGCTATAGGCAGGCTGGATATCCATCACATAAAAGGTACTCTTGAATACCTGCGGTCCAATCTTAACTGGCAACTCAACTTCGCCACAAATAGCTCGCTTAGAGCCATCAAAAGCCCTTACAACTAAATTACTCGGCCTCAGGGTGGCGTCATCGCAATCCAACTTCGTTAAGGCTTTCTTTGGGAGAACATTCAGAGAAGAACCTGTATCAACCAAAACATGGGAAAGCACCGTCCCTTTGCATTCCATTGTGATATGCAATGCTTTATTGTGATTCCTGCCCTCAGATGTTAGGTCATAATCAGTGAAACCTAGCGCATGGCTAGTGTGTACATTCGAAACTACCGACTCTAGCTGGTCAACAGTTATCTCTGGGGGAACATAAGCCATATTCAGTACTTTCAACAAGGCTGCTATGTGTGCCTCAGAGCACATCAATAGTGAGAGAATGGAGATCTTTGAGGGTGTCTGATTTAGCTGGTCGACTACCTTGTAGTCACTTTTCTTGATAATCCTCATAAACTCATCCACTTCCTTCTCGAATGCGGTCTTAGGAGGAGCTTCCTCGGTAGTAACCTCTTCGGTGGATACCTGTTTTCCTTTAGCCTTGGCAGCTGCCTCAGCTTCAGCATTCGTGCGTAATGTTGATGGTGCAAATAGGCGTCGACTGCGAGTGAAGCCACCAATTCCTCCAACATTGTCTATAGTGGAGCTACCAACGTCAATGTCTTCTTCGTTAACTTTCTGCCCCTGGCAGTAGATATCATCCCCATAGTGCCACGAGATAGCACTGTCTTTCTCATACGGAACAGGTCCTGGTACCGTGATGGTGACCGGACTAATCAAAGTCGGTTGAGGGTTGTCAGAGTAAATTGGTGCTGGACTTTCTGGGAAATATATTGTTGTCGAAGCGGGTCTCTCGGGAACATATATTTCTTCAGGAGTGAAATAAAACGTTACTGTCGACACATCATTCTTCACTGGACGAGTCTGATCGAACTGAAGACAACCTTCATCTATCAGTTGCTGAATACCCCTTCTCAAATTATCACATTCGTTCTCGGCGTCTTGACAATTTCTGCACTCTTCCCCACAGCCCGGGAAAATCCTTCCTTTCAAGAGTCGGTCTTTGACCACCGATAGCGAAGTCTTCACTTTAGTCACATCAGAAACCAAATTCAAAGTTTCCCCACTATCAACAACATTAATCCTCTGCCCGCCGTGAGTTGGCATCGGGTTTTGGATAACATTAGGCACCGGAGAAAAATTGATGGCCTGGGCATCTCTCAAATCTTGTACCTTTAGCTGGAGCGCCTTGCAATTATCTGTAGTATGGCCAGGTGCGTTGGAGTGAAAAGCACATCTGGCTTTGACATCATAACCTCTAGGCAGATTGTTGGGATCGACCGGTAGGGCCAGAGTTCTTAACGTAACCAGATTCATGTCAATCAGCTTGGGAAGTAATACAGAATAAGGCATTGGGATTGGCTCAATGACCCGGTCCGCCTGCCTTGGACGTTGTTGCTAGGGTCTCTGCTGACCCAAATTACCTCCTTGTTGTTGATTGTTGTACCTGGGTTGCTGTTGCGGATGATACTGCGGTTGAGGAACAGGTGTTGGAATAGTGACTGTGGCCACTTGATCTTGATAATAATTAGGGCGTCCTCTGCCCCTGCCTCTGCTGGCATATACAACGCTCGTCTCACCTTCTCTTCTTTGCTGACCGTTACCAGCAAACGGTTTCTTGGGAACTGATAAGTTGGAAGCACCGTTGTCTTGAATTCGGCCCATCTTCAACAGACTCTCGATCCTTTCTCCAGCAATCACTATCTCTGCAAAGCTGATTGACGGGCAAGCAGCCAATCTCTCGATATAATTGCCTTGAAGAGTGTTCATGAACATGTCCGCCATCTCCCTTTCAGACATAGGGGGTTGGACGGATGCAGCAATCTGTCTCCAACGCTGAGCATATTCTCTAGAGGTTTCCTTGGCAGTCTGAGACATTCCTTGCAACAAGGTCCGATTTGGAGCCATGTCCAAGTTGTATTGATAGTGCTTGACAAAAGCCTCTGACAAGTCTTTCCAGCTCTTGATGATAGCACGAGACAAATGAGAATACCATTCACGAGAAGCTCCAGTTAAACTGTCTTCAAAATAGTACATCCACAACTTTTCATCTTCAGTGTGAGCTCCCAACCTTCCCAGATAAGATTGGAGATGAGTGTGTGGGCAAGAAGCCCCGTTGTATTTCTCAAAAGTAGGGGGTTTGAACTTGTGAGGGATCAAAACCTAAGGAATTTTGAGACTCCAAAGATTTGAGCTTCTCAACAAGCTCATCCATACGGCGAGTGGTCTCGAGGGCCTCGTCGTGGAAAGAAAATTGATCATACTGACAATCTTCAGTAACGGGGTGCCCGTTAATCCGAATCCCTTGATTCACATTGTACCTTCCGCCAATACCATTCCCAACATTTCCCGTGTTGCCAACATTACCCGGGTTTCCATCAGCATTTTCGTTACCCGCGTTACCAGTGTTCACAGGGTTATCAGCGTTCCCAGGGTTACCAGGGTTCCCCTCAGCACTTGGTATTTCCACCTCTGGATCGGGCCTCGGTTGATCAACCAATTCCTTCAGCTTCGCCTGGCCTTCTGCCATACCAGTCATCAATGTCATGAACTGATCCATCCTTTCACGGATATCAGCTAGTTCTTTCTGTATTTGGTCCATTGCTAGTCGTGGACGGTTTTCCTTTGTCGGGTACCTGTGAACTTGCTTGGGACCAATAACTGCCCGCAACAGGGAACAAACATTAGACACTGCGGTGACACCTGCAAAACAAACAAGGGTTAGTATGTATGGTATGCGATGCACTGCTTATTCGATTTTAAGGCCCCCCCTTAAAAAGGGAATACCCTGCAAATGAATAAGCATGAGATATTGGATGCAAATATGCAAATGATGTTATGCAATGCAATGGCATGTCAATCAGAATTGCTGGATCTGCTTGAACATCTGTCAGGTTGCACTGCCTGGAGAGAAATTAAGAGGATCAAGCAAAGCACACCAAACAAAGGTCATGGGATGGATCATGTTATCCTTAATATCAGCCATCCATTTTGGTGGATTATGGTTTACACCTTATCAACACCCAAGTTTCATTGATATTAACGATACCTGAACGGATCAACCATGAATCAAGGGTTTGTTGCAAGTCACGAGCATGGAGTTTAGGTTAAGAACCACCCAAAGGGAGTGTACTAAGGTTTAAACCTGCCAAACATGTTCTACAAAAGGTTCCCATAGTCATAATCCCATCTTTCGGATATTATCGGAGGAACGACTACTCGTATTCCAAGAATATTCTCAAGAGAGACTCTTTTGAGTGTAGTATTGCGTAACAATCGTATCAAATCTTACACTTGAATGACTTTCGCACTACGTCCTACGAATAGGTCAAGATGGGTTTGGTAAACTAAGGTCCTTGGCTTCTAAGGTCTATATTGGAAAAAGTAATGTCTAACCACAACTTACTTGTGTGACATTATTGATCTCAACATGACCTCCACCAAGTGAGTGGGCTTGCAAGTCAACTTGCTAAGGAATAACTCCACACAAGTCAACAAGACTATGCCATTCTCCTATCTTAATTGCACTCGAGTCCGGGTATAGAACTCATCTCACAAACAGAACCAGCAGATACGACAGTCATATGTACACAATCCAATAAAGCAGGTAAATGCTGAAAGATAAATAACTGTACAAAAGAATAAACACCCAATAAACAAACAACCTACAAAAGCTAGGAGGGACTCGCTTAGGGAAACCGGGTCCCCAGCAAAGTCGCCAGCTGTCGCAACCTGAAAAATGGAATGCGAAAAAAAACAACCGGCGAAGAAAGACAGGAGAGTCGCCACCGTGCGTTATTTATCCCAAAGGAGGGAAAGGAAACGCTCGAAGTAAACCTTGAAAAAGGAAAGGACAAGACAGGGTCTCGCAACCAAATCTTGGGTTCGGGAGTCGATTATGTGAAGGGAAGGTATTAGCAGCCCTACGGATCCGTAGTACTCTACGGGATCCACTTTTGTAGTTCTTGTCTAAAGGGTGTGGGTTAATCTAATGTGTTATTTACTAAAAAAAGGGGTCAAAAGAAAATGACTCGCACGGATGTTGCATCCACTGCATACGTATCTCATCTGAATATGAGAATCAGAGTCTTCGTAGCTCGGCTACCTAGGGGTTAAGGGTAATTGTGCTCTCTAAGACATTGCGTCTTATGCCTACGTATCTCATCTGGAATGAGAATCAGAGCAAGTCGTAGTTCGGCTAACTACGGGGTTATGGATTGGGTTTTGGACGAACGACGTTACTACGCAATCTACCGGATGCTCGACCTTTGGAGACTTACTCGCCTGTAGGAGAAGGAGTAAACGTGTTAGGAGAAGAAAAATCAATGGGTTGGTAGGGTTAGGGATGCTCATGCAAAAAGGCAGTCCTCGACGAAGGAACCGCGCTACCTATGGGGATATGAACACATACAAAACAAACATGTATAAAGTAAACGTGCCAACAAGGCAATCAGAATAAATCTCCCAAATGGTATCCCACGAGCAAAGTGGAATATCCAGCGAGCTATCCCTGCAAGAGTCATGTGAGCCTTCACAAAAACTCAACAAAAGGGTTAGTGAAACACGATAAGGATTAAGCATTCAAGGCATTATTTATACATTCATATACATTTAAAACCCGTGGGCAAAAAACCTAATGAAATTCATCCATCATACCTCATACATTCAGATGATCCAAATTAAGAGCATAAAGGTAATGGGAATAAGGGCAAACCTGATTGGAGAGCTTGATTTAAATTGAGTTGCACCCGTGAGGTTTACAAAAAAATCTTTAGGGTTTATGTGAGGCAAAGGTGATTCTGTGCAGTTGAGTTCCCTTCAGGGTTTAGAGGCTGCTCTGAGTTCTCTATCAGGTTTCTCTCCAGGTTTTGTCCAGGGTTTTGTTCCAAGGAAACCTCAGAGTATTTTGCTTCTCTTCCTTTTTCTGTCTGTTTTGTTTCAATGAAACTCTAGTATTTATAGGCTAATATTGGTAGCTTAGTGGGCTTTTGAGAGAGGTCCAAGTCTAAGATTTTTTCTTTTCTTTTATTTATTTATTTATTTAATTATTATTTATTTTTATTTATTATTTTTTTTTATAAAAAAAATAAAGTTTCTTGGATCTGATTCTGATTGACATGATGAAATGCAATATGAAATGTTAAATGACCTAAAAATGAATGCATGAATGAGGAGGGCAAATTTTGGGGTGTTACACCTTTCTCATCAAGATAATATAATTGTGCATTTGTGTGTTGCTTTATTCTAAAAAGTCCAAGGGAATTATGGGTTTCTATTGACATTCTTGTCTATTGGATTGCTACCCATTTGGTCAGATCTTTTCAACTCTTAACTTTTAATTTTGTGCATAGGATTAGTCCCTTCATCTTCTCCCCATTTCTTTAATTTCAAAATCTCTCCCTCCCTTTTTCAAACCTTCTTTGATTAAACTTATTTTGTTCTAAACTTTGACCACTTTGCATAAAGATAGAAACTTTGGCCTTATGCCATTGTATTTTCAAACTTCTTTTCTTAAATCAAACTTGTAAATAAACTTAACCATATTTGACTTAAACTTTGAAAAAAAGAAGCCAAAAAGAACTAACTCATTCAAACCATTTTTAGGCCTTTGGCCTTTCAAACTTAATTTTTATTAAAAGTAATGCACCCATTTTGAAATTTGTATCACGAACTATGAGGTTTTGATCCCTCATTTTTATGTTGTTACGTAGGCACAAGACCGAAGGTCTTGCCAAACACAAAAATATAATTAATGAATTATTTTCTCATCCCCCCATTCTATTTGTTTGTAAACATCATTTTGTACTAAATACATATGCACACAAAAAGGGCTCCCTAGGAGTACCTAGGACACTTTGGGTGCTAACACCTTCCCTCTGTGTAACCAACCCCTTACCTATAACCTCTGACATTTTATAGGTTTTGATTTGAAAACTTCTTACCTTTTGGGTTTTGTTCGTACTTTTTCCCTTTTCCCTTGGAAACAATAAAAGCACGGTGGCGACTCTTGTTATTTGATCTCTAGCTTATCCATAGCTTGATGATCAGGAATTTACCGCTACAGAAATTAAGTGGCGACTCTGCTGGGGAGTAGTCTCCAGTGGGTTTAGCCTATTTTGTGTGTGTATATATATTTATATATATGTGATGTTTGTATATATGTATGTGTGATATAATATGCTTGTTGTACTAGGTGATCTCTGAGTGGTGAGATAAGTTCTAACCCGAACTTGAGTGCAATTAAGATAGGAGGATGGTATAGTCATGTTCGACTTGTGTGGAGTAGTCCTTAACAAGTTGGCTTGAGATCCATCTGCTCAATGGAGACTCTTTTGGATTTGGAAATGTCACACAAGTATTTGTGGTTAGGCATTACTATCTCTAATTTGGGTCTGTGAAGCTGAGGACCGTAGAACATTTACCCCCTCTTGGCCTATTTAGGACGTAGTGCGGAAACTGTTCAAGTGTAGACTTGATAATAGTTTTTACGCGATATTACACTTAGACGAGTTTCTCTTGAGAATATTATGGGTCGATGAGTCAGTCATCTTAACCTATAATATACGATAGATGGAATTAAGACTCTGGGAACTTTTTAGAACATGATCTACAGGTTTTATCCTTAGTTCACTCCTTTGGGATGGTTCTTACCCAGACTCCATACTCGTGACTCACAACAAACCCTTTCTTGGTTGATCCAATCAAGTCTTGTCAATATCAATGGAACTTGGGTGTTGATAAGGTGAAAACCATAATCCACCAAAATGGGTGATTAATCTTGACAATGACTTGATTCATCCCTTGACCTTTGTTTGCTTTGTGTGTGATCACTTATTTGTGATTGTTGCATTCATGCATTGATGCGCATCATAACATTCATCACACGAAAAATTTAAGGAACTGAGGTATTATTTGCAAATATTTTCAGACCATGGATTATGGACGAAGGAACACTAAGAAGTACAGTTTCATATGTCCCAACTTGAAAGAGTTAAGGAAGCTAGCATCTTTTGTATTAGATCCCTTGGACTTCAAACAACGTCATGGGAAGCTTTTGTCCATCTTGTTTGTTGATGTGGTTGAAGGACTTCTGAGTGTGCTACTGCAATTCTATGATCCTCTCTACCGTTGTTTCACTTTCCTAGATTCTCAGCTTGTGCCTACCTTGGAGGAGTATTCTCATCTTTTGGGGATACCTATTTCTAGTAGAGTACCTTTTAGTGGATTGTAGGAGATTCCCCGATCTTGTATTATTGTTGAAGCTTTTCACTTGAAGAAGTCTCAGATAGAGGCTCATTGGGTGGAGAAAGGAGGATTGTTTGGGTTTCCATGTGATTTCCTCATCAAGGAAGCTACTGCTTTTGCTCAAGTCGGTAGTGTAGATGCTTTTGAAGCTATCTTTGTATTGCTCATCTATAGTTTAGCTTTGTTCCCTAACATTGATGATTTTGTCGATGTTAACGCCATTAGACTTTTCTTGATTGGGAATCCAGTGCCTACTTTGTTGGGTGATATGTATTTCTATTTGCATCTAAGGAATTCTAATGGTGGTGGGACTACTGTCTGTTGCATTCCTCTTCTGTACAAGTGGTTTATTTCGCACTTGCCTCAGACACCTGCTTTTGTGGAGAACAAACAGTGTCTAAGGTGGTCTCAGAGACTTATGTCTCTCACTAATGATGATATAGTTTGGTATGATCCGTCTTTGAGCAGTTTGGAGATTATTGATAATTATGGGGAATTCTCTAGTGTGCCTCTCATTGGTACACAAGTATGAATTAACTATAACCCTGCTTTGGCTCGTCGTCAACTTGGGTTCCCCTTGAGAGACAAGCTTAATAACACTTTGTTAGAATGTCTTTTCTATCAAGAGGGTAAAGATCCCCAACATTTGAAGAAGTAGATTGTGCATGCTTGGCATAATGTGCATAGGAAAGGAAGGTCCGAGCTTGGTCCGCGCAATTGTGTAGCTTTGGAAGCTTACACTCTTTGGGTGAAGAAGAGAGCTTTGGAATTGAAGATGCCTTATCCTTGTGAAAGACCTATGTCTATGGTTGTGGTTGAGCCATTAACTCTCCCTAACCAAGATCTATATGAGTTGGAAGATGCGCTCATCAAGATGAAGCAAGAGAAGGACATGTGGGAAGAGTGTTTCCGCGCTTTGAGCAAAAAGCATGAAGAGTTGCAGTTGGAGTCTAAGGACAATCTTTACTTACTTCTTTAAAAATTATTACCTCTAACTAATATTTTTTGACTTTTTGGTGTAGATGGTCTGCATGTGGTATGAGTTACAACAGATGTCCAAGACATTGTATTACTCAGTATTGCAACTTGTTGGATCACCTTCAACCGACATACGTAAGGAAAATAACTTAATTATTTTGTTATATTTTGTTAACTTCTTCTACCTTGACTATAATCCTATCTTCTTTCACATTTCAGTTCATTTGGCGTCCATACATTAATTTGGATCATGACCATGAGGTCAATGCTGAAGACGCGGCCGTATGGACTGCATGCACACCGATAATACGATTCACAACTATGGAGATGCACAATAGTGATCGTGTGAAGCTGCGGTTCGGTATGCCCCAAAATATCCTAGATCCCCCAGCTAGCCTAGGAGAATGGAATCTGCGTAAAGTTAACGACCAATGGAACTTCAATCCATGGCAAAGCTTCGCAAGATAGGAGTGTCGCAAATGGAAGCACTATCATGACCATGTGTTAACTGACGCAGTCATGCCAACTGAAGAAAAACCAAGTCGTACTTATATTGCTTGGTACATATCGGTTGGTTTTCAGTTCATCTTCGAGGATATGTACTTGTACAACCCAAGCCAGTTGACTTACACACCTGACACCTCAACATCAAACCCCTAACAACAGTGTCAGACCGGATACACACAACCCTCTTCCCGTCAAACGTTCCGTTCAACCAACACACAAACATACAACCAAAACATTCCATACATCCAACCCCAATACCAAGAGCATACCCCATACCACCACCAACAAATTGACCATCAACCTGAGACTCAACATCGTTTCTCACCCACCCCATCACCCTACCAAAGTCGCCTAAGCCAGAACACCCAACGATCATTCAACACCAACCTCCCCTCCTCCTACCGTAGACAAGAAGCCCAAACCTCACAAAACCAAAACATCCAACAACCCTATCTCTACCAAACACCCCAACAACCTTTCCTCGACGCATCGTTCACACCCATGTCTCCCTTCAACTGTCTCGGTCGCCCATCAATGAGTCAACCACATCCCAACTTCTCTGGCATGGGTCATGAGCTCAGCTACGGCGGTACACCATCGATGCATACTAAAGACTATGCTGACTTGTCTAACTACCTTAACAGACCTTCTCCTGTAGTTGGTAGTGACGCTCCTGGCCCCTCAGATGCTCAAACACCGGTACAGAATCGTCAACGTGGGTTAGGGCCACGGGTTAGGGTAGCTAGAGGATGTGGGACTGGAGGTCGGTTAGGTGATCCTGGTCATCACCATTAGGTTTCTTTGTGTAAACAACAAATTTTATTAATATCAAGTGGTCCTATATCAAATTTATCTATCACGTATACCATTTACCAAAAAAAATTGCATTTTAGGAGGAGTCTCCAATTGAATTGGCGCCTCCTCTTAAACCCTACACAGGGGCGCCAATTGGATTGGCTAAGGCACCTGCCCTAGCCAATCCAATTGGCGCCTCCATTCAATTTTTAAGAGGAGTCTCCAATTCAATTGGCGACTCCTCCTAAAAGTGGGATAGTTTGGGAGTTTTTTTGAAACCAGGGGTATTTTGTGAGTTTCCTTGAAAAAGTGGGTTATTTTCGTAAAAAAATCCTGTTTTTGGTTGAAACACAATTTTCCACTCATATAAATTGTTCCTATTATATAAAGTTTAAAGTTTCGTTGAAACAAAATTTTCCACTCTTCTTTTAAACCAACATTCAAATTTACTATTAAAATAACCACCTCTCCTATTCATCATGCTCTCATTGTATCTAACATCACAAATTTCATCAATCACTCTTGACATGAAAAAATACAATGCAATATTTAGTTCAAACCGTTCAAAATACATGTATCAACATACAAAGTTCTTGACAATATCATTTTAGTGTTACCAAGAGATGCCACATCCTTTTTAACATCTCTAAAAGAAACTGAGTCCAGCCCTTACGAACATCTAAATGTTATTTTCTTTTTGCAATGAATTTATGACATTATGTTTTGTTTTGTCTTGGAATTTGAATTCAGGCGTAAGTTGATGATGAAGAATTCGAAATTGATGGTTCTGATCTTCGATACGCTGGCGGACCTATAAGATTAGCATTCCAACGCGCAAGTTAATTCAAGATTTAAGATGAGTGTAACAAAAAGTGGAAATCAGAAAGTGTATCTTGCATTTCACGTGGAATGACTTTATACCTTGGGTCATTCATACTAGATTGGCATTAATTAGGGCCTTAACTCTTTGGGCCTTTTGATGACCCATAGTAGTTTTCCCCATGGTTTTTTGGGCATTACTGAGTCCAAGGAAGTCTTCAGGGGTCGTGGTCGACCTCAAAGAATGTTGTTCACCTTGAGTTAGAAGTGGAAACACTTAAAGTCAGTTGAAAGGGTATATAGGAGCTCTCATGATAAGAGAGCTTCTTCTAGGGATTCTTTTGACGCCCTATTGTCAAATGATGACACTGACAAGGATCGTACGACTGTTCATAAGCCCCATTCAAAATTTCAAACCGCTAAGTTAAGGAGAGAACACGTTGGGGATTTCATTCAAGTTTAACAGAGAGCCTACAATCGCAACCTAAGTGAAATCAAGATACACATGGAAGACAAGAATATACCTGGCGTAATTTCTTGGCATCTTCCGATCAAGGTTGAAATAGAAAGGACCTTTCATGTCGAGGAAGTTTAGTCCAAGATATTTGGGACCTTATGAAATCGTTGAACGAGTACGCAAAGTGGCATATCGATTAATCTTTCCACCTCCCCTCTTTGGTCTCCATGAAGTTTTCCCTGTATCACAACTTTAGAAGTTTGTTTTCGACTCCTTTCATCCTATCCTCTCTATTTATGTTGAAGTAGAGGTGGATCTCTCTTTCTAAACTAAGCCAATTCAAATTATGGACAATGCAAGCAAGTCGTTACGGAATAAGGAAATACCCATTGCGAAGGTTGTTTGGGAGGATTTCCATCCGGGCGAAGCTAGTTGGGAACTCGAGTCGGAAATGCGGGGATCATATCCTCATTTGTTTTGGTAAGCTTTAAATTCGAGGACAAAATTTATTTTATGGGGGAAAGGATGTAATACCTTGTAATTTCTAGGCACCTCATTAACCTTTAATGGTAAAATTATATACCAAATGAAAATTAGGGGCACCATTAGAAATATGTAAAAAGAAGTAAGGGAATTATGGTCAATTTCTAAGCCTTATTCTCATATTTTTCACTATCTCTCTTGAAATAAAAAATCAGAATATATATATATATATATATATATATATATATAATATATATATATATATATATATATATATATATATATATATATATGCTCACTATTTATTATGTTAAATATGTGATTTAATATAATTGCTAATATCACGAAAACCTACAGGGTCACACACAAAAAGATGGATTGATGAGAGATAGAGTAACTAAGGAACACAATAAGGTAAGGTGCACTTAAGTGAATTGTAGAACTGTAAGGCACGGTGTACTTAAGTAGAATACGAAATATGGTAAGGTATCACACGCTTAAGTGATTTTGGCATATCATAAAATATGGGCCACATACACTTAAGTAGGCTTTTTAGCCTGCAGCCCAAACAAGTGGTTCTATAAATAGAACCCTTGTGCAGAAGCATTTTTGCAGTTGCAATTTCATTTCTTTCTTTCTCTCTCTCTCTCTATCTCTCACTCACTCACACACACACACACACACACACACACACACACACACTCTCACTCAAAGCCTTTATTCGTAGTAGCTAGCATTGAGATTGAAGAAATCTGTTCGTGTGGACTGAGTAGAGGTGTTGTCACAATTTAACGTTCGTGATCGCTCCGTAGATCTGCATCAAAGGTTTCAATCGCCACAAGAGGTAACGATTCTATCACTGATCATGCCCATTCGTAAGGATCACTAAAGGAGAAATTTTTTAAATTCCGTTGCATTTTGGATCGCTCTTCTCCTTCAGATAATGGATCATGAAAGATATGAATGATGCCCTAGGGCAGAAGAAGGAATAATTAGGAGTATGTTCTCCAAGGATTCGTATCCTCGTGCCTACGTATTCTCATTGTGTAATGAGAAAGTCAGAGCAATCATAGTTCGTGGAACTACAAGAACAGAGAAAGAGATATACAGTGATGAAAAGTATAACTTGTACCAACATAATGGTATCAAAAGGTATTTGTCCAAGCAACGGGGACTCATAAGACAACCCAATTTCAGAGATTAACTGCCATGAAATGAGGAGAGATATTTATCTAAGCAACAGGGACTCACATGATAAATACCGTCTCAAGGGATGATTGCAATACTGTAGTACAAGGAATAGTGTAACATTGGATGGGGAACAAACAGTTCGAGATCAAAGAAGGACAATATCTTGGATCCAAGAAGGAGATAGACTCCGAATCAAAGAGCAAGGTAGGCATTTACTAGTACGTGGGCTAGCAAGACCGCCACTATAGGGTAAAGCCAACAACAAAGACTGAATTAAGTGTTTGGGCATAGTCCCAAACAACTCTCTATTGATGAGATGGACTTTCGCTAAGTTATACTAAAAGGATGGACAAGGAGTCCAAAGAGACATATGATTGATCTCAAAAAGATGGTATTGACTGAATGAATGAAGAATGATTAATTGATAAATAGGGTAGCTCGCGAAGAATCTGGATTCTTCTGCCTACGCATCCTTATAGTGTAATAAGAAAATCAGAGCTTTTGTAGTTTAGCCCATTAGGGTTGAAAACAAGGTGATTGGAGGCAAAAGAATGATTGAATGATTAATTCAAATGATTAGAATGAAGGATATATTAATAAGATACTTGACAATCGATTGATAGAAATCACACTAAAGTCTATGAATAAGGGCGAACCCTTTGAATATTTGGGGCCTATGCCTCATACGTAAAGTCGCTCTAGACAAGGATAGGAGAAACTCCGTCTCATCATTTCTTACTACTTAAGGATCGTAGCACATGATACTTTCTCTTAACCGACAAGTTGCTGGTGAAGAATATTCATTGTTGATCCTTGTATTGATGTTTCCTTGTATGAAGAAGACTTGGTAGTTTATCTGACTCGTATTGTACTAAAGTCCATGAATAAGGGCGAACGCTTTGAATATTTGGGGCCTACGCCCCATACGCAAAGTCGCTCTAGACAAGGATAGGAGAAACTATGTCTCATTATTCCCTATTACTTAAGGCCCGTTTTGTACAATTTGAATCATATTTACCAAGTGTTGACCTTTGATTTATCTTGTATAATCCGCTACTTGATGTGACTGAGGATGCCTTGATTGAGAAACTTGACTTGAGGCTTCGAGCTCTACAGATTAGAGAAAAAAGTCTTATTAAGGGACCAAGGATCTTTTGGTCACTCAACTTAGACTGTGGGATTATACAAGTTCAAAGGATTTAATTGATCAAAATTATTTTTGATCAATTTAAATCGGAGGGTTTGAAGTGATCAGAAAACTAGGTTAGAACCTATTCTAATGGTTAGAAATTAATCAATCTATCCTAAGGGATCATGTTATAGTTAAACAAAGTTAGATTAAAAATCCATGTCAAAAGAAATCTAAGGGAACATGCAATTCATGGTAAAAATACCAAAATAACCCCTAAGGGGCAAAATGGTATTTTTACCAAAAGGCCAATTATGAACACAAATTTATCTCTAATTAACATCTAATTAGAAACTACAAATGGGTTAATTCCTAAATTCTACAATTAACCTAATGTTCAATTATTAAACAAATTCTAAAATTAATTAAAATCTAACCATTTTAGTTTCTAAACTAACTAAAACTATGTTAAAATTCAATTAAAACTATACAAAAACTCCAATTAATTCATACATTCTAATTAAACTCTAAATCTAATTTCAATATCTAAAAAAACAATTAAAAAAATTAAAATGCAATAGATCCACAAATGGGTCAGGGGGTACTAATAGGAATCTGGAGGTGCAACATAAAAATAGGCGCATGGGTCTGGTTCTAGAAGCCCAATGGAATTTATTTGGCTAGGGATGCATAAAGGAAGTGTAGGGTTCATCAATAATTCACGTGTGAGCCTAGTCACAAAGCCCACACGGAATGAATCCCTTATAGAGAGGTGCTATTAGGAATGTGGGTGTTTATTGGATCTGGCCAAATTAGGCCCACTAACAACATGTCCAACATCATTTGAAAAGGAGTCAAACATTCTTTCCTTCTAAAGTGTCTCACCGGACAAGCCATGGGCCACCACGCCGGATGTCACTCCCGGCGGCGGTGGCCACCAAAACATCATTTGGAGCTACTACAATATTCCCCTCCTCACACTCTATTCGATGCTTCAGTCAATTTCAAGAAATTGGAGTTCTATAAACCTAACCAGAGTTGCTCACTCCAAGAACCCTAACATGAAAGTATCAAATTAAACTCTAACCTAGACGATTCAAAGCCCCGGGGATGGGGGCTTTGGATGTAACACCCTTCTAAATACCCCAAATTATTATAATTAAAATACACATATATTCATCAGAGTAATTATGCCCCGAAGGGTGTCACACAATCATTTCACTACATTCATCAAATATCCTGTCATGCTCATTTATTTAAATCAAAATAAGGTCTTTTGCATAATTCGCAGCGGAATCAAATTCAACATCAATGTAAAACATGTAACACTATACATGTAAATCATCCAACAACCAATATCAAATTAATTAAAACATTCCCTCCCGATGTTACATCTATCAGAGCATGACCCATAAGAACTACTCTAGACTCCAAGCATAAGCTTCTACTCAACTCATTTCTCGTTACCTGAAAAATAGGCGTAAGGGTGAGTTCCTCAATCAATATAATAAGCATTATAGAACAACATGTAATGCCAAGTAATTAACACATTAATTCACCCTAATTAGACTACGCATTCAGCAACAGTAATATCCATTCAAACATCATACTCAACAGTACAAATCTCCATCATATTCAATCATTAACAACACAACACACGACACACATATGATACTGGAATACATCCATTCATATCATATACCATACATTCATTATGCAATGAGACTCTATGCATGCGGTACCGACTATTTGTGAACATATAGTTCAACCTCACCGTCCAAATCCAGGCACGGCTACCAAGCTCACTAGTCCCACTCGTTTGAGACATAGTGACTCACTCACTAATTCCTCACCATGGGAATTAGCTACCACCCCAAATGGGCCATGAAATGCACGCTAATCACCTAGCATGCAAACATCAACAACAATCAAAATGATTTACTCACTAATTCCTCACCATGGGAATTAGCTACCACCCGAAGGCCACAATATGCATGCTAATCATCTAGCAATGCAACATCAACAACAATCAAGAATAGACACATGCTCACACCCTAAGCCATAATACAGTCTATTCACAAATGTATACATTCACATCGTCATGTATACCATCACATATCATCAACAAATTAATCACAAAAGCATATCATATCATGCCACATAATCAAACACAGTATTAGCCCGCTCTACTAATACCTATACCACTCAAAACAACGGGAAATGATCCCTACAACATCATATCTCAGCTAAGTACATCACTCAGCCTAAACAACAAAAACTGCACAACAACAGTTCAGGAAAATCCCAACTCCGCCCATACGCGTACTGTCCATGCCATACGCGTATTGCCCAAACCTGGCCAACTCCATACGCGTAATGCCTACTCTCTTACGCGTATTGCGCATTTCCTCGCCCAACTCATACGCGTACCACCTATCCCATACGCGTACGCTACGCGTAACAACTTCCCATTACGCGTACCAACAGAGACCAATTCACGTTTAAAATGTCATCTTTTTCTCCCATACGCGTAAGGCTTCCCCCCATACGCGTACCAACATTTCATACGCGTATTGCCTAGTGCCATACGCGTATGACCAGAGACCAGAGCTCTCAGATCTGCAATGGCTTTCTCTGCTACGAGACCTATCCAATTCAACCTTCTACAGTCCAAATTTCACACACAATTCATTCATATCATCTAACACGAATCATACACTTTCGATTTCACAAATTTCTAACCTTTCTACCTCTAATTCCTACGAATTTCGTCAATTATAATCCAAATTTTCGTTCATCTCAAAAGTTCACAAATTCAACATATATCATCCAATCAGAGGTAAAACAATGGTCTATTACTACCCAGTACATATCATCCCATAATACCCGTTAATCGATGATAAACCCCCCTTACCTGAGTTAATCCGGCAGCTTCCGAGCTCCAAGCTTCTCCTTCCTTCAACCTTCGTTCTCTGGCTTTTTGCCCTTTCTGCCTCTTTTCCCTTTTCACGTGAAATTAACCTTTTTACCAAAAAAATGGGATTTTTCTAAATTCCAACTTATATATTATTCCAATAAATAATTATCCCAATAATTATTATTCCAAAATAATAATAAAATAATAATCCAAACTTCCAATTATTCAATTAAATTAATAAATAAAATATTAATTTAAATTAAATAATTAGCTTAGTTAAATTGGGGTGTTACAACTCTCCCCCACTAAAAGAGTTTTCGTCCTCGAAAACATACCTCAAGCGAACAACTCCGGATAAGACTCCTTCATCTGACTCTCAAGTTCCCAAGTCACATTGCCACCTGCTGGTCCTCCCCAAGCTACCTTCACCAAGGCAATCTCTTTAACCCGCAGCTGCTTCAACTCTCGATCCTCGATCCTCATAGGTGATGTTTCAACAGTCAGGTTATCTCTCACCTGTACATCATCTACTTGGACAACATGCGACGGATCATGAATGTATCTCCTTAACTGAGACACATGAAAAACATCATGCAAATTCGCAAGCGACGGCGGTAAAGCGATACGATAGGCTACCTCTCCTATATTCTCCAAAATCTGATAAGGACCAATAAATCGAGGTGTCAACTTCTTCGACTTCAAAGCTCGACCAACACCAGTTATCGGAGTAACACGAAGAAACACATGATCTCCCTCTTGGAACTCAAGTGACTTCCTCCTCTTATCATGATAACTCTTCTGACGACTCTGAGCAATTCTCATCTTCTCCTGAATCATCTTAATCTTTTCTGTAGTTTGTTGAACAATTTCCGGTCCAACCACAGCACCCTCACCGGACTCATACCAACATAAAGGTGTCCGACATCTCCTACCATACAAAGCTTCAAACGGTGCCATGCCAATACTCGAATGAAAACTATTGTTGTAGGTAAACTCAATCAAAGGCAAATAACCGTCCCAAGCACCTCCCTTCTCCAAAACACACGCTCTCAAAAGATCCTCTAGCGACTGAATCGTCCTCTCAGTCTGACCATCAGTCTGCGGATGATATGCAGAACTCAATCTCAGCTTAGTTCCCAAAGCTCTCTGCAATCCTTCCCAAAACTTCGATGTAAATCTAGGATCTCTGTCCGAAACAATACTCGACGGAATACCATGCAAACTTACAATCTTCTCAATATACAACTCGGCTAATCTCTCTAACGGATAATCCATTCTAATCGGAATGAAATGAGCCGACTTCGTCAATCTATCAACAATCACCCAGATAGCCTCAAAATTCTTACTCGTCCTCGGTAAACCCGAAACAAAATCCATACTGATACTATCCCACTTCCACTCTGGAATAGCCAACGGTTGCATTAGCCCAGACGGCTTCTGGTGCTCAATCTTTGACTTCTGACAAGTCAAACAGGAATACACAAAACTTGCAATTTCTCTTTTCATTCCCGGCCACCAAAATAATCTTTTCAAATCATGATACATCTTCGTAGCTCCAGGATGAATACTCAAACCACTACGATGTCCTTCTTCAAGAATACTCTTCTTAAGTCCTGTAACATCTGGAATACACACCCGACTACCAAATTTCAAAACACCATTCTCATCAACTCTGAATTCACCACCTTGGCCTTGATTCACTAAAGTCAACTTATCAACCAAAAGCACATCGGATTTCTGACCCTCTCTGATCTCGTCCAGAATACCACTTGTTAACTTCAACATTCCCAATTTAACACTATTGTGAGTACTCTCACACACCAAACTCAAGTCTCTAAACTGCTCAAGTAAATCCAATTCCTTAACCATTAACATAGACATATGCAATGATTTCCGACTCAATGCATCAGCTACTACATTTGCTTTACCCGGATGGTAATTCAAACCAAAGTCATAATCCTTCAGAAACTCTAACCATCTCCTCTGTCTCATATTCAGCTCTTTCTGATCAAACAAATACTTTAAACTCTTATGGTCACTGAAAACTTCAAATCTTGATCCATACAAATAATGCCTCCACAACTTCAGAACAAATACCACAGCTGCCAACTCTAAATCGTGTGTCGGATAGTTCCTCTCATGAACCCTTAGCTGTCTCGAAGCATAAGCTATAACCTGCTTATTCTGCATCAACACACCACCTAAACCCAACAATGAAGCATCACAATAAACCTCAAATAGTTCTGACGGACTCGGTAATATCAGGATAGGAGCAGTAGTTAACCTTCTCTTTAACTCTTGGAAACCTTCTTCGCATTTTGAATCCCAAACAAACGCTTGCCCCTTTCTAGTCAACATCGTCAACGGTAACGCCAACTTAGAGAATCCCTCAATGAACTTCCTATAATAACCAGCCAAACCAAGGAAACTCCTTATCTCAGAAACTGACTTCGGAGCTTCCCACCTAGATACCGCTTCTATCTTAGAAGGATCAACGGCCACACCACCTCTTGAAATCACATGCCCAAGAAAACTAACTTCTTCTAACCAAAATTCACACTTAGACAGTTTAGCAAATAGCTTCTTTTCTCGTAGAACTCCCAAAACCACTCTCAAATGCTCAACATGCTCTTCTTCAGATTTCGAATACACCAAAATGTCATCAATAAACACCACAACAAACTGATCTAGGTACGGATGGAAAATCCTATTCATATACTCCATAAATACTCCAGGTGCATTAGTCACACCAAAAGGCATTACAGAATACTCATAATGTCCATACCTTGTTCTGAAAGCAGTCTTCTGAATATCCTCAGTTTTCACACGTATCTGATGATACCCAGATCTCAAATCTATCTTGCTGAACACACTCGCACCAACCAACTGATCCATCAAATCATCAATCCTCGGCAAAGGATACCGATTCTTGATCGTCACTTTATTCAGTTGCCTGTAGTCCACACACAACCTCATAGTACCTTCTTTCTTCTTTACCAACAACACTGGTGCGCCCCACGGTGACACACTCGGACGAATAAATTTCTTATCCAACAAATCTTCCAACTGACTCTTCAATTTGGCTAGCTCAACAGCAGACATACGATAAGGAGCCATCGATATCGGTCTAGTACCAGGTACCAAATCAATCGAGAACTCAACTTCACGCTCTGGCGGCAATTCATTCACTTCTTCAGGGAACACATCAGGAAAATCACACACCACAGCGAGATCGCCAATCACCAGTTTATCTTTAGCCTCCAAAGTCGCTAACAGCATAAACAACTCCGCACCATCTGCCACTTCCTCATTCACCTGCCTGGCTGATAAAAACAAACTCTTTCCTTCCTCAATCTCAGGAAAAATCACAGTCTTATCAAAACAGTTGATAGAAACCCGGTTAAACACCAACCAGTTCATACCCAAGATAACATCAATCTGCACTAACGGAAGACACACAAGGTCTATCCCAAAATTCCTACCAAAAATACTCAAGGGACAACTTAAACAAACTGAAGTAGTAGTCACTGAACCCTTCGCAGGAGTATCAATCACCATACTTCCCAACATCTCAGATATCTCTAACTTAAGTTTCACAGCGCAATCCAAAGATATAAAGGAATGAGTAGCACCGGTGTCAATAATAGCTACAAGAGGAAAGCCATTAATATAACACGTACCTCGGATCAAACGATCATCTGCAGAAGTCTCAGAACCCGATAAAGCGAAAACCTTGCCTCCTGACTGATTCTCTTTCTTCAGCTTAGGACATTGTGGACTGATATGACCCAACTCTCCACAGTTGAAACAAGTCACAGTCTTCAACCGGCAATCTGCAGCCAAATGACCACCTTTTCCACATTTGAAACACTTCTTCTCATTACTGGTACACTCATGGATACGATGTCCGGCCTGACCACATCTGTAACACTTAGTAGGAGCACTAGAGTCTCCCCCACTAGGCCTCTTCATCCCACTCTGTCTCTGAAAACCCTTGCCAGCTGCATACGGTTTTCCACGATCAGTCTGATTCTTGCCTTTCCTATCAACTCTCTGCTGATAGCTCTCAGCTCTAGCCTTGGAATCCTGTTCGAAAATCCTGCAACAGTCAACCAAATCAGAAAACACTCTAATCCTTTGATATCCAATGGCCTGCTTGATCTCGGGACGCAACCCGTTCTCAAACTTCACGCACTTGGAAAATTCTCCAGCAGCCTCAGCATAGGGAGTATAATACTTAGACAACTCTGTGAACTTAGCAGCATACTCCGTAACAGACCGGTTACCCTGCTTCAATTCCAAGAACTCTATCTCTTTCTTTCCTCTGACATCTTCGGGAAAATACTTCCTCAGAAATCTCTCTCTGAATACAGCCCAAGTAATCTCAGCATCTCCAGCAGCTTCCAACTCAGTGCGGGTAGCAACCCACCAATCATCAGCTTCTTCTGACAGCATATGTGTACCGAACCTGACCTTCTGGTTATCGGCACACTCAGTTACTCTGAAGATCCTCTCTATCTCCTTCAACCACTTCTGAGCACCATCTGGATCGTATGCTCCTTTGAACATTGGAGGATTGTTCTTCTGGAACTCACTCAACTGACGAGCAGCTCCCATTCCCACAACATTTGGATTCCCTCCAAGTACTCCAGCTAGCATACCCAGAGCCTCAGCAATCGCAGCATCATCTCTACCTCTTCCAGCCATCTCTATTCTGAAAACCCAAACAAGCTAAACAATAAGTACTGATAGGGTTAAACAACACCTATCCCGTACAGGGGAAACAGAATAACTACGACTCGACACGACCAACCAGGCTCTGATACCACTAATGTAACACCCTTCTAAATACCCCAAATTATTATAATTAAAATACACATATATTCATCAGAGTAATTATGCCCCGAAGGGTGTCACACAATCATTTCACTACATTCATCAAATATCCTGTCATGCTCATTTATTTAAATCAAAATAAGGTCTTTTGCATAATTCGCAGCGGAATCAAATTCAACATCAATGTAAAACATGTAACACTATACATGTAAATCATCCAACAACCAATATCAAATTAATTAAAACATTCCCTCCCGATGTTACATCTATCAGAGCATGACCCATAAGAACTACTCTAGACTCCAAGCATAAGCTTCTACTCAACTCATTTCTCGTTACCTGAAAAATAGGCGTAAGGGTGAGTTCCTCAATCAATATAATAAGCATTATAGAACAACATGTAATGCCAAGTAATTAACACATTAATTCACCCTAATTAGACTACGCATTCAGCAACAGTAATATCCATTCAAACATCATACTCAACAGTACAAATCTCCATCATATTCAATCATTAACAACACAACACACGACACACATATGATACTGGAATACATCCATTCATATCATATACCATACATTCATTATGCAATGAGACTCTATGCATGCGGTACCGACTATTTGTGAACATATAGTTCAACCTCACCGTCCAAATCCAGGCACGGCTACCAAGCTCACTAGTCCCACTCGTTTGAGACATAGTGACTCACTCACTAATTCCTAACCATGGGAATTAGCTACCACCCCAAATGGGCCATGAAATGCACGCTAATCACCTAGCATGCAAACATCAATAACAATCAAAATGATTTACTCACTAATTCCTCACCATGGGAATTAGCTACCACCCGAAGGCCACAATATGCATGCTAATCATCTAGCAATGCAACATCAACAACAATCAAGAATAGACACATGCTCACACCCTAAGCCATAATACAGTCTATTCACAAATGTATACATTCACATCGTCATGTATACCATCACATATCATCAACAAATTAATCACAAAAGCATATCATATCATGCCACATAATCAAACACAGTATTAGCCCGCTCTACTAATACCTATACCACTCAAAACAACGGGAAATGATCCCTACAACATCATATCTCAGCTAAGTACATCACTCAGCCTAAACAACCAAAAACTGCACAACAACAGTTCAGGAAAATCCCAACTCCGCCCATACGCGTACTGTCCATGCCATACGCGTATTGCCCAAACCTGGCCAACTCCATACGCGTAATGCTTACTCTCTTACGCGTATTGCGCATTTTCTCGCCCAACTCATACGCGTACCACCTATCCCATACGCGTACGCTACGCGTAACAACTTCCCATTACGCGTACCAACAGAGACCAATTCACGTTTAAAATGTCATCTTTTTCTCCCATACGCGTAAGGCTTCCCCCCATACGCGTACCAACATTTCATACGCGTATTGCCTAGTGCCATACGCGTATGACCAGAGACCAGAGCTCTCAGATCTGCAATGGCTTTCTCTGCTACGAGACCTATCCAATTCAACCTTCTACAGTCCAAATTTCACACACAATTCATTCATATCATCTAACACGAATCATACACTTTCGATTTCACAAATTTCTAACCTTTCTACCTCTAATTCCTACGAATTTCGTCAATTATAATCCAAATTTTCGTTCATCTCAAAAGTTCACAAATTCAACATATATCATCCAATCAGAGGTAAAACAATGGTCTATTACTACCCAGTACATATCATCCCATAATACCCGTTAATCGATGATAAACCCCCCTTACCTGAGTTAATCCGGCAGCTTCCGAGCTCCAAGCTTCTCCTTCCTTCAACCTTCGTTCTCTGGCTTTTTGCCCTTTCTGCCTCTTTTCCCTTTTCACGTGAAATTAACCTTTTTACCAAAAAAATGGGATTTTTCTAAATTCCAACTTATATATTATTCCAATAAATAATTATCCCAATAATTATTATTCCAAAATAATAATAAAATAATAATAATCCAAACTTCCAATTATTCAATTAAATTAATAAATAAAATATTAATTTAAATTAAATAATTAGCTTAGTTAAATTGGGGTGTTACATTGGACCCTCTCATCATGTCCTACACGTTGGTGATGAAGAAATGGGAAAACACGAAGATTTCAAACGTACCTTGCCGGAAAAGAAAATTTGTCGACGATGAGCTTCCAGGTAAGTGGTTTTGAATCTTTTCTCTTTCGCCCTGGCTTTCGAATTCTCCTCTTTCTTCTTCTTCTTCTTCTTCTTCTGGATTCAAGAGTAGTGAATTGAGAGAGTTGGTGAAGAGGCTAACCAAAAGCTATATTGAAGCTCTAATGATGAGCTTCAATGGCTTCTGAATAGTGTGTGTAGTGAGAGAGAGAGAGTTCGAAAATGATTGCAATGAGTTGGGAGTGATGATTGCCAAGGAAACTGAAATGATGATGAAGATGTAGATTTATAGGAGTTAGGTTTGGAAATGATGTGGATTGGAAATAGTTATTATCAGGTTATGAGCTAGGCTTAGGATCAGTTAGGATTTGGTTCGGAGTTAGTTGAGGTGAACTCAGAGAGTTTTCTGTTAACTCACTAAGTCAAAAGTTAGTTGATTCAATTCACGTTGGTTAGTTAATTGATTTTGAGTGACTGGTTGTAGCAGGTTAACTTAAATGGAATTGGTCTTGCAAACTGACTCATGACCTGTTGATCAGGTTCCTTTGCCAGCTTAGTTATTAATTGTACTTAGGCAATGTTATGTGTTGTTGATCCATGTTGTCCATTGCTTGATGTGGGAATCTAAATCAATACATGTTCATGTCTTCCAATAATTGCACACACCTGCTCTAAATGCATTTGATTATGGTAGCTTGCTGAGTTATGAAAGGGAACGGATGTATGTTGAATGATGTAGCAATATTCATTTGTGTGGCTTGGCCTGATGCAAATTGTTGGCAGTGTTTTAAATGTCTTACAGGATGTTCTCATGACCCTACTACACTGTCCTTGTTGTTTGCTTGATGCAAGATCAACCCCTTGTTTTTCCAGTTTGTGGACCATGATGCATTGCATGAATGTCATGGGGATGTTGGTCTTCATGCCTTGCTGATTTTGTTGCAGTATTACATGGTTGGTTGAATGTTGTAGACATAGTGCAGGTGGTTGCAGGTATTGGTTGTGGTTATGTCATTGCAGGGCAATGAATACTCTTCATGGCAGTGCAATGTTCATGACATAATCCAGAATGGCTTGTATGCATCATTTATGTTGGGTGTGGTGTGTGTCTGCTAATCCTGTTGATGGATATTGCTTACCATACTTGGCATTGCTAAAATACTGTTACTGCTAGAGAACAAGTCATGAGCTTCCATCCATTGCAGAGCAAGATGATGAATTCCTCTTTGGTGAAGGTGCTGAATGGGAAAATCCATGTTATCAATGAGGACACGATCACAGTTGGAGTTTTAATGTTACCTGAATGGGCATGATTTGTTATGCTGCTACATGATGATGCTTGTGTATTGGTGATGTTTGGTCTTGTTGTGGGGCTTCATTGCAAGGGATGCTTAGACTTGGATTGACCATAAAGTGTGGACTGATCTAGCTTTGCAGCAGGTTGCATGTTGCATTTTAACATGAGCTGAATTGAATTGTGTTTGAATTGCAGGATTGGTTGGGCCCATGGTGCAACAAGGCAATGGATTGATATGGAGTTCTCTGCAGGTCATTTGCTTACATCTGTTGCAGTCAACTTGGTCCAGTTGCACTCCGAGTCAGGGGATGTTATGGTTTGGCATGACAAGTATGCAGTTTATAATCAGCTAAAATGGTTCATTAATTTGTAGTTTTCACAACATGCTTGGCTTATTGATTTGATAGGTTTGGTAGAAGCTTGACATTGATATTCATTTGCAGGTTTGTTCAAATTCTCATAGGTCTCATGCACATGAAGTGGGTGGTTGTTTGAACAAAGCATGTAACCAAGTTACTTTTGGAGCATTCATGTACAAAGGGCAAACCAAATGGTCAAGGATAAACTTTTAGGAGATTGACAAAGGGGTTGAGTTTTTAGGATAGAAAAAAAAGGGTGGAGTTGACTTTGGTCAAAGTTGACCATAAAGTTAACAGTTGACCAAAGTCAACAACTGGTCAACATATCCTCTTTTTTGTATAATTTTCATGTATGAACATTTGTGATGTATCGTAATGATGGAATTGATATTTTAAATGGAATTGACGTCTTGAATGAAATTGATACTTTGTAGAGAATTTATATGAACATGATTTGAATTTGATGTTTACATGGAATTGAATATTGATACTTGTAATGAATTTATGAATTTGAATATGGACCATTGCATGCATATGACTTGAAGTAGATTGAAATAGACTATGAACATGACTTAGATTTGTAAATGGAATGAGCATATTAACATGGTTTATGAACCTAGCTATGACTTGGTGAAACAAGGCTAAGGTTTGAATGACATGCCATCCATGAATCAATAGACATAACCTCCAATTAGATTGTGATACAATAGGCTTTGATTGTTTGGATAGACAAGGCCATGAATGCACCAACAATCCATCGACAAAACAAACAAGATATTGAGACCAAGATTGATTGGATACAAGACCAATGACCAAACCAAACCAAGAGTGGAACAAGTACTTGAGATGATCAGTTGAAATGACATGGATGGAGCCAAGCATGGAAGTTATGGAACTAAGGCTTGAGCCAAGACAAAATGACAAGGATAAAGGTGGGCACGAAGCAATCAATGGGTGAAAGGTGGATGAAACTAGGGTTTTGGATGTTACCAAATGGAAAGTCAAGCTACAAAGTCCATCAATATCATTCCCTCATTGATTAGGGTTTTGGTGAGGCCTGTTTCCCCAATCAAGCCTTTTGAATCCCAATAGATGCTTCATCAATAAGTCTTCCCATGTATGAGTCTCCACTAGGGTTTTGATAGCCCAGACAAAGCCTAGAGAAACTCCAAGAGATCCATCATCGTATCACCAAGAATTAGGGTTTTGAAGAACCATGAAGATTGCTTAGATAACACCTTGTTGATTTCATATTTCCATCATCAAGAAATTAGGGTTTTACAGCATATGCTTTGATGAAAAATTCAAGTCATACTTTTGAAATGATTCTACATACAAGCCCTAGCTCCACAAGCCAAGACTTTTGAATCTATGGTGATTCACTAATCGAATGAATGATGCATATGAGTGAATTATTAATGTATGCAACTGATCCCCAAGTCAAGTGGTTGGATGGAAAGATAAAAAAAATGGGGGGCAAATTTTGGGGTACAACAATTATGTATACCTCCTTTTCTGGAATCAGACTAGTCATTATTAGATTAATGTAAAATTGTTACAGATTATGGATTGTCCATTCTAAAACAAAAATCAATCAAACAATAACTATTATTTAATAACAATTAACTTAATGTATATTAATAGGGTATTGTTAACTTGTGCCCTAAGGACACAATTTAAGAATACTACACTAAATAAAGTTGTGTTGAGTAAAACAATATTTTAAGTTTCAAAAATTTAAATACATGCATTCCAAAAGAATATTTCTACAAATAAATCATTAATATGTACTCTTATCGTATATGTTAACATTAACCATATTAATAATTTATAAATAATTAATTGTATCAATTTATAATTAATTAATTAAATAAATCTAATAGAATTATGCTTTTTAATAAATTATTTATTCTTTAAGAAGAATATAGGGTAAATAAAAAATGCAGAGTTATATAATATTTATGACTAACGAATAATAAATATTTATAAATAAATTTGGACATACTAGACTTATAAAATCATGTTGAAAGTTATTGCTATTGTTAGATCTTAAATTTGGATTTAAAAATAACAGAAATATTTTGTTTTTGTTAGTTGCGAAGTATCATTAACTTTTTTAAATATTTTTTTTAATTTTATTTTTGGAAATTCATCATGTTGAATAAATTGTTATCAGTTGATAAGCATAAAATAATTTCAAAATTTTGCAAGTGACTTATTAAAACAATTATTAGTATATTAAAACAATTCAATTCAGTTACTATTTCTTAGGCCGCCAATTATTAGTATATTAAAACAATTCAATTCAGTTATACTTTCACAGCAATTATTATATCTTTTAAATATCTACTATCAAATCTAAAATGGAACTTAACCCTAACATTCAAATATAAAAACATAAACCCTATCATTCATGTTATATAATAGATTGCCTTGTGATAACACAATTAAAGTATTGTCAGAGTCTGGTTTAACATGGTAAGTGTGTTATTCAAAAGAATTTTTATTTTATTTTGTGATCAAAATTAAACATTAATGTCAAACTTTTGTTTTCCTTCTTCTCTTCATTTCTCTTTTATTCTTCATTTCTCTCTATAATTAATTTTATTTCATTATTACGGTGTTGGAGTCTTCCATTTAAAATAATAATTGTTTTAACCTAAATATTTATCATGTCAATATCAAATTTTTATTTTATTTGTGATATTCTCTTTCTTTACTGCTTACACTATCAAATGATTAGTATTATTTTCTCTTTACTGCTTACACTAGATCAACTGATTAGTATTATTTTGGTTTGTTTCGGAAATGAATAAATTTATATACATTAACATTCCCATTAAAACCGGTTGATAGCAATGATGCTTGATCCATAAAAATTTAAAATAACAATCAACTTTGAGATTTGAGATTAAAGTTCTACATAATGACATTAACTTTCACAAATCACAGCCACTTTACCAAAAACATCATAATTGATACATGAAAGATTTAAACAACTTTAGTTAATTTAAAAAAAAAGGTAAAGCTAACTTGTGCCCCAAGGGTACACGTTAAGAAACCTATAAATAGAAAATTTATTTTGAAAAAATAAATAAAATTATTAATTATAAGTTTGTAATAAATTCAATACACAATTTTCAAGAATTTATTTCTATATTTATCTCTTAACTTGTGTCCTTGGGGCACAAGTTAGCATTACCCTAAAAAAATAATATTTTATTAATTTGGATTCTAAGTTGTCAAATATAATAATATACTCTCCTATTTTTTTAATATACAACAAAATAAAAAATATTAATGTAGGTCTTTAAATTTTTGTTTTTATTTTAATTAATCGTGATCAAATTTACGTGATGCAGTTAGTTCGTTGGTTTCCACCTTCCGAGCATCAAGTGGCCCTCAATGTTGATGGGAGTTCTTATGGAGATCCAGGAAGGGCAGGTTATGGAGGATTACTTAGAGATCATAATGGATCTTGGATAATAGGATTTAGTGGGCCCGTTAGTTTTGCTGATAGCTTAGAAGTTGAACTATTAGCCATAAATAATGGATTAATCCTTGCTTGGAACTTGGGTTTCAGAGATGTAAGTTGTAGATCAGATTGCATGAATGCTCTCTCTATGATTCAAGACTCATCATTTCATGCTCACAAATATATTCATATTTTAGAGGCTATCAGAGAAGTCATTTCTAGAGATTGGAGAGTTTCTTTTACCCATACTTATAGAGAAAGCAATCAATGTGCAGATTTTATGGCAAAGTGTGGAGCAAATGCTATGCTTTCTTTAGGATTTCTTGAGCAACAACCTCCTTGTTTATATTCTTTACTTGTAAGTGATGCTATGGGAACTCCCTACTGGCGCACCTCGAAAAAAGCGATCCCTCGCGATGGACGCGGAAAATGTTAGTTCGAACAGACACGCCACCGAACTTTATTCATTCCAATGAAGGAATAGGAAAATATATATAAAACCTTTTTAGAAAATAGAATAATGGTCGTCGCAACCATATTCGGGTTCGGGAGTCGATTACGCAAGGGGAATGTATTAGCACCCCTCACGTCCGTTGTACTCAACGAGAACCTTTTAGTCTTATTTGCTATTTGAATGTTAGTAAACTGTTATTCGCTTTCTTCGAGTAATTTAAAATATTGAAAAGAGATGGATAAAGACCTCAGAAGGGAGAAAAGGGAGGTTTTTTATTAGTGTACTCGCGAAGATACAACAATCTCCTGCCTACGTATCCTTATGGTGCAATAAGGAAATCAGAGCATTCGTAGTTCGGGAAACTATGATTAATTGGTGTGTTTTGTTTGATGAACGATTGTGTAGGTCGGCGTTCTAAAGGCTAAACTTTGGCTTGTCTACTCTCGGTGGTGGCTCTAGCACTAGTTTTTTGTGCGCATTAGAAAGGATTAACAGTGTTCTTTTTGAAAAGAGTTTTGGTCACGCGGGGGTGACAAGTTGAATTGATATGTGTTGATGTTTTGTTTGGCTGGTTTCGATCGCGTGGGGGCGAGAGATTTGGTTTGATGTGTTAAGGAGTTTTGAAGAATGACGAAAGATTGATCAATGTGGCGCACACCAATCGTTCAATTCTTTCGAGGAATAATAAGGCGACCGCCTTCTACTCCTTTTTTCGTTCAAATTATTTTTGAAAGTTTGTTTGCGGATATCGAATATGCACAGTAGTGAGGCGTGCGCCTCCCACTAGCTTATTCAAGGAAAAATGAAGCGAGCTCCACTCATTCCTTTATCCAAGTTTAATTAAAGTATTTTAGTCGGAAGTCAATAATTTGAGCAATATGGTGAGCGCCAATCGATCAATTATTCGAGAGATGATGAGGCGAGCGCCTCCCATTCTTTTATCCGAAGTTTAATTTATGAAAGTTATGTTCTTAGATGTTGTATATGATATAGGAAACAATTTGAATTTGAATTGGTAGATTTTGATCGGAAGTCGATGAGTTGAGCAATGTGGCGTGCACCACTCGTTCGAATAATCAAAGGATAGTGAGGTGAACGACTCCCATTTTTTCAATTGAAGTTTAAGTTATAAAGTTTATTTTGTGAAATTGTGTTTGAGCTAAGAGGTGATTTGAATTTATTCGATCGCATTTTTAATCGGAAATCGATAATTTGAGCAATATGGCGAGTGCCAATCATTCAATTATCCGAGATAGTGAGGTGAACGCCTCCCATCCTTTTATCAATCCGAAATTTGTAAAAGAAAATAGATTTAAGTATTGTAGTTGGTTTGCATAAATAATTTTAAGTTTGTGAGATTGCTAGAAATTATATTTGATATATTTAATGTAGGAAAATGATTTCGAATTCGTATGATTAAGGTTTTAATTGGATGACAAAACCTGAGTAATGTGGCGTGCGCCAATCGTTCGAGTATTTGAGAAATAATGAATCGAACGCTTACTATACCCTTTTCATCTAATGTTTATAAAAGAAAGATATTGTTAAGTATTACACTAGTTTAGGGGGATGATTTGTATTTGGTAAGGTTTTAATCGGGCGACAAGAATTCGAGTAATATGGCGAGCGCCAATCATTCGAATACTTGCGAGATAGTGAAGCGAACACCTCCTATACTATTTTCCATCCAAAGTTTAGAATTAAAAGAATTGAGGGGTATCTTGATTAAATATTTTAAATCCGATCTTATAGAATTAATCGGGTTTATATAAGAATACTTGGTGTTGGATCAAAGTTGGATTAACTCTAGAAACAAAACAAATTATTTGTTGGTATTAATAGTTAACCCACTATTTAATTAATTATAATGTTCTAAATTTGATTGGTAATAATATTCGAAATTAAGCTAATAAATATTTCTACCATTACCATTTTATCATAGTTATCTTAATATTTAAAAATAAGAAATCAATAAGCCAAAGAAAGTAAATCAGGATGTAAGGGAAAAAAGTAGAGCCCAAACATTAAATCATAAAAGGCCCCAAAAGAGGGTTCCAAACAACAAGGATTCGTAATGGGCCCTAAGGCCCAAAATTCCTTTTCAAAGATCAAGAATGATCAGCAAAGCAAAGCAAAAAAAAAAAGTTTGGAGCGGGCTTTAAGCCCAGCTCCTTCTAGGTCCACCTCGAAGTAGAGGAATATGGTGGAAAACGAAGGGACGACACCATCTGTCCACGCGCGTGTGGTTGGCCAATGACCTTCGGCCTTCCCCATTTAACAGCTAGATTCCAACGGAAAACGTGTGGCCTCCTTGAGAATGTTAAGCTGCATACTATGTCATTACTGCTATAATTAATTAGTGACTCTTCTAATTAAATTAATATTTTGCCATTTTTATTAATAATGAAACCTAACATTAACTATTCTTTAAACATAAATAAAACCAAAGCAAAAAATAAAATAAAAGAAAATGAAGAATCGATCTTCACCTTCCTCCCTCTCGTTCATTAATCATCTCCCTCTCTTTCTATTTACTTCAACCGCATACAACCTTCCCCATAAATCCGCCCTCCGTTCATCTTCTTCCATTCAAATAGTTACAACATTCTCAAAGAAAACCCTTTCTCTTTATACTTATCAATCAAACAACAACCCAGTTGTAGAAAAGTGTTGAACACCTTTCGGTGTTCTTCCCCACACCAACCCAGATTTCAAACACCAACAATCATCAGAGAAACGCGATTTCGTCAAAAATGAAAGAAAAAAAAACGACCACCCACCCCTCCTATTTCTAAGCCCCAAATTATTTTAGAACATCAACAATTTCTATTTGGCAAATCTAACTATAAAAAAACCTAGCTCCTAATTCGCCTTTTAGATCAACAATTATCAACAAAAACTTTCGAATTTTAAAGTCAAATGGTGCTAAATGCACAAAGAATATGATACAGAAACACTTAAAGAAAGGGAGAAAAGATTCCACCGAAGTGTCGTAACTCCGACGAAGGCATGATGACCATGGATACCTTAGGTAAACGTTTTCGATAATTATCTCTCTTTATTTGTCGATTGCTTCGACTCCCCTCCTTCTACTCCGCGCTCCTCTGCCTGTATGATTGTCGTTGTCTCGTTGTTGTTAGGATACTGGGTTTTTTAAGCTCAAACTTGTTGAGATTCGGTGTGAAATCTCGGCAAGCTTAAAATTTTTTCGAGCTCTAATGAATGTTTTAGTTTGTTTTCTACATAGTAACAGTGCTAGTCCAGGCTCTCTCCCGCAGTGATTGGGATGTCTCTTTATATAGAGCGAAAACGGTTAGTCCCTGTTGCGTGTGGGTAATGAGCTGGCTCTGGATTCTCCAAGTTAATCTATTAGAATGAAATCTCATTTAGATATGGTGTGGTCCCCAACCTTACACAGGTGGCAAGGTAAGTTGGCTTCCTTGGTAAAATCATAAGGAAAGTGTGTAACCGTTCTTAATAGCTCTTTTAAAGTGGTAAGACTTGCGTTTGTCATGGTGAGAATTTCGATTTTACTGTCACAGAAAGTGAGCTTGTAGATATGATGTGTGGTTTGTGTCACTAACTGTTTTACTTAAATTCACCGGAAACAATTGATTGATTCTTGGTTTCGTCCTGCAGGTTCGAAACACTTTGGGGAGTATCCTTGAGAAGTGGTCATGAATAGCATCCAAAAGAGGTAACCTCTTAGAGCTTGATGATGAGGGTTTAACCCTTTTCGTTAGTTTATTCTTTTCTTGGCTTGTGGTTCTTTGCAGGAACAGACTATTTGCAGCTTACCTTAACTGGTATTCCTCTTATGGTTCTATAGCCTGTATGTTGTTGTTTCGGCTTTGGCGCCGTAGTCTTGATTTGCAGGTGGAAGGTGTCTCTCCATGATTCCAACTATTTTTGTGCACAACATCATTTTGCTTATGTCGAACCATTGTGGTGACACTACTGATTGTTCTCGCTTCACGGTTTTCATTGGATGGTTTTAGGATTTTCTTATTGAAACTTTGTAACTGATTAAAATCCATATTTGTAATGAGTATGATTACGAGTTGTAATTGTGGAAATTAATAAGGATGCACGTTGTAATGAAATGAAAATGGGGTTATCATTTGAGTTAATTATAGATTTTGAATGTAATAACTATGTCTGTATGGAAATGTTGTTGTAATTGTGTGATTTAGATAGGTATGATTTTGTGAAAATGTAGAACATGGTTATGATTTTGTAATTCGGATGGTGAATGTAATATGGATGTTTATTGAGGTAAAAATGAATCAAGGGTTATGATCTTAAAAGGCAAGATGATTCATGATTTTAAAAGATGAAAGATGACTTTGGTTTTAAATTTGGTTTAGCAATATGAACATGAATCAAGACAAAGAACGGAATTTGTGATGGTCATGATGAAAAGATGAATAAGAGATTATGCATTTAAAGGCTTAAAGGTAAATGGTCGATTTGGGTCAACTGGGTAACAATGTCTATATTCTTATGGGCAATCGAATATGGACCACAATATCCTAAATTAAATGACCTAGGCCAGTGATTATGAACCAAACCGGATAAATATCAACCAAACGACAGTTTGTACATAAGGCCCTTAACTAGCAAAGCCATGAATCCGGGTTTCAACCCACATGATGTGTAACACCATATTCCTCAATCCAGAACCCCAATTTTATCAGCCACGACCCTAAGTTCGTGACACCTGTTAGTAGACGTAAGTCATGAATGGTTTGAATGAACATGCATGATTATGAATGATGTTAGATGGATATCAATTTATAGTCAGATGGACACAAAACAAAAAGGAAAAAGCAAATTTTGGGGTCTGACAGCTGTCCCTATTTAATTAACTTGAACTTAGAAGGTAAGAATGACAACGGTCGTTATATATTTATGGTGGAAGGTAATTAAATACGAAAAGACCCCAATTTTGTCCTCTGAAATGCAATGGAGAAATGCATAGAGAAAATGCAACGAATTCGAATAGCACCAAGGTATTAGGGGTAGAATGTCAAATCGGTGCTTACTCTCAAGTCGATACTCAAAATTTTGCAAAGGTTGCTACTGATGTGAGGGCCAAAACTGAACGAGCTTTCTGGCCCCAAAAGGATGACAGCAAAATTGATTGTCATCACCAAAAGGATGATAGTAATTCACCATGATTTCCAGGATCGTCATCACCAAAAGGATGATGGATAAACCGAACTTCAAAAGTAGTCATCACCAAAAGGATGATGGTTACAGTGGCTACAATAAAGATCGCCATCACCGAAAGGATGATGGTAAGATCAACAACAAATCTCACTATCACCAAAAGGATGAAAGTTAGACACAATCCAAATATTTCCATCACCAAAAGGATGATGTCCGTCACCAAAAGGATGATGGTTATTATGATAAAGCTTCCAGTTACCGAGGGTATAATATCAAGGCTACCACCAAAAGGATGACAGTTAACTCACCAACTTCAAAGATCACCGTCACCAAAAGGATGAAGGTAAGATCCAACAACAAACCTGTTATCACCAAAAGGATGATAATAAATCAAATGACTTCAATGATCACCATCATCAAAAGGATGAAGGTAAGATCAAAAACACAACTTGTTACCACCAAAAGGATGATAATAAGTCAACACGATCACCATCACCAAAAGGATGAAGGTATTATCAAACAACAAAGCTTGTTATCACCAAAAGGATGATACTAAGTCATAATAACTTCAATGATCACCGTCACCAAAAGGATGAAGGTAAGATCAAACAATAACACTTGCTACCACCAAAAGGATGATAGTAATTCAGAACCGCTTAAATGATCACCATCACCAAAAGGATGAAGGTGAGAACAAAACTTCAAAACTTATTATCACCAAAAGGATGATAATAAGTCAAAGATCACCATCACCAAAAGGATGAAGGTGAAATTAACAACAAAATTTGTTACCACCAAAAGGATGATAATAAGTCACACAACTCAAAGGATCCCCATCACCAAAAGGATGAAGGTGAGATCAAAACAAAACCTGTTCCCACCAAAAGGATGATAATAAATCGTAACAACTTGAATGATCACTATCACCAAAAGGATGAAGGTAGGATCAAACAACAAAACTGGTTACCACCAAAAGGATGAAGGTAGGATCAAACAACAAAACTCGTTACCACCAAAAGGATGATAATAAGTTGGCAGTCACCATCACCAAAAGGATGAAGGTACTATAAACAATAAGACTCGTTACCACCAAAAGGATGATAATGAACCAACAATCACCGTTTCCAAAAGGATGAAGGTGATATCATAACTTCGAAACTTTTTACCACCAAAAGGATGATAATAAGCTATAATAACCTCAAATATTTCTGACACCAAAAGGATGACAGTAAGATTAAAACAAAACTGGTTATCACCAAAAGGATAATAATCAAGTCGAACTAGACGTCATCACCAAAAGGATGATGATTAGACAAAATAACAAAGATCACCATCAACAAAAGGATGATGGTTGAACCAACATGACAAGGATCCTTATCACCCTAAGGATTGTCGACACCAAAAGGATGATGGTAGGCTGTAACTATTGCAGAGGTCGCCATTCACTAAAAGGATGAAGGTTAGGCCCAAAACTTCAAAAATTGCCGACACCAAAAGGATGACAGTAAGATCACGACAAAACTTATTACCACCAAAAGGATGATAATAAGAATCTAATAATGAGAGGTCTCTATTCACCAAAAGGATGAAGATTGGACCAAAACTTCAGGGATCTTCGACACCAAAAGGATGACGGTAAGATCACAAATGTCAAGGATTTACCTTTACCAAAAGGATAACGGTTATCGTAAACAGGGTGATGATTAGTATTATTCCTCAATGGACTTTCACCAAAAGGATGATAGTGAGAAAAATATTGGAAAAATAAGGCTACTGATTAAAGTTCAATAAACCCGACTTGTTGGGTAGTATTGGAACATTACTGGGTAAGACTTGCTTGGGGTATCAACAACAAAAGATTGTAGAACCAATATTCTCTGGGGAGATATAGTTTCTATTGACAAAAGGTCACAGGAAACACCTCATTGAGGGACGCTCAACGTGAAACAAGGTAAGTGTTTAAAGAAACAATGTCTGACTTAGCTGAGGATAACGTCTTATCAACAAAAGATTGAAGGATGTAGCTCAATGGGGAACATCCAATAGTAAGGTAGGAACTCACTCAGAGAAAAACAACGACTCAACTGAGGGTTGGCCTAGATGCCTACGACTAAACCTTGGATCTTGATTCGTGTTATATGCATAAATGTTATGTGTGCGTTATGTATGAGGTGATGCATGTGACACATGTGATGCATGTTTGAATACAAAGGATAATTGGTTTGCTTGGGATTGGCCCCTCCTGAAGGTGATGTACTTTATGGAAACCAGTACTTGTTGTATTTGTTTTTGTGAAGGTGCCATCAAGGTGGGCCTTGGCTTTTCTGGTAATTGTCAACGTGACTTGGACTATCGATTGGTGAAAGGATCTGACTGCCTGACACTCGGTAGCTGATGATGTGATGAACACGCAATAGGTGTGGACACTCCTCATGCCCCAAGTTTGATCTCTTGCTGATATATTGTGTATTTGTCTTTGAGAAGATCTCGATTTCTTCTCCTGGTGCATTTGGCCAACCTGTAACTAAGCATAGCGACGTGATCAACACATGATGGTCATGCCTTTGATGTGCCCCTAGGATTCTTGTCAAGATGAGATGTTGCACTAATCATGAACTTTCGACGTTTTTGTTATGAATTCAAACAATCATTAATGTCTGACGCAATCTGCTTGACTGACTTGAAGACATGGAAGGGACTTGCCTCTTGCAACTTGTCCTGCCCCAGTCTGTAGAGTGTTCAAAGGAATCCTCCTTGAAAGGAAACCTTAGGAGTGATTATCTCATGACATGGTCTCAGTCTGTTTTTTTCAGTGTCTAAATCTGGCCATGGTCTGCCCCTGATTAGCCTTTGAGGGACTTGCCTCAAACGGACTGAGTATTGAAGTGTTTTTTCCTCCCTGATCAATCATTGCTTGGAGATTTGTCTTATACTGACTGCTTCTTAAGTCAATATAATCAAGAGATGTTATGCCCTTGGTCCATGGGATTATGAGATTGTTTTGATTCGTGTCAGCATCAACGATCAAGTACCTCTTGAATTGCCCCTTGTTGGAATTTTCTCGATGTCAAGTACTAACTGACAATTAAGAATTGTTATCAAAGAAATGGTGGTTTTAATGCAACAGTTATGCAAGTTTTGAAAAATAATCATTCATTTGGAGTATTGTGGTAATGTGTGACGAGTGGACCATGTGTCCAAACGTGGTGTTGATTTTAGCTAGCGTGTGAGTGATATAGTGAGAATAGAATATTAGCAAATCTCCCGGAGTCAGTTTACTCAACCTTGTTGTAGTATGCTTTCAGAATAAACCTTACTTCAATTAGGTCTTTTGAGGGTTGTAACGTGGCTTGGTTCATGGTTATTGAAACAAAAGGATATAAGGCTCAAAGTTTATTTTAACCCATCCCTTCTTCATGATGATCTCCAATCCTACGTTCAATTAATTGAACACACACTTACTTTTACGGGAGTTCAGCAATGTAAGATCTCTTGAAATGACAGTCATTTTATTTTGCTCTTCATGGATCTTGGTGACCATTTGATTTTGGTATAGTGGTCACTGAATCTTGTTTTGTCTTGTTGAGGACTTTCATTGTCTCTCTCGATTTTGTTTCGATCCCTAACTTTTGCATGGACCGCTTGTTGAAGCTTTAATCCATCGGGATTGCCCCAGTTTTTTGCCTAAGTCTCCTTTTAGGGTGTTGGACTTAGCGGGCTTTTTCTTTGATTGATTTTTTTTTGAAAATTGTGACTGACAAGTCATTGGTCATTGAAGAACAACCGTCATAAAATTTGGACTTGTATGGTTCCTTCGACACTTCAGGATATGTACAAAGAATATCATGTGGTTGATCCTTGCATGGCATATTTCACCTCGTAATTTTGAATGCGTAGTCAGATTAACTGAACACTACTCTGCCCCAGGTTAAGCGTATGGGTTTTATAGATCCGAAAGAAACTCCTACTTCTAGGCTCGAAGGGGTTGACTAGGGATTAACTCTTTATCTCTCCAGTGTTTGGGGATTTGAAACAATTCCTGTACATCATTACCAGGATTTTATCCGAAAGCATACAATCAACAATTATGAGTATTTCATTTTCGTCATCCTCCTTCCAACATTTACTAACAATAGTGCGATAAAGGAGGTGAAGTGGAAAAGTATGTGTTTGTGCTTTGCAAATGCAATAGATGAGTGAATATGAAAGATTGATTCAAGGCATGCATAATCATCCCATTAATAAGACCAAATACAAATAACAATGTTTAAAGCATACAGTACAACAAATTACAAACATGTGAAATAGTAAAAAAATGGCATAATGATTGCCTTCATTCATAGAAACGGGCCTCCATCTCTTGATTTACTAGCAGAATTGCTCTTCTTTGTTCAGGCCAGTGGGGAAACTTTATCTTTGAGCTTCACTCGGCTCTACATGCGCCGGCATGGGGTTCGTTGCAACGTTTGGCCTAACTGGCGTGAAAGTAACTGCCTTACTGTCAATCAAATCTTGGACCTTGTGTTTGAAGGCCTTGCAAATTTCTACTGTGTGCCCTGGGGCACCCATATGATACTCGCAGTGAGCATTGGCTTCATAGCCTGGTGGATAGGGCGGAGTTGCAGGTGTTAGCTCCTTCAAAATAATTGATCCATCCTTTAGCAGGTAGGGAAGGATCTTGCTGTATGGTACTGGCAATGGATCAAAATGTATTTCTGGTCTCCTTGCCCTTTACTGGTTAGGTTGACTTTGTTGTGGAGCACGTTGTTGTTGGTTCTGATGTGGCTGCTGGTAAGCTGGCTGTTGATAAGGCTGTTGATATTGTTGCTGATATGGTGGCTGATACGGTGTTGGGATGACAATGGCAACCCGATGATAAGGCATAGGAACATATGGACGTGTCCTATATCCTCCCCCTCCTATTATGACATTGGTCTGCCCTTCTGGCTTCTTTGGGAGATTGGGGTAAGGCTTTTTCATCCCACCTGAAGCATTGGCGGCGCAAGGTAGCTTTCCTTTCCTGATCTGGCTTTTAATTCGTTCTCCCACTGAGACAGCCTCAGCAAAAGTTGGGAAACTGGACCCTACGATTTTCTCCATGTATTGAGTATGAAGAGTTCCTATAAACATATAAATTAGCTCCTTATCAAGGAGAGGAGGTTGGACACGAGCTGCTAGCTCTCTCCACCGTTGTGCGTATTCCTTAAATGACTCGTTGTTGCATTGAGTCATGTCTTGTAGTTGGGTACGATTGGGTGCTAGATCAGTGTTATATTGATAATGCCTAAGGAAGGCTTCAGCGAGATCTCTCCACGATTGGACTTGTCCTCTCTCTAAGTGCATATACCACTCCAAGGATACCCCACTGAGGCTATCTTAGAAGTAATGAATCAGGAGTTGATCATTACTGATATGGGCAGCCATCTTGCGACAGTAAACTCTGAGATGGGTTTTAGGGCAGCTGATTCCTTTGTATTTATCAAAGTCCGGGACTTTGAATTTTTGTGGAATCACCAATCCTGGAACCAAACACATATCGACAACGTCCAAACCGGGAGTAGTGTGAACCTCTAAGGACTTGAATTTCTCTTCCAGAGCATGGAGTCTCTCAACATCTGGTTCTAGGAGACCTCTAACAACGGGCTTGACAAATTGTGGCATGAAGAAAGCATCATACGGATCTTCATCCCCCATCACAGATCCGTGTCGTGCAGATGTAGCAGAATGCTCATGAGGGTTCACGTTGACCATGGGAACAAGAATAAGGATGATCCTCCTTTAGGATGGGAAGGATTACTATCAAGGTCAATCACTTCAGGGATTCTAAGCGACGGTGATCCAAACTGAGCAGCAACTCTTCTGGCTTCGGCGCTAGTCTCGGCATCCTTTTCCTTATGGGCCAAGAGCAACATGGTCTCAAGAAAACGATCCATCTTCGCTTGCATGGAGTCAATGTTTGTCCTTATCGAAACCTGGTTTTCTTCAAGCTATTCGAGTGTCATCTTGTAGTTGTGGCGTGTCTCGTACCGGTGTCGAGTAGTCAGTGTTACTAGACAAAGGGTAGAATATGGTGTAAGTTTTTTTTGTTCCTGAGAAATGATATGCAATGCATGTTGATGATATGCAAATGCATGAAACTTTGCCATGTTTTTCACAAAGGAATACAAATACTCAAGATCATTCACATGTCGAGTACATCAGTATAACTGGTAGAAGCAGGGGTCTCTATGATTAGAAATTCCCCAAAGGTATGTTCTAAAGTTATGTTTACGAGGAAGGAACTTAGACCCACGGATCATGTTCAAAACTTCCTCGCAATAATGGGCTAGCCACATCGTGATGGGAGTTTTGAACTGATCTAATCTAAGTGGGATTCTCGTATTGTTCGAACAGGGTGTAGACCCTTCGGTTCAATACTACATAATCTCCAATCATGAAAATAGAACTTGGTTTTAAGGCGAGGTCCCTAGAGTCACGGATCGTATTTAGAACCTCCCCACAATAATGGGCTAGCCATATTGTGATGGAAACTCCAAACAAATCTACTCTAGATGGAGTCTTCGTATTGTCCCAATGAGGTGTATACCCCTTGGTTCAATACTACACAACTCCAGGTTCTAGGTTCTTCTCGAAGCTTGGGTATGAAGCTTATCTCACAGCAAACATCAAGTCCCATATCAAAGTATCAAAACACATTACATACAAGCAACATAATAAAATACAGAGAAACAAGCACGGAAGATAAGAACATCTTCTAACAGTCATAGAAATATCAAACTAAGTTAGGCTAGACTCTCTCTTGCTTGGAGCAGAGTCCCCAGCAGAGTCGTCATCTGGCGCACCTCGAAAAATGCGATTCCTCGCGATGGACGCGGAAAATGTTAGTTCGAACAGAGTCGCCACCAAACTTTATTCATTCCAATGAAGGAATAGGAAAATATCGATAAAACCTTTTTAGAAAATAGAATAATGGTCGTCGCAACCATATTCAGGTTCGGGAGTCGATTATGCAAGGGGAAGGTATTAGCACCCCTCATGTCCGTTGTACTCAACGGGAACCTTTTAGTCTAATTTACTATTTGAATGTTAGTTGACTATTATTCGCTTTTTTTGAGTAATTTAAAATATTGAAAAGATATGGATGAAGACCTCAGAAGATACAACAATCTCCTGCCTACGTATCCTTATGGTGCAATAAGAAAATCAGATCATTCGTAGTTTGGGTAACTACGATTAATTGGTGTGTTTTGTTTGATGAACAAATGTGTAGGTCGGCGTTCTAAAGGCTAAACTTTAGCTTGTCTACTCTTGGTGGAGGCTCTAGCACTAGTTTGTTGTGCGCATTAAAAAGGATTAACAATGTTCTTTTTGAAAAGAGTTTTGGTCACGCGGGGGTGACAAATGGAATTGATATGTGTTGATGTTTTGTTTGGCTGGTTTCGATCGCGGGGGGGGGGGGGGGGGGGGGGGGGGGGGGGGGGGGGAGATTTGGTTTGATGTGTTAAGGTGTTTTGAAGAATGACGAAAGATTGATCAATATGGCGCACACCAATCGTTCAATTCTTTCGAGGAATAATAAGGCGACCGCCTTCTACTCCTTTTTTCGTTCAAACTATTTTTGAAAGTTTGTTTGCGGATATTGAATATGCACAGTAGTGAGGCGTGCGCCTCCCACTTGCTTATTCAAGGAATAATGAAGCAAGCTCCACTAATTCCTTTATCGAAGTTTATTTAAAGTATTTTAGTCCGAAATCAATAATTTAAGCAATATGGCGAGCGCCAATCGATCAATTATTCGAGAGATGATGAGGCGAGCGCCTCCCATTCTTTTATCCGAAGTTTGAATTATGAAAGTTATGTTCTTAGATGTTGTATTTGATATAGGAAACAATTTGAATTTGAATTGGTAGATTTTGATCGAAAGTCGATGAGTTGAGCGATGTGGCGTGCGCCACTCGTTCGAATAATCAAAGGATAGTGAGGCGAACGCCTCCCATTCTTTCAATTAAAGTTTAAGTTATAAAGTTTATTTTGTGAAATTGTGTTTGATCTAAGAGGTGATTTGAATTTATTCGATCGCGTTTTTAATCGGAAATCGATAATTTGAGCAATATGGCGAGCGCCAATCATTCAATTATCCGAGATAGTGAGGCGAACGCCACCCATCCTTTTATCAATCCGAAATTTGTAAAAGAAAATATCTTTAAGTATTATAGTTGGTTTGCATAAATAATTTTAAGTTTGTGACATTGCTAGAAATTGTATTTGATATATTTGATATTGGAAAATGATTTCGAATTCGTATGATTAAGGTTTTTATTAGATGACAAAACCTGAGCAATGTGGCGTGCGTCAATCGTTCGAGTACTTGAGAAATAATGAATCGAACGCTTACTATACCCTTTTCATCTAATTTTTATAAAAGAAATATATTTTTAAGTATTACACTAGTTTAGGGGGATGATTTGTATTTGGTAAGGTTTTAATCGGGCGACAAGAATTCGAGTAATATGGCGAGCCCCAATCATTCGAATACTTGTGAGATAGTGAAGCGAACGCCTCCTTTACTCTTTTCCATCCAAAGTTTAGAATTAAAAGAATTGAGGGGTATATTGATTAAATATTTTGAATCCGATCTTATAGAATTAATCGGGTTTATATAGGAATACTTGGTGTTGGATCAAAGTTGGATTAACTCTAGAAACAAATCAAATTATTTGTTGGTATTAATAGTTAACCCCTATTTAATTAATTATAATGTTCTAAATTTGATTGGAAATAATAATCGAAATTAAGCTAATAAATATTTCTACCATTAACATTTAATCATAATTATGTTAATATTTACAAATAAGAAATCAATAAGCCAAAAAAAGTAAATCAGGATGTAAGGGAAAAAAATAGAACCCAAACATGAAATCATAAAAGGCCCCAAAAGAGGGCTCCAAACAGCAAGGATTCGTAATGGGCCATAAGGCCCAAAACTCCTTTTCAAAGATCAAGAATGATCAGCAAAGCAAAGCAAAAAAAAGTTTGGAGTGAGCTTTAAGCCCATCTCCTTCTAGGTCCGCCCAGAAGTAGAGGAATATGGTGGAAAACGAAGGGACGACGCCATCTGTCCACGCGAGTGTGGTTGGCCAATGACCTTCGGCCTTCCCCATTTAACAACTAGATTCCAATGGAAAATGTGTGGCCTCCTTGAGAATGTTAAGCTGCATACTATGTCATTATTGCTATAATTAATTAGTGACTCTTCTAATTAAATTAATATTTTTCCATTTATTAATAATGACACCTAACATTAACTATTTTTTAAACAGAAATAAAACCAAAGCAAAAAATAAAATAAAATAAAATGAAGAATCAATCTTCACCTTCCTCCCTCTCGTTCATTAATCATCTCCCTCTCTTTCTATTTACTTCAACCGCATACAACCTTCCCCATAAATCTGCCCTCCGTTCATCTTCTTCCATTCAAATAGTTACAACATTCTCAAAGAAAACCCTTTCTCTTTACACTTATCAATCAAACAACAACCCGGCTGTAGAAAAGTGATGAACACCTTTCGATGTTCTTCCCCACACCAACCCAGATTTCAAACAACAAGAATCATCAGAGAAACGCAATTTCGCCAAAAATGAAAAGAAAAAAAAAACGACCACCCACTCCTCCTATTTCTAAGCCCCAAATTATTTTAGAACATCAACAGTTTCTGTTTGGCAAATCTAACTATCAAAAAACCTAGCTCCTAATTCGCCTTTTAGATCAACAATTATCAACAAAAGATTTCGAATTTTAAAGTCAAATGGTGCTAAATGCACAAAGAATGTGATACAGAAACACTTAAAGCAAGGGAGAAAAGATTCCGCCGAACTGTCGTAACTCCGCGCTCCTCTGCCTGTATGATTGTCGTTGTCTCGTTGTTGTTAGGATACTGGGTTTTTTAAGCTCAAACTTATTGAGATTCGGTGTGAAATCTCAGCAAGCTTAGAAATTTTTCGAGCTCTAATGAATGTTTTGGTTTGTTTTCTACAGAGTAACATCGCTAGTCCAGGCTCTCTCCCACAGTGATTGGGATGTCTCTTTATATATAGCGAAAATGGTTAGTCCCTGTTGCGTGTGGGTAATGAGCTGGCTCTGGATCCTCCAAATCAATCTGTTAGAATGAAATCTCCTTTAGATCTGATGTGGTCCCCAACCTAACGCAGGTGGCAAGGAAAGTTGGCTTCCTTGGTAAGATCATAAGGAAAGTGTGTAACCGTTCTTAATAGCTCTTTTACAGTGGTGAGACCTGCGTTTGTCATGGTGAGAATTTCGATTTTACTGTCACAGAAAGTGAGCTTGTAAATATGACGTGTGGTTTGTGTCACTAACTGTTTTACTTAAATTCACCGAAAACAATTGATTGATTCTTGGTTTCATCCTGCAGGTTCGAAACACTTTATGGAGTATCCTTAAGAAGTGGACATGAATAGCATCCAAACGAGGTAACCTCTTAGAGCTTGGAGATGAGGCTTAACCCTTTTCGTTAGTTTATTTTTTGCTTGGCTTGTGGTTCTTTGCAGGAACAGACTATTTGTAGCTTGCCTTAACTGGTATTCCTCTTATGGTTCGATGTGGTTTGTGCGCTATGTTTTCAAAGTGTTTGGCAAGGTTAAAACATGTCGTTTCCTCAACGCTTTGAGGCAATTCTGGCTAATAGATTCTCGATCTCTACACGGCCGCCAAAACTACCACAGATATGGATGCAGACCCAAAAGACTCCGTCATTCGCCAGGTGGGTTGGACAATTTGATCCACATCAAAAACTTGGGGTTATCATGCCAATCAATGTCATTACAGGAAGAGGCAATGAAAAACAACAACTTGAAGATATGGCTGTTTGGATCACAAAACTAGAACGCCTTCAATCACTGCGACTAAACTCAAGGGATGAACAAGGGAAGCCTTGGATTTTACACTTGAACTCCTTTGTAAATTATACGAATCTCACTGACATATATTTACTGGGATGCTTGAATAGTTCATATGTTTTGTCCCAGTTTCCACGTAAAATTATTGCACTAACCTTGTCATATTCAAACCAGGCTGATCCCATGATTCTTTTGAAAGATTTTCCAAATCTTCGAACACCGTCTTTACTAGTAGAGTCATATGTAGGAACAACTGTGGTTTGTGAACCTCAAAGTTTTCCTCAGCTTCGTGTATTTAAATTGTGGATGCTGCGTTTTGCAGGTTGCAGTTTTGGTCATGGCTTGGTGGTTCTATAGCCTGAATGTTTTTGTTTCGGCTTTGGCGCCGCAGTCTTGATTTACAGCTGGAAGGTGTCTCGCCATGATTCCAACAGTTTTTGTGCATAACATCATTTTGCTTATGTCGAACCAATGTGGTGACACTACTGATTCTTCTCGCTTCACGATTTTCATTGGATGGTTTTAGGATTTTCTTATTGAAACTTTGTAAATGATTAAAATCCATATTTGTAATGAGTATGATTACGAGTTGTAATTGTGGAAATTAATAAGGATGCACGTTGTAATGAAATGAAAATGGGGTTATCATTTGAGTTAATTATAGATTTTGAATGTAATAACTATGTCTGTATGGAAATGTTGTTGTAATTGTGTGATTTAGATAGGTATGATTTTGTGAAAATGTAGAACATGGTTATGATTTTGTAATGTGGATGGTGAATGTAATATGGATGTTTATTGGGGTAAAAATGAATCAAGGGTTATGATCTTAAAAGGCAAGATGATTCATGATTTTAAAAAATGAAAGATGACTTTGGTTTTAAATTTGGTTTAGCAATATGAACATGAATCAAGACAAAGAACGAAATTTATGATGGTCATGATGAAAAGATGAATCAGAGATTATGCATTTAAAGGCTTAAAGGTAAATGGTCGATTTGGGTCAACTGGGTAACAACGTCTATATTCTTACGGGCAATCGAATATGGACCACAATATCCTAAATTAAATGACCTAGGCCAGTGATTATGAACCAAACTGGATAAATATCAACCAGACGACAGTTTGTACATAAGGCCCTTAACTAGCAAAGCCATGAATCATGGTTTCAACCCACATGATGTGTAACACCATATTCCTCAATCCAGAACCCCAATTTTATCAGTCACAACCCTAAGTTCGTGACACCTGTTAGCAGACGTAAGTCATGAATGGTTTGAATGAACATGCATGATTATGAATGATGTTAGATGGATATCAATTTATAGTTAGATGGACACAAACAAAAAGGAAAAAGCAAATTTTGGGGTCTGACACCTACACACGAGTATAATTCTGATTTTTCAATTGTATTATATATAACTGTATGGTTTAATAAAATTGATTCAAAATGACATGTCGATTTTTATTCATGATTTGTTATTTTGTTTTATCAATTTCTTTCGTATAAATATTTTTTTTAATTTAAAGTTTAGGACTAATTAATATAAATTTACATTAATCCTTATTTGAATGTATTAGAAATTATGCTTTGGAAATTTGATAAACATATATATATTTACATATCTTTTTAGATTTTTAACTTATTGTGTTGCACGTGTAAAAAATATCACCTAAAACAAGTTAAATTGGATTGATATATAAAACCTGCATGTTTAATGTAACAACCCGTATAATATATATATCTAGAATAATATCATACAAGTGTTAATAATTGGTACTGATCCAACGTAAGTGCCTAATGGCATCAATATATACACATGTCCAAACTAAAAACATCAATGGAACATGTTATACAATAGTGCATACACAATAAAAATATAAGAACTATGTGCAATATCTTCATTGCACACAACTCCACAGCAGAAGATATGAATAAATGCGTCCCTTGAAACATCCATAGACAGCTTCTCTCAGATTCAACCTGCAAGGATTACCTGAAAAATAACAACAATAATGGGATGAGATAATAATCTCAGTGATTTCTCCTATCCTATGGGTCCACTCGGCTCTACAGGGTTTTCTAATCAATATTCAACTCATATCCAACTCAAGTCAACAAGGGAACGAAGACTTGAGCGATGGGGAAACTATCTCGCAATTGTATGGCAACATGCATCTGAGTTCTCATAACTCAACCACGATCATTATTCAGATCACGACACATCAATTCCTGAACGGACTTACGTCTAAGCCAGGCCCGGTTCATGCATGCTCGTATGATTTGACTTTCGCGGTGGATATCTGGTTCCCCTATGGGACTCGAACCCACTTTTAAGAACCATCACTCGTATGGGACTCAAACCCACTTTGAGTCTCCTTCACCGTATGGGCCACATCCCACTTAGATGTCCACCTATCCCCATGTCCACCATGGTTGGGGCTCATACCCAATTGAGGCTCGAATCATTGGTCCCACATTTTAATGCTTACTGATCTAAGCATACCAATAGAGATATGTACCACCACAGAAAACACACATTCTGAATACATGATCAGTTCCACAATCATCAGTTCCACGAACCATAACAAAATCCATCAATCACAGGTGACTTCATTCACCACAATACACAAATAATAACTTGGCATGTTCCATACAATGCATCTCATTCTCAATCATGGCAACAATTCGTCCACGACCTCCACATAAGCGTCGTACGAATGAATACCGCATTCTCATACATATATCACACATGTTCCATACAAAGCATATTGATTCGTTACCACGTGAATACTTGTCCACTATACACACCTAGGTACCGTTACGCCCAAGCATCACCGTATACTCATTTCCATAACCTAGATTATCTTTCTAAGTTATTTATCAAGTTATTCTCCTAGGTTTCCTCACTCATCTTTGTAAGGTTTTTAATCATGTTATTTTACCTTCAACATAACAACAATATGTAACTTTCATCATAATATAATTCATAGCATTTATAAATTACATAACATTTTATAACATGGAATAATAATAATAGTCCTTTACTTTATCTTTCTAACGCAACCGTCCGCATCCAAAACGGAGTTACAACTCTCAAATGATTTAACAATATGACTTAATCAAGGATATAGGTTAACATTTATCCATTGCATATGTATTCAACAACATAATCATTGGCCTAGTGGTAAGCCTTGTACCATACCAAGGAGGTCTTGGGTTTGACCCCCATTGGTGACATATTTTAATTCATGAACATAAAACACATCAACAACACCTTCAAAGCAACAACCATAACATTAAATCCCAAGAATCCAACAAATACAAAACACACATAGAAGTATCATCAATGAATATTCACATGATCTTGGTTCATTAACCGTAACTTCCAAATCTAAAGTTCTACCTAGAATTCACCTAGAGGTGGTTTCCTATATCTCTCTTTCTCTCTTACCTCTCTTGTACCAAGTGATGGTTTCCTTCCTCTTCCTCTAATCTTCTTTCTTCTCTTTCTTTCTTGTTCTTATCTGTTCCTTTTCTTTTTCTTTTATGATATCTCTCTTTCTCTCTTACCTATTTCTTCTTATCCTTTTTCTTTTCTGATATCTCTCTTTCTCTCTTACCTCTCTTGTACTTATTAATATTGGTTTGCCTCTTTTATTAATAATTAATCTCTTCAGAGTTCAATGGTTACTCTATTGGTCCTAACTGGAATCACTTAAAGCACATATGAGATCTAAGTGTTCCAACTGACAAAAGATAGAGTACACAGGAACTCAATTGATCTCAACTGACAACTAATTGAGCATTTAAGTGAATATGGGATATTACATTCGCCCCCAAATTTCCTTTACTCAACAAAAAAATAATTCTTGTATTAACGTCTTAGACCAACACTTAACTTCTCTTTGATTCCAAACCTCTGACATACTCATTCTTCTAACTTGTCCTTGCTGACAAATTTCCTTCTTTCATAAACTCTTCTCTTATTATTCCTTTAACAAATGCGACAAATTTGTAATCCATTTATTGATAATCTCATAAACTTCACTTGATCTGATACTGTATGTTGCAAGTCTCTACTTCTATTAATTCACTTCTCTCATACTACTCCAATGAGATAGAACCATTATCACGAGATTTCTACTGACACATGATCTTGACCAATAACAAATGCGACAGATTTGTAATCTATCTATTGATAATCTCATAAACTTCATTTGATCTGATACTGTATGTTGCAAGTCTCTACTCCTATTAATCCACTTCTCTCGTACTACTCCAATGAGATAGAACCATTAGCATGAGATTGTCTTACTCTCATCCTTACCTCCATTAACTATCTCCCTGATCCCCATAGACTTGATTGAGGTCTTTCTTCCATCACCTTCCATTATGATACTCTGATTCCAATAGTGGAACACCTGGGATTCCCAGGCACTACTGTTTAGATAACAATCTATAAAGAAACGGTACTGCCTAGGAGAATGGAATCTGCGTAAAGTTAACGGAACTTCAATCCATAGCAAAGCTTCGCAAGATAGGAGTGTCGCAAATGGAAGCACTATCATGACTATGTGTTAACTGACGCAGTCATGCAAACTGAAGAAAAACCAAGTCGTACTTATATGGCTTGGTACATATCGGTTGGTTTTCAGTTTATCGTCGAGGATATGTACTTGTACAACCCAAGCCAGATGACTTACACACCTGACACCTCAACATCAAACCCCTAACAACAGTGTCAGACCGGATACACACAACCCTCTGCCCGTCAAACGTTCCGTTCAACCAACACACAAACATACAACCAAAACATTCCATACATCCAACCGCAATACCAAGAGCATACCCCATACCACCACCAACAAATTGACCATCAACCTGAGACTCAACATCGCTTCTCACCCACCCCATCACCCTACCAAAGTCGCCTAAGCCAGAACACCCAACGATCATTCAACACCAACCTCCCCTCCTCCTACCGTAAACAGGAAGCCCAAACCTCACAAAACCAAAACATCCAACAACCCTATCTCTACCAAACACCCCAACAACCTTTCCTCGACGCATCATTCACACCCATGTCTCCCTTCAACCGTCTCGGTCGCCCATCAATGAGTCAACCACATCCCAACTTCTCTGGCATGGGTCATGAGCTCAGCTACGGCGGTACACCATCGATGCATACTAAAGACTATGTTGACTTGTCTAACTACCTTAACAGACCTTCTCCTATAGTTGGTAGTGACGCTCCTGGCCCCTCAGATGCTCAAACACCGGTACAGAATCGTCAACGTGGGTTAGGGCCACGGGTTAGGGTAGCTAGAGGATGTGGGACTGGAGGTCGGTTAGGTGATCCCGGTCATCACCATTAGGTTTCTTTGTGTAAACAACAAATTTTATTAATATCAAGTGGTCCTATATCAAATTTATCTATCACGTATACCATTTACCAAAAAAAATTGTATTTTAGGAGGAGTCTCCAATTGAATTGGCGCCTCCTCTTAAACCCTACACAGGGGCGCCAATTGGATTGGCTAAGGCACCTGCCCTAGCCAATCCAATTGGCGTCTCCATTCAATTTTTAAGAGGAGTCTCCAATTCAATTGGCGACTCCTCCTAAAAGTCTTCATTCGTAGTAGCTAGCATTGAGATTGAAGAAATCTGTTCGTGTGGACTGAGTAGAGGTGTTGTCACAATTTAACGTTCGTGATCGCTCCGTAGATCTGCATCAAAGGTTTCAATCGCCACAAGAGGTAACGATTCTATCACTGATCATGCCCATTCGTAAGGATCACTAAAGGAGAAATTTTTTAAATTCCGTTGCATTTTGGATCGCTCTTCTCCTTCAGATAATGGATCATGAAAGATATGAATGATGCCCTAGGGCAGAAGAAGGAATAATTAGGAGTATGCTCTCCAAGGATTCGCATCCTCGTGCCTACGTATTCTCATTGTGTAATGAGAAAGTCAGAGCAATGATAGTTCGTGGAACCAAAAGAACAGAGAAAGAGATATACAGTGATGAAAAGTATAACTTGTACCAACATAATGGTATCAAAAGGTATTTGTCCAATCAACGGGGACTCATAAGACAACCCAATTTCAGAGATTAACTGCCATGAAATGAGGAGAGAGATATTTTTCTAAGCAACAAGGACTCACAAGATAAATACCGTCTCAAGGGATGATTGCAATACTGTAGTACAAGGAATAGTGTAACATTGGATGGGGAACAAACAGTTCAAGATCAAAGAAGGACAATATCTTGGATCCAAGAAGGAGATAGACTCCGAATCAAAGAGCAAGGTAGGCCTTTAGTAGTATGTGGGCTAGCAAGACCGCCACTATAGGGTAAAGCCAACAACAAAGACTGAATTAAGTGTTTGGGCATAGTCCCAAACAACTATCGATTGATGAGATGGACTGTCGCTAAGTTGTACTAAAAGGATGGACAAGGAGTCCAAAGAGACATATGATTGATCTCAAAAATATGGTATTGACTGAATGAATGAAGAATGATTAATTGATATATAGGGTAGCTCGCGAAGAATCTGGATTCTTCTGCCTACGCATCCTTATAGTGTAATAAGAAAATCAGAGCTTTTGTAGTTTAGCCCATTAGGGTTGAAAACAAGGTGATTGGAGGCAAAAGAATGATTGAATGATTAATTCAAATGATTAGAATGAAGGATATATTAATAAGATACTTGACAATCGATTGATAGAAATCACACTAAAGTCTATGAATAAGGGCGAACCCTTTGAATATTTGGGGCCTACGCCTCATACGTAAAGTCGCTCTAGACAAGGATAGGAGAAACTCCGTCTCATCATTTCTTACTACTTAAGGATCGTAGCACATGATACTTTCTCTTAACCGACAAGTTGCTGGTGAAGAATATTCATTGTTGATCCTTGTATTGATGTTTCCTTGTATGAAGAAGACTTGGTAGTTTATCTGACTCGTATTGTACTAAAGTCCATGAATAAGGGCGAACACTTTGAATATTTGGGGCCTACGCCCCATACGCAAAGTCGCTCTAGACAAGGATAGGAGAAACTCTGTCTCATTATTCCCTATTACTTAAGGCTCGTTTTGTACAATTTGAATCATATTTACCAAGTGTTGACCTTTGATTTATCTTGTATAATCCGCTACTTGATGTGACTGAGGATGCCTTGATTGAGAAACTTGACTTGAGGCTTCGAGCTCTACAGATTAGAGAAAAAAAGTCTTATTAAGGGACCAAGGATCTTTTGGTCACTCAACTTAGACTGTGGGATTATACAAGTTCAAAGGATTTAATTGATCAAAATTATTTTTGATCAATTTAAGTCGGAGGGTTTGAAGTGATCAGAAAACTAGGTTAGAACCTATTCTAATGGTTAGAAATTAATCAATCTATCCTAAGGGATCATGTTATAGTTAAACAAAGTTAGATTAAAAATCCATGTCAAAAGAAATCTAAGGGAACATGCAATTCATGGTAAAAATACCAAAATAACCCCTAAGGGGCAAAATGGTCTTTTTACCAAAAGGCCAATTATGAACACAAATTTATCTCTAATTAACATCTAATTAGAAACTACAAATGGGTTAATTCCTAAATTCTACAATTAACCTAATGTTCAATTATTAAACAAATTCTAAAATTAATTAAAATCTAACCATTTTAGTTTCTAAACTAACTAAAACTATGTTAAATTTCAATTAAAACTATACAAAAATTCCAATTAATTCATACATTCTAATTAAACTCTAAATCTAATTTCAATATCTAAAAAAACAATTAAAAAAAATTAAAATGCAATAGATCCACAAATGGTTGAGGGGGTACTAATAGGAATCTGGAGGTGCAACATGAAAATAGGCGCATGGGTCTGGTTCTAGAAGCCCAATGGAATTTCTTTGGCTAGGGATGCATAAAGGAAGTGTAGGGTTCATCAATAATTCACGTGTGAGCCTAGTCACAAAGCCCACACGGAATGAATCCCTTATAGAGAGGTGCTATTAGGAATGTGGGTGTTTACTGGATCTGGCCAAATTAGGCCCACTAACAACATGTCCAACATCATTTGAAAAGGAGTCAAACATTCTTTCCTTCTAAAGTGTCTCACCGGACAAGCCATGGGCCACCACGCCGGATGTCACTCCCGGCGGCGGTGGCCACCAAAACATCATTTGGAGCTACTACAATATTCACCTCCTCACACTCTATTCGATGCTTCAGTCAATTTCAAGAAATTGGAGTTCTATAAACCTAACCAGAGTTGCTCACTCCAAGAACCTTAACATGAAAGTATCAAATTAAACTCTAACCTTGACGATTCAAAGCCCCGGGGATGGGGGCTTTGGACCCTCTCATCATGTCCTACACGTTGGTGATGAAGAAATAGGAAAACACGAAGATTTCAAATGTACCTTGCCGGAGAAGAAAATTTGTCGACGATGAGCTTCCAGGTAAGTGGTTTTGAATCTTTTCTCTTTCGCCCTGGCTTTCGAGATCTCCTCTTTCTTCTTCTTCTTCTTCTTCTGGATTCAAGAGTAGTGAATTGAGAGAGTTGGTGAAGAGGCTAACCAAAAGCTATATTGAAGCTCTGATGATGAGCTTCAATGGCTTCTGAATAGTGTGTGTAGTGAGGGTGAGAGAGAGAGAGTTCGAAAATGATTGCAATGAGTTGGGAATGATGATTGCCAAGGAAACTGAAATGATGATGAAGATGTAGATTTATAGGAGTTAGGTTTGGAAATGATGTGGATTGGAATTAGTTATTATCAGGTTATGAGCTAGGCTTAGGATCAGTTAGGATTTGGTTCGGAGTTAGTTGAGGTGAACTCAGAGAGTTTTCTGTTAACTCACTAAGTCAAAAGTTAGTTGATTCAATTCACGTTGGTTAGTTAATTGATTTTGAGTGACTGGTTGTAGCAGGTTAACTTAAATGGAATTGGTCTTGCAAACTGACTCATGACCTGTTGATCAGGTTCCTTTGCCAGCTTAGTTATTAATTGTACTTAGGCAATGTTATGTGTTGTTGATCCATGTTGTCCATTGCTTGATGTGGGAATCTAAATCAATACATGTTCATGTCTTCCAATAATTGCACACACCTGCTCTAAATGCATTTGATTATGGTAGCTTGCTGAGTTATGAAAGGGAACGGATGTATGTTGAATGATGTAGCAATATTCATTTGTGTGGCTTGGCCTGATGCAAATTGTTGGCAGTGTTTTAAATGTCTTACAAGATGTTCTCATGACCCTACTACACTGTCCTTGTTGTTTGCTGATGCAAGATCAACCCCTTGTTTTGCCAGTTTGTGGACCATGATGCATTGCATGAATGTCATGGGGATGTTGGTCTTCATGCCTTGCTGATTTTGTTGCAGTATTACATGGTTGGTTGAATGTTGTAGACATAGTGCAGGTGGTTGCAGGTATTGGTTGTGGTTATGTCATTGCAGGGAAATGAATACTCTTCATGGCAGTGCAATGTTCATGACATAATCCAGAATGGCTTGTATGCATCATTTATGTTGGGTGTGGTGTGTGTCTGCTAATCCTGTTGATGGATATTGCTTACCATACTTGGCATTGCTAAAATACTGTTACTGCTAGAGAACAAGTCATGAGCTTCCATCCATTGCAGAGCAAGATGATGAATTCCTCTTTGGTGAAGGTGCTGAATGGGCAAATCCATGTTATCAATGAGGACACGATCACAGTTGGAGTTTTAATGTTACCTGAATGGGCATGATTTGTTATGCTGCTACATGATGATGCTTGTGTATTGGTGATGTTTGGTCTTGTTGTGGGGCTTCATTGCAAGGGATGCTTAGACTTGGATTGACCATAAAGTGTGGACTGATCTAGCTTTGCAGCAGGTTGCATGTTGCATTTTAACATGAGCTGAACTGAATTATGTTTGAATTGCAGGATTGGTTGGGCCCATGGTGCAACAAGGCAATGGATTGATATGGAGTTCTCTGCAGGTCATTTGCTTACATCTGTTGCAGTCAACTTGGTCCAGTTGCACTCCGAGTCAGGGGATGTTATGGTTTGGCATGACAAGTATACAGTTTATAATCAGCTAAAATGGTTCATTAATTTGTAGTTTTCACAACATGCTTGGCTTATTGATTTGATAGGTTTGGTAGAAGCTTGACATTGATATTCATTTGCAGGTTTGTTCAAATTCTCATAGGTCTCATGCACATGAAGTGGGTGGTTGTTTGAACAAAGCATGTAACCAAGTTACTTTTGGAGCATTTATGTACAAAGGGCAAACCAAATGGTCAAGGATAAACTTTTAGGAGATTGACAAAGGGGTTGAGTTTTTAGGATAGAAAAAAAAGGGTGGAGTTGACTTTGGTCAAAGTTGACAATAAAGTTAACAGTTGACCAAAGTCAACAACTGGTCAACATATCCTCTTTTTTGTATAATTTTCATGTATGAACATTTGTGATGTATCGTAATGATGGAATTGATATTTTAAATGGAATTGACGTCTTGAATGAAATTGATACTTTGTAGAGAATTTATATGAACATGATTTGAATTTGATGTTTACATGGAATTGAATCTTGATACTTGTAATGAATTTATGAATTTGAATATGGACCATTGCATGCATATGACTTGAAGTAGATTGAAATGGACTATGAACATGACTTAGATTTGTAAATGGAATGAGCATATTAACATGGTTTATGAACCTAGCTATGACTTGGTGAAACAAGGCTAAGGTTTGAATGACATGCCATCCATGAATCAATAGACATAACCTCCAATTAGATTGTGATACAATAGGCTTTGATTGTTTGGATAGACAAGGCCATGAATGCACCAACAATCCATGGACAAAACAAACAAGATATTGAGACCAAGATTGATTGGATAAAAGACCAATGACCAAACCAAACCAAGAGTGGAACAAGTACTTGAGATGATCAGTTGAAATGACATGGATGGAGCCAAGCATGGAAGTTATGGAACTAAGGCTTGAGCCAAGACAAAATGACAAGGATAAAGGTGGGCACCAAGCAATCAATGGGTGAAAGGTGGATGAAACTAGGGTTTTGGATGTTACCAAATGGAAAGTCAAGCCATAAAGTCCATCAATATCATTCCCTCATTGATTAGGGTTTTGGTGAGGCTTTTTTCCCCAATCAAGCCTTTTGAATCCCAATAGATGCTTCATCAATAAGTCTTCCCATGTATGAGTCTCCACTAGGGTTTTGATAGCCCAGACAAAGCCTAGAGAAACTCCAAGAGATCCATCATCGTATCACCAAGAATTAGGGTTTTGAAGAACCATGAAGATTGCTTAGATAACACCTTGTTGATTTCATATTTCCATCATCAAGAAATTAGGGTTTTACAGCATATGCTTTGATGAAAAATTCAAGTCATACTTTTGAAATGATTCCACATACAAACCCTAGCTCCACAAGCCAAGACTTTTGAATCTATGGTGATTCACTAATCGAATGAATGATGCATATGAGTGAATTATTAATGTATGCAACTGATCCCCAAGTCAAGTGGTTGGATGGAAAGATAAAAAAAATGGGGGGCAAATTTTGGGGTACAACAATTATGTATACCTCCTTTTCTGGAATCAGACTAGTCATTATTAGATTAAATGTAAAATTGTTACAAATTATGGATTGTCCATTCTAAAACAAAAATCAATCAAACAATAACTATTATTTAATAACAATTAACTTAATGTATATTAATAGGGTATTGTTAACTTGTGCCCTAAGGACACAATTTAAGAATACTACACTAAATAAAGTTGTGTTGAGTAAAACAATATTTTAAGTTTCAAAAATTTAAATACATGCATTCCAAAAGAATATTTCTACAAATAAATCATTAATATGTACTCTTATCGTATATGTTAACATTAACCATATTAATAATTTATAAATAATTGATTGTATCAATTTATAATTAATTAATTAAATAAATCTAATAGAATTATGTTTTTTAATAAATTATTTATTCTTTAAGAAGAATATACGGTAAATAAAAAATGCAGAGTTATATAATATTTATGACTAACGAATAATAAATATTTATAAATAAATTTGGACATACTAGACTTATAAAATCATGTTGAAAGTTATTGCTATTGTTAGATCTTAAATTTGGATTTAAAAATAACAGAAATATTTTGTTTTTGTTAGTTGCGAAGTATCATTAACTTTTTTAAATATTTTTTTTTAATTTTATTTTTGGAAATTCATCATGTTGAATAAATTGTTATAAGTTGATAAGCATAAAATAATTTCAAAATTTTGCAAGTGACTTATTAAAACAATTATTAGTATATTAAAACAATTCAATTCAGTTACTATTTCTTAGGCCGCCAATTATTAGTATATTAAAACAATTCAATTCAGTTATACTTTCACAGCAATTATTATATCTTTTAAATATCTACTATCAAATCTAAAATGGAACTTAACCCTAACATTCAAATATAAAAACATAAACCCTATCATTCATGTTATATAATAGATTGCCTTGTGATAACACAATTAAAGTATTGTCAGAGTCTGGTTTAACATGGTAAGTGTGTTATTCAAAAGAATTTTTATTTTGTTTTGTGATCAAAATTAAACATTAATGTCAAACTTTTGTTTTCCTTCTTCTCTTCATTTCTCTTTTATTATTCATTTCTCTCTATAATTAATTTTATTTCATTATTACGGTGTTGGAGTCTTCCATTTAAAATAATAATTGTTTTAACCTAAATATTTATCATGTCAATATCAAATTTTTATTTTATTTGTGATATTCTCTTTCTTTAGTGCTTACACTATCAAATGATTAGTATTATTTTCTCTTTACTGCTTACACTAGATCAACTGATTAGTATTATTTTGGTTTGTTTCGGAAATGAATAAATTTATATACATTATAACATTCCCATTAAAACCGATTGATAGCAATGATGCTTGATCCATAAAAATTTAAAATAATAATCAACTTTGAGATTTGAGATTAAAGTTCTACATAATGACATTAACTTTCACAAATCACAGCCACTTTACCAAAAACATCATAATTGATACATGAAAGATTTAAACAACTTTAGTTAATTTAAAAAAAAAAGGTAAAGCTAACTTGTGCCCCAAGGGTACACGTTAAGAAACCTATAAATAGAAAATTTGTTTTGAAAAAATAAATAAAATTATTAATTGTAAGTTTGTAATAAATTCAATACACAATTTTCAAGAATTTATTTCTATATTTATCTCTTAACTTGTGTCCTTGGGGCACAAGTTAGCATTACCCTAAAAAAAAAAATTTTATTAATTTGGATTCTAAGTTGTCAAATATAATAATATACTCTCCTATTTTTTTTAATATACAACAAAATAAAAAATATTAATATAGGTCTTTAAATTTTTGTTTTTATTTTAATTAATCGTGATCAAATTTACGTGATGCAGTTAGTTCGTTGGTTTCCACCTTCCGAGCATCAAGTGGCCCTCAATGTTGATGGGAGTTCTTATGGAAATCCAGGAAGGGCAGGTTATGGAGGATTACTTAGAGATCATAATGGATCTTGGATAATAGGATTTAGTGGGCCCATTAGTTTTGCTGATAGCTTAGAAGTTGAACTATTAGCCATAAATAATGGATTAATCCTTGCTTGGAACTTGGGTTTCAGAGATGTAAGTTGTAGATCAGATTGCATGAATGCTCTCTATATGATTCAAGACTCATCATTTCATGCTCACAAATATATTCATATTTTAGAGGCTATCAGAGAAGTCATTTATAGAGATTGGAGAGTTTCTTTTACCCATACTTATAGAGAAAGCAATCAATGTGCAGATTTTATGGCAAAGTGTGGAGCAAATGCTATGCTTTCTTTAGGATTTTTTGAGCAACCACCTCCTTGTTTATATTCTTTACTTGTAAGTGATGCTATGGGAACTCCCTACTGGCGCACCTCGAAAAAAGCGATCCCTCGCGATGGACGCGGAAAATGTTAGTTCGAACAGACACACCACCGAACTTTATTCATTCCAATGAAGGAATAGGAAAATATATATAAAACCTTTTTAGAAAATAGAATAATGGTCGTCGCAACCATATTCGGGTTCGGGAGTCGATTACGCAAGGGGAATGTATTAGCACCCCTCACGTCCGTTGTACTCAACGAGAACCTTTTAGTCTTATTTGCTATTTGAATGTTAGTAAATTGTTATTCGCTTTCTTCGAGTAATTTAAAATATTGAAAAGAGATGGATGAAGACCTCAGAAGGGAGAAAAGGGAGGTTTTTTATTAGTGTACTCGCAAAGATACAATAATCTCCTGCCTACGTATCCTTATGATGCAATAAGGAAATCAGAGCATCCGTAGTTCAGGAAACTATGATTAATTGGTATGTTTTGTTTGATGAACGATTGTGTAGGTCGGCGTTCTAAAGGCTAAACTTTGGCTTGTCTACTCTCGGTGGTGGCTCTAGCACTAGTTTTTTGTGCGCATTAGAAATGATTAACAGTGTTCTTTTTGAAAAGAGTTATGGTCACGCGGGGGTGACAATATGAATTGATATGTGTTGATGTTTTGTTTGGCTAGTTTCGATCGCGTGGGGGCGAGAGATTTGGTTTGATGTGTTAAGGTGTTTTGAAGAATGACGAAAGATTGATCAATATGGCGCACACCAATCGTTCAATTCTTTCGAGGAATAATAAGGCGACCGCCTTCTACTCCTTTTTTCGTTCAAATTATTTTTGAAAGTTTGTTTGCGGATATCGAATATGCGCAGTAGTGAGGCGGCGCCTCCCACTTGCTTATTCAAGGAATAATGAAGCGAGCTCCACTCATTCCTTTATCCAAGTTTAATTAAAGTATTTTAGTCGGAAGTCAATAATTTGAGCAATATGGTGAGCGCCAATCGATCAATTATTCGAGAGATGATGAGGCGAGCGCCTCCCATTCTTTTATCCGAAGTTTAATTTATGAAAGTTATGTTCTTAGATGTTGTATTTAATATAGGAAACAATTTGAATTTGAATTGATAGATTTTGATCGGAAGTCGATGAGTTGAGCAATGTGGCGTGCACCACTCATTCGAATAATCAAAGGATAGTGAGGCGAACGCCTCCCATTTTTTCAATTGAAGTTTAAGTTATAAAGTTTATTTTGTGAAATTGTGTTTGATCTAAGAGGTGATTTGAATTTATTCGATCGCATTTTTAATCGGAAATCGATAATTTGAGCAATATGGCGAGCGCCAATCATTCAATTATCCGAGATAGTGAGGTGAACGCCTCCCATCCTTTTATCAATCCGAAATTTGTAAAAGAAAATAGATTTAAGTATTGTAGTTGGTTTGCATAAATAATTTTAAGTTTGTGAGATTGCTAGAAATTATATTTGATATATTTAATGTAGGAAAATGATTTTGAATTTGTATGATTAAGGTTTTAATTGGATGACAAAACCTGAGTAATGTGGCGTGCGCCAATCGTTCGAGTATTTGAGAAATAATGAATCGAACGCTTACTATACCCTTTTCATCTAATGTTTATAAAAGAAATATATTGTTAAGTATTACACTAGTTTAGGGGGATGATTTGTATTTGGTAAGGTTTTAATCGGGCGACAAGAATTCGAGTAATATGGCGAGCGCCAATCATTCGAATACTTGCGAGATAGTGAAGCGAACACCTCCTATACTATTTTCCATCCAAAGTTTAGAATTAAAAGAATTGAGGGGTATATTGATTAAATATTTTAAATCCGATCTTATAGAATTAATCGGGTTTATATAGGAATACTTGGTGTTGGATCAAAGTTGGATTAACTCTAGAAACAAAACAAATTATTTGTTGGTATTAATAGTTAACCCACTATTTAATTAATTATAATGTTCTAAATTTGATTGGTAATAATATTCGAAATTAAGCTAATAAATATTTCTACCATTACCATTTTATCATAGTTATCTTAATATTTAAAAATTAGAAATCAATAAGCCAAAGAAAGTAAATCAGGATGTAAGGGAAAAAAATAGAGCCCAAACATTAAATCATAAAAGGCCCCAAAAGAGGGTTCCAAACAACAAGGATTCGTAATGGGCCCTAAGGCCCAAAATTCCTTTTCAAAGATCAAGAATGATCAGCAAAGCAAAGCAAAAAAAAAAGTTTGGAGTGGGCTTTAAGCCCAGCTCCTTCTAGGTCCGCCCAGAAGTAGAGGAATATGGTGGAAAACGAAGGGACGACACCATCTGTCCACGCGCGTGTGGTTGGCCAATGACTTTCGGCATTCCCCATTTAACAGCTAGATTCCAACGGAAAACGTGTGGCCTCCTTGAGAATGTTAAGCTGCATACTATGTCATTACTGCTATAATTAATTAGTGACTCTTCTAATTAAATTAATATTTTGCCATTCTTATTAATAATGAAACCTAACATTAACTATTCTTTAAACATAAATAAAACCAAAGCAAAAAATAAAATAAAAGAAAATGAAGAATCGATCTTCACCTTCCTCCCTCTCGTTCATTAATCATCTCCCTGTCTTTCTATTTACTTCAACCGCATACAACCTTCCCCATAAATCCGCCCTCCGTTCATCTTCTTCCATTCAAATAGTTACAACATTCTCAAAGAAAACCCTTTCTCTTTATACTTATCAATCAAACAACAACCCAGCTGTAGAAAAGTGTTGAACACCTTTCGGTGTTCTTCCCCACACCAACCCAGATTTCAAACACCAACAATCATCAGAGAAACGCGATTTCGTCAAAAATGAAAGAAAAAAAAACGACCACCCACCCCTCCTATTTCTAAGCCCCAAATTATTTTAGAACATCAACAGTTTCTATTTGGAAAATCTAACTATCAAAAAACCTAGCTCCTAATTCGCCTTTTAGATCAACAATTATCAATAAAAACTTTCGAATTTTAAAGTCAAATGGTGCTAAATGCACAAAGAATATGATACAGAAACACTTAAAGCAAGGGAGAAAAGATTCCACCAAAGTGTCGTAACTCCGGCGAAGGCATGATGACCATGGATACCTTAGTTAAACGTTTTCGATAATTATCTCTCTTTATTTGTCGATTGCTTCGACTCCCCTCCTTCTACTCCGCGCTCCTCTGCCTGTATGATTGTCATTGTCTCGTTGTTGTTAGGATACTAGGGTTTTTTAAGCTCAAACTTGTTGAGATTCGGTGTGAAATCTCGGCAAGCTTAGACATTTTTCGAGCTCTAATGAATGTTTTAGTTTGTTTTCTACATAGTAACAGTGCTAGTCCAAGCTCTCTCCCGCAGTGATTGGGATGTCTCTTTATATAGAGCGAAAACGGTTAGTCCCTGTTGCGTGTGGGTAATGAGCTGGCTCTGGATCCTCCAAAGTTAATCTATTAGAATGAAATCTCATTTAGATATGGTGTGGTCCCCAACCTTACACAGGTGGCAAGGTAAGTTGGCTTCCTTGGTAAGATCATAAGGAAAGTGTGTAACCGTTCTTAATAGCTCTTTTAAAGTGGTAAGACTTGCGTTTGTCATGGTGAGAATTTCGATTTTACTGTAACAGAAAGTGAGCTTGTAGATATGATGTGTGGTTTGTGTCACTAACTGTTTTACTTAAATTCACCGGAAACAATTGATTGATTCTTGGTTTCGTCCTGCAGGTTCGAAACACTTTGGGGAATATCCTTGAGAAGTGGTCATGAATAGCATCCAAAAGAGGTAACCTCTTAGAGCTTGATGATGAGGGCTTAACCCTTTTCGTTAGTTTATTCTTTTCTTGGCTTGTGGTTCTTTGCAGGAACAGACTATTTGCAGCTTACCTTAACTGGTATTCCTCTTATGGTTCTATAGCCTGAATGTTGTTGTTTCGGCTTTGGCGCCGTAGTCTTGATTTGCAGGTGGAAGGTGTCTCTCCATGATTCCAACTATTTTGTGCACAACATCATTTTGCTTATGTCGAACCAATGTGGTGACACTACTGATTGTTCTCGCTTCACGGTTTTTATTGGATGGTTTTAGGATTTTCTTATTGAAACTTTGTAAATGATTAAAATCCATATTTGTAATGAGTATGATTACGAGTTGTAATTGTGGAAATTAATAAGGATGCACGTTGTAATGAAATGAAAATGGGGTTATCATTTGAGTTAATTATAGATTTTGAATGTAATAACTATGTCTGTATGGAAATGTTGTTGTAATTGTGTGATTTAGATAGGTATGATTTTGTGAAAATGTAGAACATGGTTATGATTTTGTAATTCGGATGGTGAATGTAATATGGATGTTTATTGAGGTAAAAATGAATCAAGGGTTATGATCTTAAAAGGAAAGATGATTCATGATTTTAAAAAATGAAAGATGACTTTGGTTTTGAATTTGGTTTAGCAATATGAACATGAATCAAGACAAAGAACGGAATTTGTGATGGTCATGATGAAAAGATGAATAAGAGATTATGCATTTAAAGGCTTAAAGGTAAATGGTCGATTTGGGTCAACTGGGTAACAATGTCTATATTCTTATGGGCAATCGAATATGGACCACAATATCCTAAATTAAATGACCTAGGCCAGTGATTATGAACCAAACCGGATAAATATCAACCAAACGACAGTTTGTACATAAGGCCCTTAACTAGCAAAGCCATGAATCCGGTTTTCAACCCACATGATGTGTAATACCATATTCCTCAATCCAGAACCCCAATTTTATCAGCCACGACCCTAAGTTCGTGACACCTGTTAGTAGACGTAAGTCATGAATGGTTTGAATGAACATGCATGATTATGAATGATGTTAGATGGATATCAATTTATAGTCAGATGGACACAAAACAAAAAGGAAAAAGCAAATTTTGGGGTCTGACAGCTGCCCCTATTTAATTAACTTGAACTTAGAAGGTAAGAATGACAACGGTCGTTATATATTTATGGTGGAAGGTAATTAAATACGAAAAGACCCCAATTTTGTCCTCTGAAATGCAATGGAGAAATGCATAGAGAAAATGCAACGAATTCGAATAGCACCAAGGTATTAGGGGTAGAATGTCAAATCGGTGCTTACTCTCAAGTCGATACTCAAAATTTTGCAAAGGTTGCTACTGATGTGAGGGCCAAAACTGAACGAGCTTTCTGGCCCCAAAAGGATGACAGCAAAATTGATTGTCATCACCAAAAGGATGATAGTAATTCACCATGATTTCCAGGATCGTCATCACCAAAAGGATGATGGATAAACCGAACTTCAAAAGTAGTCATCACCAAAAGGATGATGGTTACAGTGGCTACAATAAAGATCGCCATCACCGAAAGGATGATGGTAAGATCAACAACAAATCTCACTATCACCAAAAGGATGAAAGTTAGACACAATCCAAATATTTCCATCACCAAAAGGATGATGTCCGTCACCAAAAGGATGATGGTTATTCTGATAAAGCTTCCAGTTACCGAGGGTATAATATCAAGGCTACCACCAAAAGGATGACAGTTAACTCACCAACTTCAAAGATCACCGTCACCAAAAGGATGAAGGTAAGATCCAACAACAAACCTGTTATCACCAAAAGGATGATAATAAATCAAATGACTTCAATGATCACCATCATCAAAAGGATGAAGGTAAGATCAAAAACACAACTTGTTACCACCAAAAGGATGATAATAAGTCAACACGATCACCATCACCAAAAGGATGAAGGTATTATCAAACAACAAAGCTTGTTATCACCAAAAGGATGATACTAAGTCATAATAACTTCAATGATCACCGTCATCAAAAGGATGAAGGTAAGATCAAACAATAACACTTGCTACCACCAAAAGGATGATAGTAATTCAGAACCGCTTAAATGATCACCATCACCAAAAGGATGAAGGTGAGAACAAAACTTCAAAACTTATTATCACCAAAAGAATGATAATAAGTCAAAGATCACCATCACCAAAAGGATGAAGGTGAAATTAACAACAAAATTTGTTACCACCAAAAGGATGATAATAAGTCACACAACTCAAAGGATCCCCATCACCAAAAGGATGAAGGTGAGATCAAAACAATACCTGTTACCACCAAAAGGATGATAATAAATCGTAACAACTTGAATAATCACTATCACCAAAAGGATGAAGGTAGGATCAAACAACAAAACTCGTTACCACCAAAAGGATGAAGGTAGGATCAAACAACAAAACTCGTTACCACCAAAAGGATGATAATAAGTTGGCAGTCACCATCACCAAAAGGATGAAGGTACTATAAACAATAAGACTCGTTACCACCAAAAGGATGATAATGAACCAACAATCACCGTTTCCAAAAGGATGAAGGTGATATCATAACTTCGAAACTTTTTACCACCAAAAGGATGATAATAAGCTATAATAACCTCAAATATTTCTGACACCAAAAGGATGACAGTAAGATTAAAACAAAACTGGTTATCACCAAAAGGATAATAATCAAGTCGAACTAGACGTCATCACCAAAAGGATGATGATTAGACAAAATAACAAAGATCACCATCAACAAAAGGATGATGGTTGAACCAACATGACAAGGATCCTTATCACCCTAAGGATTGTCGACACCAAAAGGATGACGGTAGGCTGTAATTATTGCAGAGGTCGCCATTCACTAAAAGGATGAAGGTTAGGCCCAAAACTTCAAAAATCGCTGACACCAAAAGGATGACAGTAAGATCACGACAAAACTTATTACCACCAAAAGGATGATAATAAGCTCTAATAATGAGAGGTCTCTATTTACCAAAAGGATGAAGATTGGACCAAAACTTCAGGGATCTTCGACACCAAAAGGATGACGGTAAGATCACAAATGTAATGGATTTACCTTTACCAAAAGGATAACGGTTATCGTAAACAGGGTGATGATTAGTATTATTCCTCAATGGACTTTCACCAAAAGGATGATAGTGAGAAAAATATTGGAAAAATAAGGCTACTGATTAAAGTTCAATAAACCCGACTTGTTGGGTAGTGTTGGAACATTACTGGGTAAGACTTGCTTGGGGTATCAACAACAAAAGATTGTAGAACCAATATTCTCTGGGGAGATATAGTTTCTATCGACAAAAGGTCACAGGAAACACCTCATTGAGGGACGCTCAACGTGAAACAAGGTAAGTGTTTAAAGAAACAATGTTTGACTTAGCTGAGGATAACATCTTATCAACAAAAGATTGAAGGATGTAGCTCAATGGGGAACATCCAATAGTAAGGTAGGAACTCACTCAGAGAAAAACAACGACTCAACTGAGGGTTGGCCTAGATTCCTACGACTAAACCTTGGATCTTGATTCGTGTTATATGCATAAATGTTATGTATGCGTTATGTATGAGGTGATGCATGTGACACATGTGATGCATGTTTGAATACAAAGGATAATTGGTTTGCTTGGGATTGGCCCCTCCTGAAGGTGATGTACTTTATGGAAACCAGTACTGGTTGTATTTGTTTTTGTGAAGGTGCCATCAAGGTGGGCCTTGGCTTTTCTGGTAATTATCAACATGACTTGGACTATCGATTGGTGAAAGGATCTGACTGCCTGACACTCGGTAGCTGATGATGTGATGAACACGTAATAGGTGTGGACACTCCTCATGCCCCAAGTTTGATCTCTTGCTGATATATTGGGTATTTGTCTTTGAGAAGATCTCGATTTCTTCTCCTGGTGCATTTGGCCAACCTGTAACTGAGCATAGCCACGTGATCAACACATGATGGTCATGCCTTTGATGTGCCCCTAGGATTCTTGTCAAGATGAGATGTTGCACTAATCATGAACTTTCGACGTTTTTGTTATGAATTCAAATAATCATTAATGTCTGACGCAATCTGCTTGACTGACGTGAAGACATGGAAGGGACTTGCCTCTTGCAACTTGTCCTGCCCCAGTCTGTAGAGTGTTCAAAGGAATCCTCCTTGAAAGGAAACCTTAGGAGTGATTCCCTCATGACATGGTCTCAGTCTGTTTTTTTCAGTGTCTAAATCTGGCCATGGTCTGCCCCTGATTAGCCTTTGAGGGACTTGCCTCAAACGGACTGAGTATTGAAGTGTTTTTTCCTCCCTGATCAATCATTGCTTGGAGAATTGTCTTATACTGACTGCTTCTTAAGCCAATATAATCAAGAGATGTTATGCCCTTGGTCCATGGGATTATGAGATTGTTTTGATTCGTGTCAGCATCAACGATCAAGTACCTCTTGAATTGCCCCTTGTTCGAATTTTCTCGATGTCAAGTACTAACTGACAATTAAGAATTTTTATCCAAGAAATGGTGGTTTTAATGCAACAGTTATGCAAGTTTTGAAAAATAATCATTCATTTGGAGTATTGTGGTAATGTGTGACGAGTGGACCATGTGTCCAAACGTGGTGCTGATTTTAGCTAGCGTGTAAGTGATATAGTGAGAATAGAATATTAGCAAATCTCCCGGAGTCAGTTTACTCAACCTTGTTGTAGTATGCTTTCAGAATAAACCTTACTTCAATTAGGTCTTTTGAGGTTTGTAACGTGGCTTGGTTCATGGTTATTGAAACAAAAGGATATAAGGCTCAAAGTTTATTTTAACCCATCCCTTCTTCATGATGATCTCCAATCCTACGTTCAATTAATTGAACACACACTTACTTTTACAGGAGTTCAGCAATGTAAGATCTCTTGAAATGACAGTCATTTTATTTTGCTCTTCATGGATCTTGGTGACCATTTGATTTTGGTATAGTGGTCACTGAATCTTGTTTTATCTTGTTGAGGACTTTCATTGTCTCTCTTGATTTTGTTTTGATCCCTAACTTTTGCATGGACCGCTTGTTGAAGCTTTAATCCATCGGGATTGCCCCAGTTTTTTGCCTAAGTCTCCTTTTAGGGTGTTGGACTTAGCGGGCTTTTTCTTTGATTGATTTTTTTTTGAAAATTGTGACTGACAAGTCATTGGTCATTGAAGAACAACCGTCATAAAATTTGGACTTGTATGGTTCCTTCGACACTTCAGGATATGTACAAAGAATATCATGTGGTTGATCCTTGCATGGCATATGTCACCTCGTAAGTTTGAATGCGTAGTCAGATTAACTGAACACTACTCTGCCCCAGGTTAAGCGTATGGGTTTTATAGATCCGAAAGAAACTCCTACTTCTAGGCTCGAAGGGGTTGACTAGGGATTAACTCTTTATCTCTCAGTGTTTGGGGATTTGAAACAATTCCTGTACATCATTAGCAGGATTTTATCTGAAAGCATACAATCAACAATTATGAGTATTTCATTTTCGTCATCCTCCTTCCAACATTTACTAACAATAGTGCGATAAAGGAGGTGAAGTGGAAAAGTATATGTTTGTGCTTTGCAAATGCAATAGATGAGTGAATATGAAAGATTGATTCAAGGCATGCATAATCATCCCATTAATAAGACCAAATACAAATAACAATGTTTAAAGCATACAGTACAACAAATTACAAACATGTGAAATAGTAAAAAAATGGCATAATGATTGCCTTCATTCATAGAAACGGGCCTCCATCTCTTGATTCACTAGCAGAATTGCTCTTCTTTGTTCAGGCCAGTGGGGAAACTTTATCTTTGAGCTTCACTCGGCTCTACATGCGCCGGCATGGGGCTCGTTGCAACGTTTGGCCTAACTGGCATGAAAGTAACTGCCTTACTGTCAATCAAATCTTGGACCTTGTGTTTGAAGGCCTTGCAAATTTCTACTGTGTGCCCTGGGGCACCCATATGATACTCGCAGTGAGCATTGGCTTCATAGCCTGGTGGATAGGGCGGAGTTGCAGGTGTTAGCTCCTTCAAAACAATTGATCCATCCTTTAGCAGGTAGGGAAGGATCTTGCTGTATGGTACTGGCAATGGATCAAAATGTATTTCTGGTCTCCTTGCCCTCTACTGGTTAGGTTGACTTTGTTGTGGAGCACGTTGTTATTGGTTCTGATGTGGCTGCTGGTAAGCTGGATGTTGATAAGGCTGCTGATATTGTTGCTGATATGGTGGCTGATACGGTGTTGGGATGACAACGGCAACCCGATGATAAGGCATAGGAACATATGGACGTGTCCTATATCCTCCCCCTCCTATTATGACATTGGTCTGCCCTTCTGGCTTCTTTGGGAGATTGGGATAAGGCTTTTTCATCCCACCTGAAGCATTGGCGGCGCAAGGTAGCTTTCCTTTCCTGATCTGCCTTTCAATTCGTTCTCCCACGGAGACAGCCTCAGCAAAAGTTGGGAAACTGGACCCTACCATTTTCTCCATGTATTGAGTATGAAGAGTTCCTATAAACATATCAAATAGCTCCTTATCAAGGAGAGGAGGTTGGACACGAGCTGCTAGCTCTCTCCACCGTTGTGCGTATTCCTTAAATGACTCGTTGTTGCATTGAGTCATGTCTTGTAGTTGGGTACGATTGGATGCTAGATCAGTGTTATATTGATAATGCCTAAGGAAGGCTTCAGCGAGATCTCTCCACGATTGGACTTGTCCTCTCTCTAAGTGCATATACCACTCCAAGGATACCCCACTGAGGCTATCTTAGAAGTAATGAATCAGGAGTTGATCATTACTGATATGGGCAGCCATCTTGCGACAGTAAACTCTGAGATGGGTTTTAGGGCAGCTGATTCCTTTGTATTTATCAAAGTCCGGGACTTTGAATTTTTGTGGAATCACCAATCCTGGAACCAAACACATATCGACAACGTCCAAACCGGGAGTAGTGTGAACCTCTAAGGACTTGAATTTCTCTTCCAGAGCATGGAGTCTCTCAACATCTGGGTCTAGGAGACCTCTAGCAACGGGCTTGACATGTTGTGGCATGAAGAAAGCATCATACGGATCTTCATCCCCCATCACAGATCCGTGTCGTGCAGATGTAGCAGAATGCTCATGAGGGTTCACGTTGACCATGGGAACAAGAATAAGGATGATCCTCCTTTAGGATGGACAGGATTACTATCAAGGTCAATCACTTCAGGGATTCTAAGTGATGGTGATCCAAACTGAGCAGCAACTCTTCTGGCTTCGGCGCTAGTCTCGGCATCCTTTTCCTTATGGGCCAAGAGCAACATGGTCTCAAGAAAACGATCCATCTTCGCTTGCATGGAGTCAATGTCTGTCCTCATCGAAACCTGGATTTCTTCAAGCTATTTGAGTGTCATCTTGTAGTTGTGGCGTGTCTCGTACCGGTGTCGAGTAGTCAGTGTTACTAGACAAAGGGTAAAATATGGTGTAAGTTTTTTTTGTTCCTGAGAAATGATATGCAATGCATGTTGATGATATGCAAATGCATGAAACTTTGCCATGTTTTTCACAAAGGAATACAAATACTCAAGATCATTCACATGTCGAGTACATCAGTATAACTGGTAGAAGCAGGGGTCTCTCTGATTAGAAATTCCCCAAAGGTATGTTCTAAAGTTATGTTTTCGAGGAAGGAACTTAGACTCACGGATCATGTTCAAAACTTACTCGCAATAATGGGCTAGCCACATCGTGATGGGAGTTTTGAACTGATCTAATCTAAGTGGGATTCTCGTATTGTTCGAACAGGGTGTAGACCCTTCGGTTCAATACTACATAATCTCCAATCATGAAAATAGAACTTGGTTTTAAGGCGAGGTCCCTAGAGTCACGGATCGTATTTAGAACCTCCCCACAATAATGGGCTAGCCATATTATGATGGAAACTCCAAACAAATCTACTCTAGATGGAGTCTTCGTATTGTCCCAATGAGGTGTATACCCCTTGGTTCAATACTACACAACTCCAGGTTCTAGGTTCTTCTCGAAGATTGGGTATGAAGCTTATCTCACAGCAAACATCAAGTCCCATATCAAAGTATCAAAACACATTACATACAAGCAACATAATAAAATACAGAGAAACAAGCACGGAAGATAAGAACATCTTCTAACAGTCATAGAAATATCAAACTAAGTTAGGCTAGACTCTCTCTTGCTTGGAGCAGAGTCCCCAGCAGAGTCGTCATCTGGCGCACCTCGAAAAATGCGATTCCTCGCGATGGACGCGAAAAATGTTAGTTCGAACAGAGTCGCCACCGAAGTTTATTCATTCCAATGAAGGAATAGGAAAATATCGATAAAACCTTTTTAGAAAATAGAATAATGGTCGTCGCAACCATATTCAGGTTCGGGAGTCGATTACGCAAGGGGAAGGTATTAACACCCCTCATGTCCGTTGTACTCAATGGGAACCTTTTAGTCTAATTTACTATTTAAATGTTAGTTGACTATTATTCGCTTTTTTCGAGTAATTTAAAATATTGAAAAGATATGGATGAAGACCTCGAAAGAAACAACAATCTCCTGCCTACGTATCCTTATGGTGCAATAAGAAAATCAGATCATTCGTAATTTGGGTAACTACGATTAATTGGTGTGTTTTGTTTAATGAACAAATGTGTAGGTCGGCGTTCTAAAGGCTAAACTTTGGCTTGTCTACTCTTGGTGGAGGCTCTAGCACTAGTTTGTTGTGCGCATTAGAAAGGATTAACAGTGTTCTTTTTGAAAAGAGTTTTGGTCACCGGGGGTGACAAATTGAATTGATATGTGTTGATGTTTTGTTTGGCTGGTTTCGATCGGGGGGGGGGGGGGGGGGGGGGGGGGGGGGGGGAGATTTGGTTTGATGTGTTAAGGAGTTTTGAAGAATAACGAAAGATTGATCAATATGGCGCACACCAATCGTTCAATTCTTTTGAGGAAGAATAAGGCGACCGCCTTCTACTCCTTTTTTCGTTCAAACTATTTTTGAAAGTTTGTTTGCGGATATTGAATATGCACAGTAGTGAGGCGTGCGCCTCCCACTTGCTTATTCAAGGAATAATGAAGCAAGCTCCACTCATTCCTTTATCGAAGTTTATTTAAAGTATTTTAGTCGGAAATCAATAATTTAAGCAATATGGCGAGCGCCAATCGATCAATTATTCAAGAGATGATGAGGCGAGCGCCTCCCATTCTTTTATCCGAAGTTTGAATTATGAAAGTTATGTTCTTAGATGTTGTATTTGATATAGGAAACAATTTGAATTTGAATTTGTAGATTTTGATCGAAAGTCGATGAGTTGAGCGATGTGGCGTGCGCCACTCGTTCGAATAATCAAAGGATAGTGAGGCGAACGCCTCCCATTCTTTCAATTAAAGTTTAAGTTATAAAGTTTATTTTGTGAAATTGTGTTTGATCTAAGAGGTGATTTGAATTTATTGGATCGCGTTTTTAATCGGAAATCGATAATTTGAGCAATATGGCGAGCGCCAATCATTCAATTATCCGAGATAGTGAGGCGAACGCCTCCCATCCTTTTATCAATCCGAAATTTGTAAAAGAAAATATCTTTAAGTATTATAGTTGGTTTGCATAAATAATTTTAAGTTTGTGACATTGCCAGAAATTATATTTGATATATTTGATATAGGAAAATGATTTCGAATTCGTATGATTAAGGTTTTTATTGGATGACAAAACCTGAGCAATGTGGCGTGCGTCAATCGTTCGAGTACTTGAGAAATAATGAATCGAACGCTTACTATACCCTTTTCATCTAATTTTTATAAAAGAAATATATTTTTAAGTATTACACTAGTTTAGGGGGATGATTTGTATTTGGTAAGGTTTTAATCGGGCGACAAGAATTCGAGTAATATGGCGAGCCCCAATCATTTGAATACTTGTGAGATAGTGAAGCGAACGCCTCCTATACTCTTTTCCATCCAAAGTTTAGAATTAAAAGAATTGAGGGGTATATTGATTAAATATTTTGAATCCGATCTTATAGAATTAATCGGGTTTATATAGGAATACTTGGTGTTGGATCAAAGTTGGATTAACTCTAGAAACAAAACAAATTATTTGTTGGTATTAATAGTTAACCCACTATTTAATTAATTATAATGTTCTAAATTTGATTGGAAATAATAATCGAAATTAAGCTAATAAATATTTCTACCATTAACATTTAATCATAATTATGTTAATATTTAAAAATAAGAAATCAATAAGCCAAAAAAAGTAAATCAGGATGTAAGGGAAAAAATAGAACCCAAACATGAAATCATAAAAGGCCCCAAAAGAGGGCTCCAAACAGCAAGGATTCGTAATGGGCCATAAGGCCCAAAACTCCTTTTCAAAGATCAAGAATGATCAGCAAAGCAAAGCAAAAAAAAGTTTGGAGTGAGCTTTAAGCCTATCTCCTTCTAGGTCCGCCCAGAAGTAGAGGAATATGGTGGAAAACGAAGGGACGACGCCATCTGTCCACGCGAGTGTGGTTGGCCAATGACCTTCGGCCTTCCCCATTTAACAACTAGATTCCAATGGAAAACGTGTGGCCTCCTTGAGAATGTTAAGCTGCATACTATGTCATTACTGCTATAATTAATTAGTGACTCTTCTAATTAAATTAATATTTTGCAATTTTTATTAATAATGAAACCTAACATTAACTATTCTTTAAACATAAATAAAACCAAAGCAAAAAATAAAATAAAAGAAAATGAAGAATCGATCTTCACCTTCCTCCCTCTCGTTCATTAATCATCTCCCTCTCTTTCTATTTACTTCAACCGCATACAACCTTCCCCATAAATCTGCCCTCCGTTCATCTTCTTCCATTCAAATAGTTACAACATTCTCAAAGAAAACCCTTTCTCTTTACACTTATCAATCAAACAACAACCCGGCTGTAGAAAAGTGATGAACACCTTTCGATGTTCTTCCCCATACCAACCCAGATTTCAAACAACAAGAATCATCAGAGAAACGCAATTTCGCCAAAAATGAAAAGAAAAAAAAAGCGACCACCCACTCCTCCTATTTCTAAGCCCCAAATTATTTTAGAACATCAACAGTTTCTGTTTGGCAAATCTAACTATAAAAAAACCTAGCTCCTAATTCGCCTTTTAGATCAACAATTATCAACAAAAGATTTCGAATTTTAAAGTCAAATGGTGCTAAATGCACAAAGAATGTGATACAGAAACACTTAAAGCAAGGGAGAAAAGATTCCGCCGAACTGTCGTAACTCCGCGCTCCTCTGCCTGTATGATTGTCTTTGTCTCGTTGTTGTTAGGATACTGGGTTTTTTAAGCTCAAACTTGTTGAGATTCGGTGTGAAATCTCAGCAAGCTTAGAAATTTTTCGAGCTCTAATGAATGTTTTGGTTTGTTTTCTACAGAGTAACAGCGCTAGTCCAGGCTCTCTCCCACAGTGATTGGGATGTCTCTTTATATATAGCGAAAATGGTTAGTCCCTGTTGCGTGTGGGTAATGAGCTGGCTCTGGATCCTCCAAATCAATCTGTTAGAATGAAATCTCCTTTAGATCTGGTGTGGTCCCCAACCTAACGCAGGTGGCAAGGAAAGTTGGCTTCCTTGGTAAGATCATAAGGAAAGTGTGTAACCGTTCTTAATAGCTCTTTTACAGTGGTGAGACCTGCGTTTGTCATGGTGAGAATTTCGATTTTACTGTCACAGAAAGTGAGCTTGTAAATATGACGTGTGGTTTGTGTCACTAACTGTTTTACTTAAATTCACCGAAAACAATTGATTGATTCTTGGTTTCATCCTGCAGGTTCGAAACACTTTATGGAGTATCCTTAAGAAGTGGACATGAATAGCATCCAAACGAGGTAACCTCTTAGAGCTTGGAGATGAGGCTTAACCCTTTTCGTTAGTTTATTTTTTGCTTGGCTTGTGGTTCTTTGCAGGAACAGACTATTTGTAGCTTGCCTTAACTGGTATTCCTCTTATGGTTCGATGTGGTTTGTGCGCTATGTTTTCAAAGTGTTTGGCAAGGTTAAAACATGTCGTTTCCTCAACGCTTTGAGGCAATTCTGGCTAATAGATTCTCGATCTCTACACGGCCGCCAAAACTACCACAGATATGGATGCAGACCCAAAAGACTCCGTCATTCGCCAGGTGGGTTGGACAATTTGATCCACATCAAAAACTTGGGGTTATCATGCCAATCAATGTCATTACAGGAAGAGGCAATGAAAAACAACAACTTGAAGATATGGCTGTTTGGATCACAAAACTAGAACGCCTTCAATCACTGCGACTAAACTCAAGGGATGAACAAGGGAAGCCTTGGATTTTGCACTTGAACTCCTTTGTAAATTATACGAATCTCACTGACATATATTTACTGGGATGCTTGAATAGTTCATATGTTTTGTCCCAGTTTCCACTTAAAATTATTGCACTAACCTTGTCATATTCAAACCAGGCTGATCCCATGATACTTTTGAAAGATTTTCCAAATCTTCGAACACCGTGTTTACTAGTAGAGTCATATGTAGGAACAACTGTGGTTTGTGAACCTCAAAGTTTTCCTCAGCTTCGTGTATTTAAATTGTGGATGCTGCGTTTTGCAGGTTGCAGTTTTGGTCATGGCTTGGTGGTTCTATAGCCTGAATGTTTTTTTTTCGGTTTTGGCGCCGCAGTCTTGATTTACAGCTGGAAGGTGTCTCGCCATGATTCCAACAGTTTTTGTGTATAACATCATTTTGCTTATGTCGAACCAATGTGGTGACACTACTGATTCTTCTCGCTTCACGGTTTTCATTGGATGGTTTTAGGATTTTCTTATTGAAACTTTGTAAATGATTAAAATCCATATTTGTAATGAGTATGATTACGAGTTGTAATTGTGGAAATTAATAAGGATGCACGTTGTAATGAAATGAAAATGGGGTTATCATTTGAGTTAATTATAGATTTTGAATGTAATAACTATTTCTGCATGGAAATGTTGTTGTAATTGTGTGATTTAGATAGGTATGATTTTGTGAAAATGTAGAACATGGTTATGATTTTGTAATGTGGATGGTGAATGTAATATGGATGTTTATTGAGGTAAAAATGAATCAAGGGTTATGATCTTAAAAGGAAAGATGATTCATGATTTTAAAAAATGAAAGATGACTTTGGTTTTAAATTTGGTTTATCAATATGAACATGAATCAAGACAAAGAACGAAATTTATGATGGTCATGATGAAAAGATGAATCAGAGATTATGCATTTAAAGGCTTAAAGGTAAATGGTCGATTTGGGTCAACTGGGTAACAACGTCTATATTCTTACGGGCAATCGAATATGCACCACAATATCCTAAATTAAATGACCTAGGCCAGTGATTATGAACCAAACTGGATAAATATCAACCAGACGACAGTTTGTACATAAGGCCCTTAACTAGCAAAGCCATGAATCCTGGTTTCAACCCACATGACAAAAAGGAAAAAGCAAAAAGGAAAAAGCAATTTATAGTTAGATGGATATCAATTTATAGTTAGATGGACACAAAACAAAAAGGAAAAAGCAAATTTTGGGGTCTGACACCTACACACGAGTATAATTCTGATTTTTCAATTGTATTATATATAATTGTATGGTTTAATAAAATTGAATCAAAATGACATGTCGATTTTTATTCATGATTTGTTATTTTGTTTTATCAATTTCTTTCGTATAAATATTTTTTTTAATTTAAAGTTTATGACTAATTAATATAAATTTACATTAATCCTTATTTGAATGTATTAGAAATTATGCTTTGGAAATTTGATAAACATATATATATTTACATATCTTTTTAGATTTTTAACTTATTGTGTTGCACGTGTAAAAAATCTCACCTAAAACAAATTAAATTGGATTGATATATAAAACCTGCATGTTTAATGTAACAACCCGTATAATATATATCTAGAATAATATCATACAAGTGTTAATAATTGGTACTGATCCAACGTAAGTGCCTAATGGCATCAATATATACACATGTCCAAACTAAAAACATCAATGGAACATGTTATACAATAGTGCATAAACAATAAAAATCTAAGAACTATGTGCAATATCTTCATTGCACACAACTCCACAGCAGAAGATCTGAATAACTGCGTCCCTTGAAACATCCATAGACAGCTTCTCTTAGATTCAACCTGCAAGGATTACCTGAAAAATAACAACAATAATGGGATGGGATAATAATCTCAGTGATTTCTCCTATCCTATGGGTCCACTCGGCTCTACAGGGTTTTCTAATCAATATTCAACTCATATCCAACTCAAGTCAACAAGGGAACGAAGACTTGAGCGATGGGGAAACTATCTCGCAATTGTATGGCAACATGCATCTGAGTTCTCATAACTCAACCACGATCATTATTCAGATCACGACACATCAATTCCTGAACGGACTTACGTCTAAGCCAGGCCCGGTTCATGCATGCTCGTATGATTTGACTTTCGCGGTGGATATCTGGTTCCCCTATGGGACTCGAACCCACTTTTAAGAACCATCACTCGTATGGGACTCAAACCCACTTTGAGTCTCCTTCACCGTATGGGCCACATCCCACTTAGATGTCCACCTATCCCCATGTCCACCATGGTTGGGGCTCATACCCAATTGAGGCTCGAATCATTGGTCCCACATTTTAATGCTTACTGATCTAAGCATACCAATAGAGATGTGTACCACCACAGAAAACACACATTCTGAATACATGATCTGTTCCACAATCATCAGTTCCACGAACCATAACAAAAACCATCAATCACAGGTGACTTCATTCACCACAATACACAAATAATAACTTGGCATGTTCCATACAATGCATCTCATTCTCAATCATGGCAACAATTCGTCCACGACCTCCACATAAGCGTCGTACGAATGAATACCGCATTCTCATACATATATCACACATGTTCCATACAAAGCATATTGATTCGTTACCACGTGAATACTTGTCCACTATACACACCTAGGTACCGTTACGCCCAAGCATCACCGTATACTCATTATCATAACCTAGATTATCTTTCTAAGTTATTTATCAAGTTATTCTCCTAGGTTTCCTCACTCATCTTTGTAAGGTTTTTAATCATGTTATTTTACCTTCAACATAACAACAATATGTAACTTTCATCATAATATAATTCATAGCATTTATAAATTACATAACATTTTATAACATGGAATAATAATAATAGTCCTTTACTTTATCTTTCTAACGCAACCGTCCGCATCCAAAACGGAGTTACAACTCTCAAATGATTTAACAATCTGACTTAATCAAGGATATAGGTTAACATTTATCCATTGCATATGTATTCAACAACATAATCCTTGGCCTAGTGGTAAGCCTTGTACCATACCAAGGAGGTCTTGGGTTTGACCCCTATTGGTGACATATTTTAATTTATGAACATAAAACACATCAACAACACCTTCAAAGCAACAACCATAACATTAAATCCCAAGAATCCAACAAATACAAAACACACATAGAAGTATCATCAATGAATATTCACATGATCATGTTTCATTAACCCTAACTTCCAAATCTAAAGTTCTACCTAGAATTCACCTAGTGGTGGTTTCCTATATCTCTCTTTCTCTCTTACCTCTCTTGTACCTAGTGATGGTTTCCTTCCTCTTCCTCTAATCTTCTTTCTTCTCTTTCTTTCTTGTTCTTATCTGTTCCTTTTCTTTTTCTTTTATGATATCTCTCTTTCTCTCTTACCTATTTCTTCTTATCCTTTTTCTTTTCTGATATCTCTCTTTCTCTCTTACCTCTCTTGTACTTATTAATATTGGTTTGTCTCTTTTATTAATAATTAATCTCTTCAGAGTTCAATGGTTACTCTATTGGTCCCAACTGGAATCACTTAAAGCACATATGAGCTCTAAGTGTTCCAACTGACAAAAGATAGAGTACACAGGAACTCAATTGATCTCAACTGACAACTAATTGAGCATTTAAGTGAATATGGGATATTACATTCGCCCCCAAATTTCCTTCACTCAACAAAAAAATAATTCTTGTATTAACGTCTTAGACCAACACTTAACTTCTCTTCGATTCCAAACCTCTGACATACTCATTCTTCTAACTTGTCCTTGCTGACAAATTTCCTTCTTTCATAAACTCTTCTCTTATTATTCCTTCAACAAATGCGACAAATTTGTAATCAATTTATTGATAATCTCATAAACTTCACTTGATCTGATACTGTATGTTGCAAGTCTCTACTTCTATTAATTCACTTCTCTCATACTACTCCAATGAGATAGAACCATTATCACGAGATTTCTACAGACACATGATCTCGACCAATAACAAATGCGACAGCTTTGTAATCTATCTATTGATAATCTCATAAACTTCATTTGATCTGATACTGTATGTTGCAAGTCTCTACTCCTATTAATCCACTTCTCTCGTACTACTCCAATGAGATAGAACCATTAGCATGAGATTGTCTTACTCTCATCCTTACCTCCATTAACTATCTCCCTGATCCCCATAGACTTGATTGAGGTCTTTCTTCCATCACCTTCCATTGTGATACTCTGATTCCAATAGTGGAACACCTGGGATTCCCAGGCACTACTGTTTAGATAACAATCTATAAAGAAACGGTAGTGCCTAGGAATCCCAGGTGTTCCACTATTGGAATTGTTTGTTTGTTGAGTGAAGAATGAGTATGTCAGAGGTTTGGAATCGAAGAGAAGTTAAGTGTTGGTCTAAGACGTTGATACAAGAATTGTTTGTTTGTTGAGTGAAGGAAATTCGGGGGAGAATTTCAATTTAAGGGGGGGGGGGGAGAATGTAATATCCCATATTCACTTAAATGCTCAATTAGTTTTCAGTTGAGATCAATTGAGTTCCTGTGTACTCTATCTTTTGTCAGTTGGAACAATTAGAGCTCACATGTGCTCTAAGTGTTGACAATTGGGACCAATAGAGTAACCATTAAACTCTGAAGAGATTAATTATTAATAAAAGCGACAGACCAATATTAGTAAGTACAAGAGAGGTAAGAGAGAAAGAGAGATATCAGAAAAGAAAAAGGATAAGAAGAAGTAGGTAAGAGAGAAAGAGAGATATCAGAAAAGAAAAAGAAAAGGATCTCGACCAATAACAAAGTAACATCGTCAAGGAACTTTAAATCATCAACAAGACACCACTTCTATGGAACTTAAGCAATCTAGAACGTAACTATGAGTGTCCATACACCTCATAGAGTCACACACAATATTTCACACACATCTAGAGATAACATTTCACTTCGTATCCACAATCATTCATCTAAATCGTCATATCCCGTCTTCCATGATCTTAGCTCATGCTCTTACTAATATACAGTCCAAGTTACATGTTTAACTTCAGGAAAATCTGATTCCCGTTCCTCCTGGGAAGTATAATTCATGAATCCTTCCAATAGGGTAGAGTATCATCGTACACATCCATTACCACTCTCAGGGAGTCTACATCTAAGGTTATGAATCTGAATGAATTAATCAATGTCATACCATGACCAACCACTTCACACCTTACCAATATATACAATATACCTAACTAATCTCTTCTAGATCACCACTTAGTAGGTCTCTTCCAGCTCTGTTCCTTATAGTTATTCATAATCATAATAGTGGTACTTTCAAGACTTACTTAAACTGAGCATCGTTCACCAGGTTGGTTTTCCCAAACGTCTGACTTCCATGATATCTCTACAGATGACCAACTATGCACTACACCTTCAGAAATCCCAATTTCAAAACTACCAATCTGACTTGGGGTGACTTGTAACTCCATCCTTAATTTGTACATCCACATCGATACACTTATGACAATTAAGACACCCTAAGCTCCAACATGGTGTGAATGTTTATACTCTATGATCAACCAACCAAACACTCCTCAAGAAGATAAATAATAACCAGACTTCCAATAAGCCACTATTACTCTTGCAATTCAATAAAATGCACTTAAGATGAACCTTAACATTCCCACACACTTATGAATGGGATTTTCTTCTAAACCAATACCTACTACACACTTCATCATACCGGGGTTACTTGTCTAGATGACTTGCTAAGGAAAATCCTCATTGTCTCCCCAGAAGTTCTTACAGCATAACATATTTCACATCCTACTCTTAGTCCTCATGCTTCAGCTTGGCTCGTCTTTCGTTGTCTATCATCAACTCAACTTCTCAGAATACAAGACTCATTACTCAATAAAGTGTGTATTACTTCGCATTCATCTCAAGACAAGGGATTCATTACACATACTTGTGACCATAATCCTGCTATCACATACTTCTCTTAATACCAAGGTATAACTTCCTCCACTCCACTACATACTCTAGAAATCCTTGATGCGAACAATCATCAACTGCACACCCATAACTTCATCTTAATGAATCTTAATGGTCCCATTGTACCTTTATCTAAAATGCACCCCATTACAACGGTTGTATTGTAACATTCACACTGCTACCACACTTTGTGTTCACTCATCTTCCTATGGTAATTCTCCTAGTTCCAATTACAAAACCATTCTACTAGAATTCCTTAAATCCAACTTATTTTCTCTTCTCCTCAACCAAATCTCATACAACCAAAACTCGCTGGAGATTCCATTACTATATAATGTGTGTTCTCTCTCTCCAACACAAACTCTTATAATTGATCCTTAGGTAAATCAACATTCCATAACAGTTTCTCACTAACACTAAACCTCTGACTAGCTATCTTGAATCTGATCTCCCTTCTAAGACTGGATATACTTGATTTATCTTCTAGCCTCCATTTGGTCCATACATGTTTCACTTGGAACAAACAACCATGTCCTCGAGTCTCTCCTTAGACTTCACCACTACTTTAGGCTCCCAACAAAACTGAACGTCCTTATCCCTCAAGTTCTCAACCACTTGCAAGGTACCATTCCAAATATATACTCCATGAGGTACTCTCGTTCTTCCAAAATATTTTAGTGGCCTTAGAAACTGAAACACTGATACACTACCTCACTTCCAGACCTTATGACGTATGCGTAACATAACCATCCTTTCTCCTTCACCATACGGAATTACTCACAATACTTATTCCATATCAGTGAGTATATCTTATTCCACTAGAAATTCACACCTTTCTCAAAGCTCTGAAAATTTATCCAATAGAGATCCTCAACTTCTCAACTCCGTTAATACTGTAGAATCGCTTGAACGATACATTACTCTTCAATTCCATAATACCCAAATCACAACTCCTCTGAAACTTCAATGAGGCTATCTAGTTCTCCTTACTTTCTAACTCTTGGCTTGAGCCTATCCTCAAGCACAAGTTCAACCCACACTTCGGGGTCCTCGTGGTCGCTCAACCATGATCCTACCTACCTTGCACATAGCATTAGGTTGATCAGGCCCAATACTATATATAATGATATTAAGAATCATGTTGGCTAAACACACATATGAGGCAGGAATAGATTTACTTATGATGTTTCAAGGCTAGGTCGAGAATCGACCTGCTCTGATACCAACTGTAACAACCCGTATAATATATATCTAGAATAATATCATACAAGTGTTAATAATTGGTACTGATCCAACATAAGTGCCTAATGGCATCAATATATACACATGTCCAAACTAAAAACATCAATGGAACATGTTATACAATAGTGCCTAAACAATAAAAATCTAAGAAATATGGGCAATATCTTCATTGCACACAACTCCACATCGGAAGATCCGAATAACTGCGTCCCCTGAAACATCCATAGACAGCTTCTCTTAGATCAACCTGCAAGGATTACCTGAAAAATAACAACAATAATGGGATGATATAATAATCTCAGTGAGTTCTCCTATCCTATGGGTCCACTCGGATCTACAGCGTTTTCTAATCAATATTCAACTCATATCCAACTCAAGAAAACAAGGGAACGAAGAATTGAGCGATGGGGAAACTATCTTGCAATTGTATGGAAACATGAATCTGAGTTCTCATAACTCAACCATGATCATTATTCAGATCACGACACATCAATTCCTGAACTGACTTATGTCTAAACCAGGCCCAGTTCATGCATGCTCGTATGATTCGACTTTCGCGGTGGATATCCGGTTCCACTATGCGACTCGAACCCACTTTTAAGAACCATCACTCGTATGGGACTCAAACCCACTTTGAGTCTCTTTCACTGTATGAGCCACATACCACTTAGGTGTCCACCTCTCCCCCATGTCCACCATGGTTGGGGCTTAAACCCAATTGAGGCTCGAATCATTGGTCCCACATCCTAATGCTTACCCATCTAAGCATACCAATAGAGATGTGTACCACCATAGAAAACACACATTCTGAATACATGATCGGTTCCACAATCATCGGTTCCACGAACCATAACAAAATCCATCAATCACATGTGACTTCATTCACCATAATATACAAATGATAACTTGGCATGTTCCATACAATGCATCTCATTCTCAATCATGCAACAATTCATTCACGACCTCCAAATAAGCGTCGTACGAATGAATACTGTATTCTCATACATATATCACACATGTTCCATACAAAGCATATTGATTCGTTACCACGTGAATACTTGTCCACGATACATACCTAGGTACCGTTACGCCCAAGCATCACCGTATACTCATTTCCATAACCTAGATTATCTTTCTAAGTTATTTATCAAGTTATTCTCCTAGGTTTCCTCACTCATCTTTATAAGGTTTTTAATCATGTTATTTCACCTTCAACATAACAACAATATTTAACTTTCATCATAATATAATTCATAGCATTTATAAATCACATAACATTTTATAACATGGAATAATAATAATAGTCATTTACGTTATCTTTCTAACACAACTGTCCGCATCCAAAACGGAGTTACAACTCTCAAATAATTTAACAATCTGACTTAATCAAGGATATAGGTTAACATTTATCCATTGCACAAGTATTCAACAACACAATCCTTGGCTTAGTGGTAAGCCTTGTACCATACAAAGGAGGTCTCAGGTTTGACCCCTATTGTGACATATTTTAATTCATCAAATAATTAATTCATGTCAATTGATTGTTTAACTGGAGAAAGTTTAAACAATCAATTACAACCCAAGACCAATTGATTGGTCCCATCCCATTTCCATTTTTTCCACTCACAGAAACTTCATTTCCTCTGCTACTCAAAATGGTTTCCAAATATTACTCCATTTCCAACAACCAATCTCTTATCATGAATATAAAACACATCAACAACACCTTCAAATCAACAACCATAACATTAAATCCCAAGAATCCAAAAATTACAAAATACACATAGAAGTATCATCAATGAATATTCACATGATCCATAAATAATTCATTATAATATCATTTATCATACTATCAATTTCATGATTCATTAACCCTAACTTCCAAATCTAAAGTTCTACCTAGAACTCACCTAGTAGAAGAAGAAGATGAAGTTTAGTGAAGAAGATGAGATGATGTTGGTGAAGATGATAATGAAAATGACATGATGATGGTGGTGGTTTCCTTCCTCTTCTCTTCTTCCTCTTCCCCTCTTATTTTTTCTTCTCTTTCTTTCTTGTTCTTATCTCTTCCTTTTCTTTTTCTTTTCTGATATCTCTCTTTCTCTCTTACCTACTTCTTTTTATCCTTTTCTTCTTCTTTCATCCCCACCATACATATATATAGATATATATATATATATATATATATATATATAGATTATATATATAATATTATATAATTATATATATATATATATATATTATATATATATATATATATATATATTATATATATATATTATATATATATCTATATATTATATATATATATATATATATATATATATAATATCAAGTAGTAATAAAATATCTCAATTGATATTTTATCTTCCAATACCAATTGACCAATTATTAATGTTATCAAAAATGTCCTCTCTTGTACTTATTAATATTGGTCGGTCTCTTTTATTAATAATTAATCTCTTCAAAGTTCTATGTTACTCTATTGGTCCCAACTGGCAACACTTAGAGCACATATGAGCTCTAATTGTTCCAATTGACAAAAGACAAAAGATAGAGTACACATGAACTCAATTGATCTCAACTGACAACTAATTGACAACTAATTGAGCATTTAAGAGAATATGGAATATTACATTTAACAATCAAATATTATATATATATATATATATATATATATCTTAATTACACCAAGAAAGTAGTGAACACTTTAAACAATATCATTCATTCAAGTAGTAGAGACATTATAAAAGAGAAAAATTTGTGATTCTTTCTACTAGCAGAGAAATTATAAAAGAGAAATATTTGTGATTTTTTCAAGTTTCATTGAATAATGATTTTGCACTACGAAAAAGTAATTGGTTAATTTATGATTTAAAGTATCCATTTGAAACAAAAATTTCAACTTCTTATTAAGATTTGTTCCATTTGTATTGCAAGATTATCCTTCATAAGAAATATGAAAGCCAAAAATTTAATTATTGTAACTTTACTAAATTTGAATAACAAGTCAATAATTTCTTAATTTATGAGGGGGTTGTCGTTAAAGAATGGATAACAATTTTTTTTAAAATTTTTTTATGTAATTTCTTCACTTTTCTCATCTTAAACCTTTTATAATTATTATTAGTACTTAATGTTAGAGTCTCCTATTTATTATGATAAGTTTTTTTTATATGAATGTCAAACTTTATTAAAGAGTAAATATTTATAATTTTCTCACAAAAATTTAATAATTTATAACATAATTATACATTAACATAAAAGATATAAAGGCTACTTTCACTAAGTAACAACAAAACATAACTTTCAACTTTTTTTCTTTTAGATTTTTTATGATTTTATTAAAATAATTATGATTAATGGATTATTGAGCTACTTGAAGACCGAGTAACGAAGAGACAAAGAGAGCCGGAAGTTTCATCTTCTAGAATGCCTCAACCTTCCGTTGCTTGGAAGAAGATTGTTGATCAGCTTGTCCTCGAGAAGACTCAGATGAATGCTTCTTTTGAGACCGAGATGCGTCGCATTCAAAGGAAGTATGCGCCTTCAATTAGGTCTTCTGACATTGTTGTTAGGAATCCTTAGGATGACTAGTCTCCTTTTCTCTTGTATTTTTAATTTGGTTTCTGAAATTGTACTCAATGTAATCCTTCCTATTTATATAAATAAAAAGAGATTTTCGGGCATATCAAATTATTGCAATTGTTATTTAAATATATATATTTGCATATGATATAGTAAGTTTCTTGAAAATAAAAATAATCAAGCATTGCATTTCATGCATCATTTGCATAAGCAGGTTTTTGCAAGATGTCTTATTGGTGTTTCTTCTGTACTTCAGCCAAGCTGACTCACCGGTACAATACTTGGGCCAATCATCTGAAAATCATGGAGCATCTAGAGCAAGAGAATAGAGAATTGAAGGACGAGATCGCCCGCCTGACTGCCATGATGGAGTGAGTTCTTTCTGCTCATAGTCAATCTTCTCCAACGCCTTCAACTCCTTCTGTGAGGACTGTTATTTCAGAGGTGGCTACCTCTACCATGCATGTTGCTGCTGCCCATTTCACGCCGACTATGCCTGTCAGATTCCCGTGGGGAATGGCGTCCAACTTCGTGCCCGAAGGCTTTGCCCCTACCTTTTCTTCCATGCTGGCATCTAGCCCGGTCATATCCGTGCCACCTCCCGTTGTGCACACTTGTCCTCGCGTAGAGGATACCATCTATCACTCCGAGCCGTCTGAGGGTTCGGACGTCTACGAGAAAATGGATGAAATGAAGGATCAGTTTCTTAAGGAATTGAAGACGCTGAGGGGTAAGGATTTGTTTGGGAAGAGTGTTGTTAAGTTGTGTTTAGTTCCCAACGTCAAGATCCCGATGAAGTTCAAAGTGCCTGACTTTGAAAAGTATAAAGGGAACTCTTGCCCGCTCAGTCATCTTGTGATGTATGCTCGCAAGATATTTACTCAGACCGACAATGATCAATTGCTTATTCACTACTTCCAAGATAGTCTGACCGGCGCTGCGTTTCGTTGGTACATGGGATTGGACAGTGCCCGCATTCACACTTTCAATGACTTGGGGGAGGCTTTTGTCAAGTAGTATAAGTATAATATGGACATGGCGCCTGTAAGAGAGCAGCTGAGGTCTATGTCTCAGAAGGACAAGGAGACACTTAAAGAGTACGCACAGAGATTGAGGGAGTTGGCTGCCCAGATCACTCCTCCTTTGGAGGAAAAAGAGATGGCAAAGATCTTCTTGAAAACTCTGAGTTCATTTTACTATGAACGAATGATTGCTAGTGCCCCTAGTGACTTTATCGAAATGGTAAACATGGGGATGAGGCTTGAGGAAGGGGTCCGAGAAGGACGTTTGTCAAGAGATGAGGCATCAACAAGTAAGAGGTATGGCAGTAATTTCGATAACAAGAAAGAAAGTGAGCAGAATGCAATAAGCAGTGGGAGGCAGAGGAGGCCTCAGATCAGAAGAAATCCACCATCCCGTCAACATCATTATCATCAAGTATCTTCCATTATCCTGGTATTTTCTAATCAACAAACAACACCAGTTCAACAACCACAATGTCAACAACCGCAACAACAAACGAACACCTACAACAACAACAATACCAACAACAATCATCATCAACAAAACTTTTAGAGGAAGAAGGTCTCTTTCGACTCGATTCCTATGTCTTACGCAGAACTCTATCCATCCTTGGTTCTCAAGAACCTGATCCAACCAAGAAACCCGCCACAAATTCTAGAACCACATCCTTGGTGGTATAAGTTTGAGCTCCGTTGTGCTTTTCATCAAGGAGCACCTGGACATGATATTGAAAATTGTTACCCGCTCGTTGCCCGCTCATGGGAACTCTTCTGTGAATATGGTGGATGATTGTCCTGGAGAATTTAAAGTTTTTGATGTGTGGTTTATTTGAAGATCCTTGGTGCAGATGCATAAGGATGATTGTTTAGTAAGTGAGTGTGAGCACGACCATGATGGTTGTGTTGTTTATAGTGTTAACCCGAGGGGTTGTGAAGTTGTGAAAAAGGACATCCAACGACTAATGCATGAAGGCATGATTCAAATTATTTAATCCTGTCATGTAGATGACGATGTTAATGTCATAGTGCCTATTTTCAAGCAGCCTGAGAAGTTGGTAATCCAGTATAACTCCAGTAACAACAATAGTCAAAGATTAGTATCGCCGTTGGTAATACGGTTAGCAGGCCCAGTCCCGTATTCATCTTATAAAGTTGTGCCATATCAGTATAATGCTACAATGATGAAGGATGGTCAAGAGGTCCCGTTACCTACAACTAGTTCAGTAGTGAGCATTGCTGATGTTACTAAGGTGACCCGCAGTGGTCGAGTGTTTGGGTCGGTGTTCCCAAAAGATAAAGAAGAATCAGTTAAGAGTAAGAATGTGGAAATGCATGTTGAAGACTCAGTTGGCTATTCAAAAGGTAAGTCTGGTAAATCCATCAATTTGAAACCCAATGATGATGATGAGGTACTTCGGTTAATCAAAAGAAACGAGTTTAATATTGTAACACCCCGATAAAATAAGATAATTATTTAATTTAAGTTAATATTATATTTATTAATTTAATTAAATAATTTAGAATATTATTGGATTTTATTATTGGAATATATAAGTTGGAATAAGAAAAAGAGTTTCATTTGGTAAAGAGGGTTTTCACGTGAAAACAGAGAAGCGGCAGAGAAGTGGAGAAAGGGCAAAGAGGAAGAGCAAGAGAACGAAGGTTGGAGAAGAGAAAAGCTTGAAGCTAAAGGATTGCCGGATTAACTCAGGTAAGGGGGGTTTATCGTCGTTTAATGGGTATTATGGGTTAACATGTAATGGGTAGTGATAAGCCGTTGATTTGACCCTAATTGGATTATGAATGTTGAAAAATTGTGATGAATAGATGATGTGAAAACTGTAATTGAATCTGTATTTGGGTTAGTTGTGATTTTCCGAACGTATAGCTTTTTACGGAGTCGGAATCGGAGGTCCGAAAGTCCTCCAACGGTGGAAAATACGGAGAATTCTGCGTCCGTTTCGCTGTTAGCGCAGGGACAGCTTTCTGTCTTGCGTTAACCGGTTAACCCAGGGCGTTAACCGGTTAACACTGTTTTGAATTATGGAAAAAATTGCTGTCTGTCTTGCGTTAACCGGTTAACCCAGGGCGTTAACCGGTTAACACTGTTGAGTTTTGCCAGAAAGCGTGTTCTGTCCTGCGTTAACCGGTTAACCCAGGGCGTTAACCGGTTAACACTGTTGAGTTTTTCCAGAAAGCGTGTTCTGTCCTGCGTTAACCGGTTAACCCAGGGCGTTAACCGGTTAACACTGTTGAAAAGTGGGAAAATTGGTATTTAAATGTTGTGTACATATTTGATGGTTGGCCTATATCGGTGTGTGATATAGTAGGGATCATTTCCCGTTGTTTTGAGTAGTATAGGTATTAGTAGAGGGTGCTAATACTGTGATTGACTTATTTGGCATGACATGATATGATTATGTGATAAATATGCTGATGATGTGTGAAAATATGCATAATGTTGTGAATGTATATATTATGTATGTAATTGTGGATGGACTGTTTTATGGCTTAGAGTGTGAGCATATGTCCATTGTGGATCGTTGTTGATGGTTGTATGCTAGGTGATTTAGCATGCATAGTGTGGCCTTTATGGTGGTAGCTAATTCCCATGGTGAGGAATTAGTGAGTTAGTCATTGTGGACTGTTGTTGATGTTTGCATGCTAGGTGATTTAGCGTGCATAGCATAGCCCTTGGGGTGGTAGCTAATTCCCATGGTGAGGAATTAGTGAGTGAGTCACTAGGTCTCAAATGAGTGGGACTAGTGAGCTTGGTAGCCGTACCTGGATTTGGTCGGTGAGGTTGAACTATGTGTTCACGAATAGTCGGTACCGCATGCATGGAGTCTCATTGCATAATGTATGTATGGCGTATAATATGAATGGATGTGTTCCAATATTATACGTGTGTTTTGTGGTTGTGTTGAGTATGAGTATGAGTATGATTATGAGTTTATGTTGTCGTTGCTGAATGTGTGATATGATTAGGGTGATGAAATGTGTTAATTTACTTAACATTACATGATATTTTATAATGCTTATTATATCGATTGAGGAACTCACCCTTACAACTATTTTTCAGGTAACGAGCAATGATTGAGTAGGAGCTAGTACTTGGAGTCTAGTGTAGTTCCTTAGTGGGTCATGCTCTGGTAGATGTAACATCGGGAAGGGATGTTTTAATTGTTTTATTGTTGGTTGTTGAACCAGTTTACATGTAATGTGTTACATGTTTTGCATGATTGATTTGATTTCTATCCGCTGCGAATTATGCAATGTTTATTTTGATTAAATAAAGAGCATGACAGTTATTTTGGTGAATGGTGTGAAGTGATTGTGTGACACCCTTAATTGCATATCTACTCTGATATATATTTGTTGTTTTAATTAAATATTTTGGGTATTTTAGAAGGGTGTTACATTAGTGGTATCAGAGCATAGTCGGTCGAGTCGAGTCGTAATTATTCTGTTTCCCCTGTACGTGATAGGTGTTGTGTAACCCTATCAGTACTTATTGTTTTATCTTGTTGGGTTCTCAGAATAGAGATGGCTGGAAGAGGTAGAGACGATGCTGCGATTGCTGAGGCTCTGGGTATGCTAGCTGGAGTACTTGGAGGGAATCTGAATGTTGTGGGAATGGGAGCTTCTCGTCAACTGAGTGAGTTCCAGAAGAACAATCCTCCAATGTTCAAGGGAGCATACGATCCAGATGGTGCTCAGAAGTGGTTGAAGGAAATCGAGAGGATCTTCCGAGTGACTGAGTGTGCCGATAACCAGAAGGTCAGGTTCGGTACGCATATGCTGTCAGAGGAAGCAGATGATTGGTGGGTTGCTACCCGCTCTGAGTTGGAAGCTGCTGGGGATGCTGAGATCACTTGGGCTGTGTTCAGAGAGAGATTCCTGAGGAAGTACTTTCCAAAAGATGTCAGAGGAAAGAAAGAGATAGAGTTCTTAGAATTGAAGCAGGGTAACAGGTCTGTTACTGAGTATGCTGCTAAGTTCACAGAGCTGTCGAAATATTACACTCCCTATGATGAGGCTACTGGGGAATTTTCGAAATGTGTGAAGTTTGAGAACGGGTTACGTCCCGAGATCAAGCAGGCTATTGGGTATCAGCGGATCAGAGTGTTCTCTGACTTGGTTGACTGTTGCAGGATTTTCGAACAGGATACCAAGGCCAGAGCGGAGAGCTATCAGCAGAGGGTTGATAGGAAAGGCAAGAATCAGAATGATCGTGGAAAACCGTATGCAGCTGGCAAAGGTTTCCAGAGGCAGAGTGGAATGAAGAGGCCTAGTGGGGGAAACTCTAGTGCTCCTGCTAAGTGTTACAGGTGTGGTCAGGCTGGACATCGTATCCATGAGTGTACCAGTATTGAGAAGAAGTGTTTCAAGTGTGGAAAAGGTGGTCACTTGGCTGCAGAGTGCCGGTTGAAGACTGTGACTTGTTTCAACTGTGGAGAGGTGGGTCATATCAGTCCACAGTGTCCTAAGCCGAAGAGAGAGAACCAGTCGGGAGGCAAGGTCTTTGCTTTATCGGGTTCTGAGACTTCTGCAGATGATCGTTTGATCCGAGGTACGTGTTATATTAATGGCTTTCCTCTTGTAGCTATTATTGACACCGGTGCGACTCATTCCTTTATATCTTTGGATTGTGCTGTGAAACTTAAATTAGAGATATCTGAGATGCATGGAAGTATGGTGATTGATACTCCTGCGAAGGGTTCAGTGACTACTACTTCAGTTTGTTTGAATTGTCCTTTGAGTATTTTTGGTAGAGACTTTGGGATGGACCTTGTGTGTCTTCCACTAGTGCAGATTGATGTTATCCTGGGTATGAACTGGTTGGTGTTTAACCGAGTTTATATCAACTGTTTTGATAAGACTGTGATCTTTCCTGAGATTGAGGAAGGAAAGAGTTTGTTTCTATCAGCAAGGCAGGTGAATGAGGCAGTAGCAGATGGGGCAGAGTTGTTTATGCTGTTAGCGACTTTGGAGGCTAAAGATAAACTGGTGATTTGCGATCTAGCCGTGGTGTGTGATTTTCCTGATGTGTTTCCTGAAGAAGTGAATGAATTACCGCCAGAGCGTGAAGTTGAGTTCTCGATTGATTTGGTACCTGGTACTAGGCCGATATCGATGGCTCGGTACCGTATGTCTGCTGTTGAGTTAACTGAATTGAAGAGTCAGCTGGAAGATCTGTTGGATAAGAAATTTATTCGTCCGAGTGTGTCACCGTGGGGTGCACCAGTGTTATTGGTTAAGAAGAAAGAAGGTACTATGAGGTTGTGTGTGGACTACAGGCAACTGAATAAAGTGACGATCAAGAATCGGTATCCTTTGCCGAGGATTGATGATTTGATGGATCAGTTGGTTGGTGCGAGTGTGTTCAGCAAAATAGATTTGAGATCGGGGTATCATCAGATACGTGTGAAAACTGAGGATATTCAGAAGACTGCTTTCAGAACAAGGTATGGACACTATGAGTATTTTGTAATGCCTTTTGGTGTGACTAATGCGCCTGGAGTATTTATGGAGTATATGAATAGGATTTTCCATCCGTACCTAGACAAGTTTGTTGTGGTATTTATTGACGATATTTTGGTGTATTCGAAATCTGAAGAAGAGCATGCTGAACATTTGAGAGTGGTTTTAGGAGTTCTACGAGAAAAGAAGTTATTTGCTAAACTCTCTAAGTGTGAATTTTGGTTAGAAGAAGTTAGTTTTCTTGGTCATGTGATTTCAAGAGGTGGTGTTGCTGTTGATCCTTCTAAGATAGAAGCGGTATCTAAGTGGGAAGCTCCTAAGTCTGTTGCTGAGATTCGAAGTTTCCTTGGTTTGGCAGGTTATTATAGGAAATTCATTGAGGGATTTTTTAAGTTGGCGTTACCGTTGACGATGTTGACTAGAAAGGGGCAAGCGTTTGTTTGGGACTCAAAATTTGAAGAAGGTTTCCAAGAGTTAAAGAGAAGGTTAACTACTGCTCCTATTCTGATATTACCAAGGCCGTCAGAACCATTTGAGGTTTACTGTGATGCTTCATTGTTGGGTTTGGGTGGTGTGTTGATGCAGAATAAGCAGGTTGTAGCTTATGCTTCGAGACAACTGAAGGTTCATGAGAGGAACTATCCGACACACGATTTAGAGTTGGCAGCTGTGGTGTTTGTTCTGAAGTTATGGAGGCATTACTTGTACGGGTCAAGATTTGAGGTTTTCAGTGACCATAAAAGTTTAAAGTATTTGTTTGATCAGAAAGAGCTGAATATGAGACAGAGGAGATGGTTAGAGTTTCTGAAGGATTATGACTTTGGTTTGAATTACCATCCGGGTAAAGCAAACGTAGTGGCTGATGCATTGAGTCGGAAATCATTGCATATGTCTATGTTAATGGTTAAGGAATTGGATTTAATTGAGCAGTTTAGAGACTTGAGTTTGGTGTGTGAGAGTACTCACAATAGTGTTAAATTGGGAATGTTGAAGTTAACGAGTGGTATTCTGGATGAGATTAGAGAGAGTCAGAAATCCGATGTGCTTTTGGTTGATAAGTTGACTCTAGTGAATCAAGGTCAAGGTGGTGAATTCAGAGTTGATGAGAATGGTGTTTTGAAATTTGGTAATCGGGTGTGTATTCCGAATGTTACCGAACTTAAGAAGAGTATTCTTGAGGAAGGACATCGTAGTGGCCTGAGTATTCATCCTGGAGCTACGAAGATGTATCATGATTTGAAAAAGTTATTTTGGTGGCCGGGAATGAAAAGAGAAATTGCGAGTTTTGTTTATTCTTGTTTGACTTGTCAGAAGTCAAAGATTTAGCATCAGAAGCCGTCTAGGCTAATGCAACCGTTGGCTATTCCAGAGTGGAAGTGGGATAGTATCAGTATGGATTTTGTTTCGGGTTTACCGAGGACGATTAAGAATTTTGAAGCTATTTGGGTGATTGTTGACAGATTGACAAAATCGGCTCATTTCATTCCGATCAGAATGGATTATCCGTTAGAGAGATTTGCTGAATTGTATATTGAGAAAATTGTAAGTTTGCATGGTATTCCGTCGAGTATTGTTTCGGACAGAGATCCTAGATTTACATCGAAGTTCTGGGAAGGTTTGCAGAGGGCTATGGGAACTAAGCTGAGATTGAGTTCTGCATATCATCCGCAGACTGATGGTCAGACTGAGAGGACGATTCAGTCACTAGAGGATCTTTTGAGGGCTTGTGTTTTGGAAAAGGGAGGTGCTTGGGATTGTTATTTACCTTTGATTGAGTTTACCTACAACAATAGTTTTCATTCGAGCATTGGTATGGCACCGTTTGAAGCTTTGTATGGTAGGAGATGTCGGACACCTTTATGTTGGTATGAGTCCGGTGAGAGTGCTGTGGTTGGACCGGAGATTGTTCAACAAACTACGGAAAAGATTAAGATGATTCAGGAGAAGATGAGAATTGCTCAGAGTCGTCAGAAGAGTTATCACGACAAGAGGAGGAAGTCACTTGAGTTTCAAGAGGGAGATCATGTGTTTCTTCGCGTTACTCCGATAACTGGGGTTGGTCGAGCTTTGAAGTCGAAGAAGTTGACACCTCGATTTATTGGTCCTTATTAGATTTTGGAGAGGATAGGGGAGGTAGCCTATCGTATCGCTTTACCGCCGTCACTTGCGAATTTGCATGAGGTTTTTCATGTGTCTCAGTTGAGGAGGTACATTCCTGATCCGTCGCTTGTGGTCCAAGTAGATGATGTACAGGTGAGAGATAACCTGACTGTTGAAACATCACCTATGAGGATCGAGGATCGAGAATTGAAGCAGTTGCGGGGTAAAGAGATTGTTTTGGTAAAGGTAGCTTGGGGAGTACTAGCAGGTGGCAATGTGACTTGGGAACTTGAGAGTCAGATGAAGGAGTCTTATCCCGAGTTATTCGCTTGAGGTATGTTTTCGAGGACGAAAACTATTTTAGTGGGGGAGAGTTGTAACACCCCGATAAAATAAGATAATTATTTAATTTAAGTTAATATTATATTTATTAATTTAATTAAATAATTTAGAATATTATTGGATTTTATTATTGGAATATATAAGTTGGAATAAGAAAAAGAGTTTCATTTGGTAAAGAGGGTTTTCACGTGAAAACAGAGAAGCGGCAGAGAAGTGGAGAAAGGGCAAAGAGGAAGAGCAAGAGAACGAAGGTTGGAGAAGAGAAAAGCTTGAAGCTAAAGGATTGCCGGATTAACTCAGGTAAGGGGGGTTTATCGTCGTTTAATGGGTATTATGGGTTAACATGTAATGGGTAGTGATAAGCCGTTGATTTGACCCTAATTGGATTATGAATGTTGAAAAATTGTGATGAATAGATGATGTGAAAACTGTAATTGAATCTGTATTTGGGTTAGTTGTGATTTTCCGAACGTATAACTTTTTACGGAGTCGGAATCGGAGGTCCGAAAGTCCTCCAACGGTGGAAAATGCGGAGAATTCTGCGTCCGTTTCGCTGTTAGCGCAGGGACAGCTTTCTGTCTTGCGTTAACCGGTTAACCCAGGGCGTTAACCGGTTAACACTATTTTGAATTATGGAAAAAATTGATGTCTGTCTTGCGTTAACCGGTTAACCCAGGGCGTTAACCGGTTAACACTGTTGAGTTTTGCCAGAAAGCGTGTTCTGTCCTGCGTTAACCGGTTAACCCAGGGCGTTAACCGGTTAACACTGTTGAGTTTTTCCAGAAAGCGTGTTCTGTCCTGCGTTAACCGGTTAACCCAGGGCGTTAACCGGTTAACACTGTTGAAAAGTGGGAAAATTGGTATTTAAATGTTGTGTACATATTTGATGGTTGGCCTATATCGGTGTGTGATATAGTAGGGATCATTTCCCGTTGTTTTGAGTAGTATAGGTATTAGTAGAGGGTGCTAATACTATGATTGACTTATTTGGCATGACATGATATGATTATGTGATAAATATGCTGATGATGTGTGAAAATATGCATAATGTTGTGAATGTATATATTATGTATGTAATTGTGGATGGACTGTTTTATGGCTTAGAGTGTGAGCATATGTCCATTGTGGATCGTTGTTGATGGTTGTATGCTAGGTGATTTAGCATGCATAGTGTGGCCTTTATGGTGGTAGTTAATTCCCATGGTGAGGAATTAGTGAGTTAGTCATTGTGGACTGTTGTTGATGTTTGCATGCTAGGTGATTTAGCGTGCATAGCATAGCCCTTGGGGTGGTAGCTAATTCCCATGGTGAGGAATTAGTGAGTGAGTCACTAGGTCTCAAATGAGTGGGACTAGTGAGCTTGGTAGCCGTACCTGGATTTGGTCGGTGAGGTTGAACTATGTGTTCACGAATAGTCGGTACCGCATGCATGGAGTCTCATTGCATAATGTATGTATGGCGTATAATATGAATGGATGTGTTCCAATATTATACGTGTGTTTTGTGGTTGTGTTGAGTATGAGTATGAGTATGAGTATGATTATGAGTTTATGTTGCCGTTGCTGAATGTGTGATATGATTAGGGTGATGAAATGTGTTAATTTACTTAACATTACATGATATTTTATAATGCTTATTATATCGATTGAGGAACTCACCCTTACAACTATTTTTCAGGTAACGAGCAGTGATTGAGTAGGAGCTAGTACTTGGAGTCTAGTGTAGTTCCTTAGTGGGTCATGCTCTGGTAGATGTAACATCGGGAAGGGATGTTTTAATTGTTTTATTGTTGGTTGTTGAACCAGTTTACATGTAATGTGTTACATGTTTTGCATGATTGATTTGATTTCTATCCGCTGCGAATTATGCAATGTTTATTTTGATTAAATAAAGAGCATGACAGTTATTTTGGTGAATGGTGTGAAGTGATTGTGTGACACCCTTAATTGCATATCTACTCTGATATATATTTGTTGTTTTAATTAAATATTTGGGGTATTTTAGAAGGGTGTTACAAATATGGTAGAGCAGCTGCTCCAAACCCCCTCAAAGATCTCAGTGTTGTCTCTGCTCATGAATTCCGAAGCGCACAGAGAAGCACTGCAGAGAGTTCTAGAGCAAGCGTTTGTAGAACATGATGTTACAGTGGATCAATTCGATCATATTGTGGCTAACATCATTTCTTGCAATAATCTTAGCTTCTGTGGTGAAGAACTCCCTGAGGAGGGAAGGAATCATAATATGGCTTTGCATGTTTCTATGAATTGCAAAGAGGATGCTTTGTAAAATGTGCTGGTTGACACCAGTTTGTCACTAAATGTGCTTCCAAAGTCAACTCTGTCAAAGTTATCTTACCAAGGAGCGCCCATGAGGTATAGCGGCGTAATCGTCAAAGCTTTTGATGGTTCGCGCAAGACGGTTATTGGTGAAGTGGACCTTCCAATTAAGATAGATCCGAGTGATTTTCTAATTACTTTTTAAGTAATGGATATCCACCAGGCCTACAATTGCTTGTTCGGAAGGCCATGGATCCATGAGGCAGGAGCTGTTACTTCAACTTTGCACCAGAAGCTCAAATTTGTGAAGAATGGCAAGCTCGTGATTGTTGGTGGAGAGAAAGCGTTGTTGGTTAGCCACTTGTCATCTTTCTCTTACGTTGAAGCCGAGGATGAGGTTGGGACTCCGTTCCAAGCCTTATCTATTGCTGCTGAAAAGAGGGCTGGGGCACCTATGTCCTCATTGAAAGATGCTCAGAAGATTGTAGAAGAAGGCAATGTCGATTAGTGGGGGTGCATGGTAGAGGTCTCCGACAACAAAGGCAGAACCAGTTTGGGGTTCCAGAAAGGTTCAACAACTGCAAGGTCTGAAGATATGCAACTTAGCTTCCGTAGCGGAGGGTTCATTAATGGCAATGAACAACACTTAGTTGTTGTGCTAGAGGATGACGAAGAGGAAGACTGCACCAATTTTGTGAGGCATGGAAAGGCTTGCAACAATTGGACTGCTGTTGATATTCCTGTTATTTTGCATCGATCTAAGTAATTGCTTTTATATGTTTTAAAATCCTTCTCCTATGCCTAAGGGAGAAGTGAACATTGTTGGGGCATTTTCAAATTGATCATTAATAAAAGTAATTCTATTCATCCACATCTATGATGTTTGTTTTTACTTTTTGCTTTATTCCGAAAATGGTAATCACAAAAAACATAAAGAAACAATATAATTGTCCATCTGCATAATATTTGGTCATAAATTCACTTCTCTAAAATCAAAATATCAAATCATTATGTCGGTTGGTTCCTAATCCCATTGAATACATTGATCCTTATCCTTCTCCAAATTTTGAATTCCCTGTGTTTGAAGCTGAGGAGGAAAATGATGTAGAAGTGAGTGATGAATTATCTCGTCTTCTTGAGCAAGATGAAAAGACCATTCAGCCGTTCGAAGAGCAGGTCGAGTTAGTCAATTTGGGTTCCGAGGATGATGTGAAGGAAGTCAAGATCGGGTCTCGCCTGTGTCCAGAAGTCAAGAAGGGGTTGATTGATCTTCTTCGAGAGTATTCAGATGTGTTTTCTTGGTCCTATAATGACATGCCTGGTTTGGATACTGAGGCTGTGGAGCATAGATTGTCGTTGAAGCCAGAATGCCCACCAGTCAAGAAGAAGTTGAGAAGAATGCATCTTGATATGGCTGTAAAGATCAAAGAGGAAGTGCATAAGCAAATTGATGTTGGTTTCCTTGTAGCTGCTGAGTATCCGCAATGGGTGGCCAATATTATGCCAGTGTCGAAGAAAGATGGAAAAGTCTGCATGTGTGTTGACTATAGAGATTTGAATAAAGCCAATCCGAAAGATGATTTCCCTCTGCCACACATTGATATGTTGGTAGACAATACTGCTAAATTCAAAGTCTTTTCATTTTTGGATGGATTTTCCGGATATAATCAGATCAAGATGGCATCCAAAGATATGGAAAAGGCCACATTCATTACACCTTGGGGAATATTTCGTTATAGAGTGATGCCTTTCGGTTTAAAGAATGTTGGTTCTCCTTACCAAAGAGCAATGACTACTCTTTTTCATGATATGATGCATAAAGAGATCGAAGTATATGTCGATGATATGATTGCTAAATCAATTGACGAGGAGGAACATGTTAAGCATTTGTTGAAACTATTCCAGTGTTTGAGGAAATATTAACTCCACTTGAATCCCAATAAGTGTACTTTTGGTGTTCGTTCTGGTAAGTTATTTGGCTTTATTGTCAGCGAGAAGGGTATCGAAGTTGATCCTACCAAGGTCAAAGCAATACAAGAGATGCATGCACCCTAAACTGAGAAGTAAGTCAGTGGTTTTCTCGGCCGCTTGAATTATATTTCCAGATTCATTTCCCACATGACTACCACATGTGCGCCTATATTCAAGCTTCTTAGGAAAGATCAGTCTTGTGATTGGATCGAAGACTGCCAGAAAGCTTTTGACAGTATCAAGGAATATTTGCTTGAGAAGACTTGTTGTGCATTGGCTTGGGCTGCTAAGCGTCTGCGTCAGTATATGTTGAATCATACCACTTGGTTGATATCCGAAATGGATCCAATCAAGTATATATTTGAGAAGCCTGCCTTAACTGGTAGAATTTTCCTGTTGGCAGATGTTGTTATCAGAGTATGATATCGAATACCGATCTCAGAAAGCGATCAAAGGTAGTATCTTGGCTGACCATTTAGCTCACCAACCGATTGAAGATTATCAATCATTACAGTATGATTTTCCTGATGAAGAGATTTTGTACTTGAAAATGAAGGATTGTGATGAACCATTGCTTGAAGAAGGGCCAGAACCTGGTTCCCGTTGGGGAATGGTATTTGATGAAGCTGTTAATCAATATGGAAATGGCAATGGGGAAATGATCATTACTCCTCAAGGCACGCATCTACCATTTACAGCTAGATTGACTTTCAAGTGTACAAACAATATTGCAAAATATATGAAGCTTGTATTATGGGGCTTGAAGAGGCCATGGATGTCTTCGGTGATTCGGCTTTGGTTGTGAGTCAAATTAAAGGAGAATGGGAGACAAATCAACCCGGTTTGGTGCCGTATAGAGATTATGCGAGGAGGATTTCAAATTTCTTTACAAAGGTTGAGTTTCATCAATGATTGTTGTAAAGAATTGAAATGAAGTTCCCAATTTGTCTTTGATGCGTCTTGATAGGCTAGCTCATGTGTTTGCTGTGGAAGAGATCAAAGACGAGAAGCTGTGGTATTATGAGATCAAATGTTTCCTCCAAAGTCAGATTTACTCTCCTAGGGCATCTTTGAAAGATAAGAAGACTTTGAGAAGATTAGTCGGCAATTTCTACTTGAATGGTGATATACTATACAAGAGAAACTTCGACATGGTTTTGCTCAAATGCGTGGATAGACATGAAGCAGACTTGTTGATGACCGAAGTGCACGAAGGTTCCTTTGGTACTCATTCTAATTGACATGCAATGACGAAGAAGATGTTGTGAGCAGGTTACTATTCGCTGACAATGGAATCTGACTGTTGCAAGTTTGTGAAGAAATGTCACAAGTGTCAAATTTATACTGATAAGATTCATGTTCCTCCGACACTATTGAATGTTATCTCTTCCGCATGGCCCTTCTCCATGTGGGGAATTGATATGATTGGGATTATTGAACCCAAAGCTTCAAATGGACATCGTTTCATTTTGGTGGCAATTGACTATTTCACAAAATGGGTTGAAGAGGCATCGTATGCAAATGTAACTAAGCAAGTTGTTATAAGGTTTATCAAGAATCAGATTATATGCCGTTATAGTGTGCCAAGCAAGATCATTACTGATTATGGATCGAACTTGAATAACAATATGGTGGAAGTTCTTTGTAAAGACTTCAAGATTGCACATCATAATTCTTCTCCCTACAAACCCAAGATGAATGGGGTTGTTGAAGCTGCAAACAAGAACATCAAGAAGATTATTTAGAAGATGGTTGTCACATACAAGGATTCGCATGAGATGCTCCCATTTGCTTTGCACGGGTATCGTACATCCATCCGCACTTCAACAGGGGAAACCTCTTTCTCTCTTGTGTATGGTATGGAAGCAGTGCTCCCTGTAGAGGTTGAGATTCCTTCATTACATGCGCTCATGGAAGCCAAGTTGACTAAGGCTGAATGGTGTCAGACCAGGTTCGATCAGCTGAATTTGATTGAAGATAAGAGATTAACTGCCATGTGTCATGGTCAGTTATATCAGCAAAGGATGAAGAAAGCTTTTGATAAGAAGGTCAGAACTCGTGTGTTTAGAAAAGGTGACCTTGTGCTCAAGAAGATCCTGTCGTTCAAACCAGATTCTAGAGGGAAGTGGACTCCTAATTATGAAGGCTCAAATGTTGTTAAAAGAGCTTTTTCAGGCGGTGCATTGATTCATACAACTATGGATGGTGAAGAGTTCACTTGTCATGTGAACGCAGATGCAGTCAAGAAATACTTCGCCTAAAAAGAAAAGAACAACTCGCTAGGTTGAAAACCCGAAAGGGAGGCTAAGGCAAAAATGAGCGTCTCGGTGGATTGAAAACCCGAAAGGGCGATCCAGTCAAAAATTAGAGACATAAAACATAAAGAATTTCCCGATAAGTTGAGTACCCCACCTTGGTCAAGTAACTGCATTTTGCTGATCTTCAGTGTTATGAAAACTTGATTAAGCACAAGGGTTGACATCAATTCATCACCCCGGCGGCGGTCAAGAGTACAACGGATATCAAGAGTTGGTAGAAGGATTAAGGATCATTTGTATTCAATATAGCCCTTTTCCATGTAAATTACCATTTTCAACTTTGTAAAGATCTATGGAGTCTTGTCATTTACAGACTACCATTCTATCAAATAAAGTTGAGCTTTTATCCAATTATTTCTACTCTTATTTACTTCAGCCAATAGTTTTAAATTTTATTATGATCATTTTTTAAAATTTCAATTTTTTTAATCAAAATCTCTTTTTCTTAAAACATATAAAAGCAAGAATTTTCCAAAGCAATTGAAAAGAAATATCAACAGCATTTTGATGGATAACAAGTTCTTGAGTACGAAACATCAGAGGTTCCCCAAGCAGTTAACCCTTCGGGTATCCCTAGACGATTGTGTTGATTTAGTTCCTTGGCGGAGCTTTTGATTCCCCAGTGGAGTTTCGTTCCTTTTCCCTAGCTGAGTTGGTTGATTCAGGTACCCTGTGACTTGTCTCCCTCGACAGAGTTTCTTCCTTCCCCAGTGGAGTTTGGGTTCCTTCAGCAGAAGTGGTTGATCTCCCGAGTAGATCACATTGGTTTACCCGCCAATCGCCATTCGACTTGCTCCCCAGTCAGAGTTTCCTCCTGGTTTCTGAGCAGTTTATTTCCCTGTAGGGTTGTCTCCCATTTTTATGGTGTTGACCTAAAATTCCCCACAAGTTCGATGATATTTCTCTTTCCTCAGCAGATCTCCTCCTTCCCCAGTTAGGGTTGAGCTTTTTGCATTGTTGATCTCTCTTTTCTCCAGCAGTTGTCTCCATATTTTATGGATTGACTGAGGATTATACCGATGATTCAATTTCTTTACGACACCTTTGTATCCTTTGTGATCGTTCTTGTCAGCATAATCATCATATACATACATTCATATAACTTCATAATTACATATTTGCATATCTTATTAACTTGTTGGTTTGAGATTCTCATTCCCTGTATGACGGTACTTTATCCCCATACAAATTCCGGTGTCTGTCCTCCTTCAATTGTAGAGCGTCGGCCCCTTAGGCAGAAATACTTTAACCTTTCTTCTCTTCCCCACTGAGTTGTTTCCTAGTGGATGATTATTATTTCAGTTTCCTCCCTAGTTGTTCATCTGGAAGAAACCACTCCCCTTGAGTTATGTCCTCATTGGGTTGAGTCTTGTTTGACTGTTTCTTTCTAGCTCCTACCTATATAGATGCTTCGAGTCTCCTAAGATTTAATTGCCCAGTAACTAGTAATATTCTTCTTAGTTTGCAGTTTGTTACTTCTTGCCCAATACCCGGCAAAAGTATCCATGTTTTTCTTCTCAGTACAGTCCCTAGTGGATCAGATTCCCTAGAAAGTGTATCCTTGATATATTCATCCTAACCGGTAACAGATATCTTACCTCCCCTGCCTGAGTTTATCCTTGATATGTTCATCCTAACCGATGACGGATATTCTCACCTTTGGTATTCTACCTAGTAAAAGGGTAGTTGTAATCCCTATTCTTGTTTCCCAGAGAGTTAATCCTTGATATGTTCATCCTAATCGATGACGGATTTCCTTCTCTTCGCGGTCTTCTACCCAGTAACCGGTAGTTGTAAATCCTGCTTTTGTCCCCTCCGAAGAGTTGATCCTTGATATGTTCACTTTAACCAGTGACGGATTCTCTCTCTTGGTATTCAATCCAATAACGGGTAGTTGTAATCCCTATTTTCTCCCTTCTCAGAGTTTATCCTTGATATGTTCATCTTAACTGGTGACAGATTTTCTCTTTGATTGGTCTTCTATCCAACATTCGATAGATGTAATTCCTACTTTTTGTTCAGTTGGTTTATCCTTGATATGTTCATCTTAACCGATTACGGGTATCTTCCTTGACATTTCCCAGGCAAGTCTATCCTTGATATGTTCATCTTAACCGATGACGGATTTTCTTCCCTGTTGAGTTTATCCTTGATATGTTCATCCTAACTGATGACGAATACTCTCACCCTTGGTCTTCTGCCTAGTAACTGGTAGTTATAAATCCTATTTTCTGCAGTCCTCCCCTAGCAAGGTTCATCTTACCTAGTAACCGGTAATGAATACTCCCTTCTGTTGGTTCCCAGCGAGTCATCCCTGATATGTTCATCCTAACCGATGACGGATGTTCTGTCTGTCAGATCTTTATTATCTCATCACCCAGTAACAAATAATAGTTAATAGATTTCTGCTCCTCCTGTGTTGAACTTTATTTCTTCCCCAGTCGAGTTGAGTGCATATTTCCTTAGTGAAATTGCTTTTCCTGCATGATTCAAGTACTTCCGTTTTATCCTGACTTACTCTTATCCCCTGCATATGTTGTTGTTCCCCCGACTGAGTCTTTTCCATGTTTGTATGGAATTCCTCGAGTCCCCCAGTAGTTTTAAGTTGTAGCCTGGCCTACGCATAACTCCTTTATCTCCTAGAGTCTCTGTCTCCCCCATTGAGTTTTCCTTATGGAATGCATTATACTCCTGCGGACTTTCGGTCTCTCTGATTTCTATTCCTTTGTGGCCATATTTCCCCACAGAGCACTAACTTTTACATTCATGTCATATGCATTATGAGGTCTCTTAGGGACCAAAATTTGTTTCTATATGTTGTTATTTAATCCCATTCTACTGATTCGACATGAAGATTTTAACCTTCGCCTCCTCAGTTAGAATGTCCTTAAATAGGAGCAGCTGTAAGACCCCAATTTTGACCCTAAGATCCCTCATGCAATTTCATCATAAGCATTAGCATTGGGATCATACCTTGGCATCCTCCTCACCCCTCTTTCATTAGGTTTGTTTTGGGAGACATCACCAAGCACTTTTTGATTATATCATACTTGTACTTTATCATTTTCACTAACCAAAATACCAAAAATATGTCTTCGTATTTGCATAACTCTTTTGTAGGTAGGGCATGATCCCATTGATCTATCAAGTTCACATCTAGGGTTTGAGACCCTCATGAACAAAGAACACAACCATGGATTGATCCAAGAATGGTTATGAGCATCATATATGAGTCCCAATGATCTCTACATGTTATATTGATCAAGCATTCTTCAAGAGTTTGAGGGTGATTTGCCTTGGAAACCCTAGTTTGACTAGGTATCTTGAGTAACTTCTCCAACAAGCTACCTCACCATTTGATCAAATTTCTCAAGGGACACTTCAAAACTCATCATCTTATGCATATATGATCTACCATGAGCCTAGAAAGTCAATAAAATTGAAAGTTAGCAAGTTGGTTGATGGTGGTTGGCCAGATGAATTCATCTGATCAAAACTGGGTCTCTCTAGACCCTATCTCCTACACCTTTCACCATATAAAACTGATTCCAAGAGCAAACTTACTCTAAATGACATTCCAAACAACTTTCATGTTGATACCTAGATCTATTTTTTCTTGGAAAATCATTTTCTGTATTGAAACATTATAGGTCATTTTGTCTAAACCCTAATTGGAAAGTCAACTTCCCAAGGCCATAACTTGCTCAATTTTTATGAGATGAAATATTTCCAACTTGAAAAATCAAATTCAAGATGTCTACTTCAATGTTTATGTTTGGAGTGAGAGCTAATTCAACTTTTATGAGCATGTGATATGAGGCTACATTATAGGTCACTTTTGACCTATACCATTGAACAATTGATTTTTCCAAACTTCAAAAATGCATAACTCTATCATTTCAAATCCAAATAACATGAAATTGGTGACCATTTTTAAGGTCTTTGAAAGAGCTATAGGTTTGATGAACTACACTTTTCTACTTTGAAGCTCACATAAAAAGTTAAGCAAGGTGGAATATTGAGATATATGGCTTAACACTTAGAAATTTTTTTGATATGTTGAAATTTCCAAACTTCCACCTTAAACTTAATCATGATACAAGCTTCAAATGGAAAAGTGTTGAGCATGAAAGTTGTTCCTCTTGATCTAAACTTTCCAAAAAAGTCTAATTTCATCCATTTTGGACAAGATTTGATAGGGTTGCGCATGACTTGAACATGGTATCAACATTTGGCAAAGATCATACTTCAAATCTTCATACACACTTGCCTTGAAATCCAAGATGATTTCAGACTCTCTCACACTCATTTGTGGACCTAAAGCAATGAACTCATGGGCTTGTACACGCCCATGCAACCATGCATCACTCATTGCCAATTTTGGAAGGTGCAATTATCACTTGATCTAACTATAAATAGAGCTCCATATGCTCAGAATTCAACACACATTCGCGCCAGCTTTGATCCTAGACCCCTAACCCTTCCATTTGAGAGGATAATCCTGAGAATTTCATCTTGAAATTGAGTTTGATTCTCACTGTTTTGAGATTCAAAACTCGAGGGATCCAAGACCTTTTGTGCATTTCATTCTACTTCTGCAAGAATTCTGAGTGAGATCAAGCACGAGCCAAGGCAAGAACAGTTGAATCCATACCTGCATTGAAGGTATTTTCTAGAAAATTTCATCTCTTCGATTCTCTCTCAATCTTGCTCAATTCTCTTGATTCTTTGGTTGTCTGAAGTTCTACCAATGTAGGCAAGAAGATTGAGTTGCTTAGAGGTCAAATCGAAGCAACCCAGTTGACATACCTCAAAATTCAACTCCTCATATATATGTGAGGAGTTAGTTTAAATTGAGGTCACATTCGTGCTCTACGTCATTTTTTCTTTCAGATCATGTCCTCCTTTTTCATTTTCTTAATGGTGATGAGTGAACCAGTCCGACCAAGGTCACCAGAGAAGATGACCGGCCTTTGGACGCCGGTGATGTGTTGGCACTGTTTAGAGCCATTGATCTCTTTTAAATTGTTTTAATCTCGTGCGTTGTTTTTAATTACCATGTTTGTGCCGCGTTGACTCAAGTCCACCATGGAACGCGCGCTGGTGGCCACTTGATCTGCCACCTCAATTAATGAGGGAGATCAAGTGGTCCACGTTTTTTCTGATTTTATTTTAATTTCATTTTAATTGCTTTATTTTCATTAACTCATATTAATTTTAATATTTATCCAAAAAATATGAGAGTTTCACCAAATAATTTCAAATAATTTCCTCTTTCAATTTCTGAATTAAAATTATTTTTTGGATCATTATTAATATTTTTCATGATTTGATTGATTTTGCATTTGTTTTTAATTGTTTAAAAATACTTTTAAGTCTTCAAAAATTTTGAAAAATTCTCTTCAAGGTCCTTTGACCTTGTTTGACCTATAATAAATCTCATGGCCATTTATTTGGTGTTTTTATGAGGTTTTAGGAATTTGACAAACCATATTTAATTTAAATGTATTATTTTAGTATTTTTAATTTGAATAAATGCCAAATAATTTTGTTGACCAATTGTGATGACTTGTTTGTGTTTGACTCATGTTGTTAGGCCTTGGTCAAAGTTGATTTGACTTGGTCCAGTTAATAATATTGGATTTAGGGGATTGATGGAATGTACATTCCATCTCCCAAAATGAATGGATGATATTAATTTGGTAAAAGTTCTCCTTTGATCAATTTGAGTTTTCATCTATTCCCCTCCCACTTCATCTTATTCCCTTTCTTTATGCATTCATCTCATTTGGCTATGATATCTCAAAGTCCTAAAGCTAGTTGATTGAAAATTAACATGAGTATGGATGAGATTAGGCCACACCTTTTGCATATTATTTTTTTGTGTGGTATGTTTCATGAGCATAGTCCATAATACTATGTCTCTAACATGCATTAACACCAAAATTCTATTGTCCGACCTCAAATAATTATGACTTCTATATAAGTCCAATTACGATTGCTTAACATAGCGCTAAATTTGTGACATAAAAGGCATAGCATTCTAGTTAGTGAGATTGTAAGTCTCCTCTCTTTCATGGTATTGTGTGGAAACTTGGCCTTTTTTCCTTCCTTTGGATGATGTCTTGGTTCAAGGATCCATGCTTGTGATAAGTGGGTTGAGTGTTCTCCAAAGAATGTATTAAAATTAAAAGCAAAAGCAAAACAGTACTAACTTCTAACCTATTAACTACTAACTTTTAATTTCAAGCCATTTACTTTAATGTCATTTAATTCTAGTTTTTATACATTTGTCATTGTTCATACCATTCTAATTGTTTATGTTAATGCAATTTTCACTTTGTCCACTTGGACCATATTGTGTGATATTCCTTGTGTGTATATGCTTTGGTTGTTTTTGTGGTCTTTGACCATAAATGTACATAATAACAACAAAAGCCCTAAAAAACTTTTATGTAGACTGTTGGCTTGATCTTGGACAAATGGACTTAGAACTTAGGCAACATTCCTATGCTAAAGGACTTGCCCAATGCCAACTTGTAGAGAAACCAAGTGCTTGCAATTTGAAACTTCATCTGATACATCATTCAAAGTCCCTCTGAGTTCATCTGCAACATGATCATTGTGAAGCTGTTATTTTGAACCTGTGACTTGTGGAATTCATGGGCTATTTTGAAGAAGATCATGGAATGGATAAGCTTGGATGTGGCTATTTTTATTTGATGCCTTGATCTTCAAGATAATATAATTGTGCATTTGTGTGTTGCTTGACTCTAAAAATTCCAAGGGAATTATGGGTTTCTATTGACATTCTTGTCTATTGGATTGCTACCCATTTGGTCAGATGTTTTCAACTCTTAACTTTTAATTTTGTGCATAGGATTAGTCCCTTCATCTTCTCCCCATTTCTTTAATTTCAAAATCTCTCCCTCCGTTTTTCAAAATCTTCTATGATTGAACTTATTTTGTTCTAAACTTTGACCACTTTGCAAAAAGATAGAAACTTTGGCCTTATGCCATTCTATTTTCAAACTTCTTTTCTTAAATCAAACTTGTAAATAAACTTTACCATATTTGACTTAAACTTTCAAAAAAAAGCCAAAAAGAACTAACTCATTCAAACCATTTTTAGGCCTTTGTGCCTTTCAAACTTAATTTTTATTAAAAGCAATGCACCCATTTTAAAATTTGTATCACAAACTACGAAGTTTTGATCCCTCATTTTTATGTTGGTACGTAGGCACAAGACCGAAGGTCTTGCCAAAAACAAAAATATAATTAATGAATTCTTTTCTCATCCCCCCATTCTATTTATTTGTAAACATCATTTTGTAATAAATACATATGCACACAAAAAGGGCTCCCTAGGAGTACCTAGGACACTTTGGGTGCTACCACCTTCCCTCTGTGTAACCAACCCCCTTACTTGTAATCTCTGACATTTTATTAGTTTTGATTTGAAAACTTTTTACCTTTTGGGTTTTGTTCGTACTTTTTCCCTTTTCCCTTGGAAACAATAAAAGCGCGGTGGCGACTCTTGTTATTTGATCTCTAGCTTATCCATAGCTTGATGATCATGAATTTATCGCTACAGGTACCTAGAAAGTACTATTAATTGTTTTATAGGTACATGAAGATCATGTGCTAATATTGTCAAATTAAGGTTGATTTTTTAAGATATACAAGATATGGGGAGATATACAAGATAGGGGATCAAATAAGTGTCAAGAAAAAACTTCCAATAAAAATGTTTTGTCATCATAAAAAAGGGGAAGATTATGAATATGTTTCATTATCTATCTTAACTTAGTTTTAATGAGGACAAAAGCTTATCAAGAATGATCAAATAAAAAAAGATTGGAATCAAGTATCAAGATTGCTTAAACTTTCGAAATCAAAGGATTAAATCATGAAGATTCATATATATTCTTTGATATAGACACGTTTACATTGAGTTTAACTCTTCAAATGCAATATAAAATATAAATGAGATAAATGTACCTTTAACAAATGTCACACATCATTGAAAACTCATTTATCAAACTTCACTAAAACAAATATTGTTCTCTAGGACATTTTGAAATTTGTCCATTGAATCCAAAATTCTTTTTTAATTATATCCAGATAACTTCATTCTACTAAATCACATGGTTTCTCAAAATCGACTTTAAACATACATAAATGCATTTTCAATATATTCACATTATTTTCCTGAAAATATTAATGGATATTAGTTTTAATTTCTCATGTATTGCACTTGCCAAAGTTAATCTTATTTGTGGTTGACTAAATGCAGACATCTCTTTTAATTAACATATTAAAATAAATTTATTAATTATAAGAATTTATCATTTTCTTTATATTCAATCATTGTTGATGACCATATTTATGTTAATACCAATGAATTTGGTATAAAAATCTTATATTTGTTAGGTCAAAATGGGGAGCAAAGGAGTTATCTACTACAACACATTATTCATCAGTGAAAAGAAGTTATAAAAAAGAGGACACATGCCAAAACCTTAAGAAAAAATGTTGGATTTTGGATCTTATAGTGGAATTTCAAGAATCACATCTTTTACATCTAACCTAAAATTATCATGCATATACGGAAGAAGGGAACAAATTTTTGTCCTTACTTTTTTGGCTAGAGAGAATTGAAAGATAGAATGGTGAATATTTATCATGTAACCTTTATCTTATATAGGGTTAAATGGATGAGGATTGATTAAGTCCATAATATCATACATTATATGACATAATAATCCCTTTTAAGATCATTTCTTTTCCAATACATAAGCTCTCAATTTCTCTTCCAATCTATAACCTATCAATTTAATCCTTATGCTACTATTTGTGTAACCTCATAGGACCCAAGAATATTAGTATTTGATCAAATATCTTTTTCCAATAAAACATAATTGGTTTCTAGCAAAATATTATGATCACCTAATATTATTGAATATTTTATCTCCATAAATTTTCCAATTTAAATTTAGATTAATATACATGATTGAAAGACAAAATCCTTCAATCTCCAATTTGACTAAGAAGAAGAGTGTAATCTTCAAATTCCTTAAGTTACTGAATGTCCAACTTGATGATATGATGGCATCCAATGTCACCCATATTAGCCTTCAAGTTATTTCTTAAAATTCAAGTTTGAACTGTCGAAACAAATGATTAACTCCTTAATCCCTTTGAGCAGGACCATGCATTTTCCAGTTCTCACTCTTCAAGAGGCCTGAGACACCAATTCTAACCTTTTATGAGGAATTATCAAATCTTGTATAATCAAGACTCCCACTTAATTCTTGGAAACTCGACCACTACCTTTATAGCCTCCTTTCGCAGCACGATATTTTGCAGTGCCAAAAAATGTACCAATCCTCAAATTAGAATAATGTCATACTCATGTCTAAGGTATCCACTAAATATAATAATGAAGTCTCAAAAAAAAATTGTGAACTCTTAGTGGGTCTGTTAGGAGTGTATAAACCATACATGCCTAAGTAATTGACTGAACATTTTCATGTCCCCATACCCCATGAAACAGCGCTATCAATCAACTTACAATCTAGTCCATGAAATTGAACCATTTATGTCCAACTTAATGATTTGAACTAGGAACTAAATTATGTTATAACCCATGTTCACTAGATAGGGTTTCATTTGTCAAATCACGTATTTGATAATCCTTTGAAACGTGATAGATGCTTTGGACATATTATTTAATACTAAATCAAGATTAAATAAGATCATAATTTTATTGATAAACATATAAAAACATAACCAAAAGGTTTTGCAATTGTGAACTAATTAAAAGTAAATAATACATAATCAAATACATTCACCAATATGCTTAAGCCCTATAGCCCTAGTATGTCTCTCATGCTTGGGCTGAGGCAATGGTTTAGTTAATGGATCAACAACATTGCTATTTGTATGAATTTTACTAACCATTACATCCTTTCTCTCAATGATTTCTCGAATGAGATGAAACTTTCTAAGTACGTGTTAACACCTTTGGTGTGATCTTGGTTCATTAGATTGAGTTATGGAACCATTATTATCATAGTACAAAACAATATTATCTGTAACAGTAGGCACTACACCTAGCTCTGAAATTAACTTCCTCATCCAAACAACTTCTTTTGTTGTATCTGCTGCAACAATGTACTTAACCTCTATTATATAATCTGCAATAGTGCTTATCTTTGAAATCTTCCAGTTCTTTTCTCCTCCATTTAGACAAAAGATGAAACTAAATTGAGATTGGAATTCATCTTTGTCAGTTAGGAAGATCGCATATGTGTAACCCTCAACAACTAATTTATTTTCACCTCCATATATTACGAAATTATCTTTAGTCCTCTCTATCACTTCAAGATATTCTTAGCTGCAATCCAATGTGTGTCACCTGTATTTAACTGGAATCTTCTACATATGCTTAAACCATATGAAACATCTGAACGAGTACAAATCCTGGCATACAAAATGGGTCCTATTGGAGATGCATAAGGAAAGTTTCTCATTTGCTTAATCTCATCAATGTCGGAAGGACATTGGGATTTACTTAGCAAAGTATCATGTTTCATGTGAAGGAATCCTCTCTTGTATTTTTCCATCTTAAACTTAGTAACAATATTATCAATATAAGTTTGTTGGTTAAGCCCAATCATCCTCTTAGATCTATCTCTATAGAACTTGATGCCCAAAATATACTTTGCACCCCTAAGGTCTTTTATTGAGATACATTTCTTTAACCATCTCTTGACTGACTCAAGCATGGGAATGTTATTCTGTATGAGAAGTATTTCATCCACTTATAAGACCAAAAACACTACATGGCTCCCCACTTTCTTTCTTGTAAACACAAGTTTCTTCTCCGTTTTTAAAAACACCAAATTATTTGATTGCCTCATCAAAATATAAACTCCAACTTCGGGATGCTTGCTTCAATCAATAAATGGACTTTTGAAGCTTACATACCCTTCTGGAATTTTTTGGATCACAAAACCCTTCGGGTGTGTCATATATGCATCCCCTTTCAAGAACTCATTCAAGTAAGCAGTTTTGACATCTATATGCCAAATCTCATAGTCATAGAAAGTAGTAATTGCTAGGAGTATCCTAATGGATTTAAGCATTGTGACTGGAGAAAAGGTTTCATCATATTCAATATCATGAAACTGCTTAAACCCTTTTTCAACCAGTATTGCTTTGTAAACTTGAATGTTTCCATCGTCATTTGTTTTCACTTTGAACACCTATTTGAAACCAATAGGTGTACCCCCATCAGGCCAATTAGCAAAGTCTCATACTTGATTTTAATACATTAATTCCATTTCGAACCTCATGGACTCAATACATTTTTAGGATTATTTGCTCATCAAGGCTTGTTTGTAGGTAGTAGGCTCCTTAAATTCTAAAATCATGATTTCAGAATTTATGGTTAATAAGAAATCAACAAACCTCTTAGGCGGATTTTTTGATCTACTAGACCTACGAGGGAAGTAACAAGAGAAATTTCCTTCTCAACAGATTGAGAATATACTAGAAGGCTCATGCATTGAATTCACATCCTCAATACATGGTTATACATGGGAGAAGATTCATACATTGGGTGCACTACTTCGGCCCCAACATTTGGAACTTGTGCAACTACCTCAGACATAAACTGAACTACATTCGTGTATTGCTTTTCTCGAACTTCTTATAGAAAGATATTACTCCTACTTGATTTTTTGGAAATGAAATAACTTTCTAAAAGTAATAGAACTTGATCTCTTTGGGATAACCCACAAAGAAACAATTATCAGATTTAGGAGAGATTTTATCTCAGAGTAAATGTTATACATAGGCCTCATAACCCCGAGTTCGTTAGAAAGACAAACTGGGAACCTTTCCACTTTATATCTCATACGGTGTCTTTTCTATGGCCTTTGATGGAGTTCTATTAAGCGTGAAAGAAGCGGTTTAAAGAGCATATCCCCAGAAGGATAACAAAAGGTCAACAAAACCCATCATTTATCGAACCATGTCAATTATGGTTCAATTCCTCCTTTCATACACGCCATTCAACTTCGATGTACCCGGTGGAGTTAGTTATGAGATAATTCCACAACACTTCAAGTGATCGTCAAACTCTTGGCTCAAATATTCACCGCCATGATCGGATCGAAATGCTTCAATTGTCTTGCCAAGTTGATTTTTGAGTTCATTCTAAAATTCTTTAAACTTTTCAAAGGATTCTGATTGATGCTTCATTAAGTAGACATATCCATATCTACTAATCATCAGTAAAGGTAATGAAGTATCCAAACCATCTAGCTTTTGTGATCATTCATCCACATACATCAGTATGGATGAGGCCCAAAAGATCAATGGATCTTTCACCTTTTCCTGTAAAAGGTGACTTTGTTATATTGCCTATCAAACATGATTGGTACACATCAAATGGCTAAAGTCAAAAGATGTTAGAAGTTCATCTTTATATAACTTCTGAATGTGTTTCGAGTTGATATGGCCCAAGAAATAATGCCATAGATAAATAGGATTACTATCACCCGATTGTAAGACCCTAATTTTGTCCCTAAGATCCTTCATGGCATCATAACATTGCATTTGCATTGCCTCAAGGATCATAAGCATCTTGGTTCCCTTTACCTTTGGGTGGGGCCTCTTGTGAGTGGTTTGAGATCACCAGGCATGCTTGATTTGTACATTATTGCTTTTCTTATTTTTTTTACTAACCAAAAGCACAAAAATATGTCACTAACATCTTTTGTTTATAGCTTGAGCAATCACAAGGTCAAAAGCCTCTAGGAGATCATAAGTATAAAGGTATGGCCAAAAGAAGATGAAGGCAAACATGGCAATGGTTCCCAAAGCTCTCATCCATCAAATATGCCTCCCTAGCATCTCAGTTCATCATTTTGATCAAAGCAAGTTAAAGGGTTTGAGGTTTATCTCCCAAGGAAACCCTAATTCATCAGATCATCCATAATGCCTTGCTCTTGAAGCAACCTCAACCCATGGTCAAATACAATAAAGGGAAGTTCTTTAATTCATCATTGCATGCATATTTGAACTTATTTGAGTGCCCTCAATCATCAATTCATCAAGATATGAGTTGTGGACTTGAGAAGTTGATCAGTCAATTCATTTGACTATTTTTAAATACACTAAGACCCAACATTTTATGTGTTGGTCAAATGGAGATGATCCCAAAATCAAAAATGTTCTTAAGGAAAAAGTGAACAACTTTCATGTTCATAAAAAATTGATTTGAAGCTTGGAAGGTCATCTCCCATTCCAAGACATTATAGGTCATTTTGACTGAAACCCTAATTTTGGGTTAACTTCCCAAGAACATAAATCATTCATTGTTTATGATTTTGAGGTGGGATCAAATGCATTGGAAATATTAAGATGTCTAATTCAAATGTTATGTTGAATAAAATTTCAAAATCTCAAAATAAATACATGTGATAATGCAAAACATTATAGGTCACTTTGGACCAAATGCATTGAAAAGAAAAAGGGTACAACTTCAAGTGCCCATAACTCTTTCATCAAAACTCCAAATGATGAAAACTTTAAGTCCATTTTGATTGTCTTAAAAAGATCTACAACTTTTATGTTGGAGGTGTTTTTATTTGAGGCTTTCATTATCAAAACAGAGGGGCTTGAACATTGTCCAAATTTGTAAACCTCACGTTTGCATGTTTTGCACCTTACACTTTAAACTCAAAATTCACTAACTTCCACACTTCAAATGGACTTTTTCCCAACATAACATTTGTTCCTTACATCAAGACCTTTCCAACCATTGCTCACATGCTCATGTTTGGATTTTGCAAATGGCATTTTCGAAGAGGAGAAGTTTTAGGCATATGCATTGCCAACTACACGTCCATTTCAGCTCAATTATATCTCAGATTGCATTTGGCATTGAGGTTGGGCCTTCTAATGATCATGCAAGCCCATGCAATGAATATCCATTTGCAATGCACACGGATTTGATCACACTTGCCTTGCCTCTCCATCTATAAATAGAAGCATCATTCCATTTAATTTCCATCCATGAATCAACCTGAAATGCTACTGAATTGAAAACCAAACCTCTCACCAAAGGAACTATTTCATTTTTCATTCAAATTTCTCAGATCTGAAATTCAACTAAATCTGGTTGAATTTCTAGATCTAAAGTTCCTAGACCTCTCTCTCATAGTCCATTGTACTTCTGTTTGGCCAAAGGAAGCAAGGAAGCAAGCTCAGATCACCACAATTCAAAGGTTCTCTTCAACTGGTTTTTTCTTCGAAACTCACTAATTCTTGACCTATTTTCTTGGCTATTGTGTTGTCTAAAGTCCTCTCCATAGAGGCATCATTGATGTGAATTCAATTTTCAAAATCTAACAAGTTCATGATGAACACCATCAAGTTTCAACCTCTGATTTCTCTCACTATGGAGATCTAGAGTAGAAATGGATGGTACAGGGTTGATGTACATCACCCCAGCTTTAATTTGGAACCTAGATCGTGGATTTTGGTTGAGTTTGGAGGACCTGCAACTCTGGCCGGAGCTTGAGTGCTCGCCGGAGAAGACGGTGGCGTTGGCCACCGTCCACCATGCCAGATTCAATCTGGATCGTTGGATGCATCTCCCTCATTTTAATCTCAGTCATAAATTTTGTTTACTTTCAATAATGCCACATGTTTCGCATTGACTAAAGCCTACCATGGAAGCGCGCATGTGGAGCGTCTGATCAGCCACGTCAATTAATGAGGCTTGATCAGACGCTCCTGGTTTTTTTGATTTTCCTATTTTCTGATTTAATTTCTTTTATTTCTTTTATTTTCAAAAATTCATATCTTCTTCATTTTAAATCCAAAAAATATGGGACCAATTGCATTCTTCCCCAAATAAATTCTAGTTTCTAATTTTGATTTTTTTACATTTTTATTTTGTCATTTGATATTTTTTTGTGAATTTTCTCTTTTCTTGTTGTTTTTAATTCAATTTAAATAGTTTTTGATATTCAAAAAATACAAAAATATTTTCCTAACCTATTTGAATGATGATGGATCTATGAAAAATATTCTCATCAATTTTTTAATTGATTTGAGATTTATTTGAGATTTTAGTTCAATTAGGTTATTTTTATTCATTTTTAATTGATTAAAAATAGTTTCTGACTTTTAAAAATGCTGAAATTTTTTGTCAAACTTTGTTTGACCTTGTTGAACTTGGGATAAATCACTTGGACCTTTCAAGGTTGATTTGAAGTGATTTTGAAATTCGACCTTTCTTTTATTTTTAATTCAAGTTTATTTTAATATTAAAAATGCCAAAAAATATTTTGCTTATTATTTGACCTCCAATCTTCATCCCATTTCTGGTTTCTCATTGTTTGACTTTGACCTTCAATGTCATTTGGTCAACACACATGGATTGGTACATTTTATTTCATCTTATGCACTTTATTCTTTCCATTTCCTTTTCCATTATCCATCTCTTTCTTCTTCTTCTTTTTCTTTTTTTGATCAATGAGTTGAAGGTTGATAAGTTAGCATTGATTAGGGAGACTTAATCTTCCTTGATTCAAATCTAATTCATCTTGATCAATTGATCAAGTGAATGGCTTTGCATTAAGGATAGGTTGTTTCCTAAATCATGCAAAAGACTTAAACCAATACAAGATCAATTCTCTTCTTCTTTTTGGCATGGCAAGTTGTTGGAACTTGGTTCACTAATCAAGACTTCTAACTTGTGTTGTTGCCTACATTATTATTGACCGACCTCAGATAGTTGTGACTTCTACATAAGTCCAATTACGATTGCTTAACATAGCGCTAAATTTGCCTTATGACACACTAACTATTAACACTAATCATTAACCATTAACATTTACTTTTTGCTCTTTACTTTTTATGCAATTTACTATTCTTGTACATATTATTCATTTGCTTTTTCCTTTGCTCACTTGAGCACATGTTTATGCTAATGTTATTTGCCTTTTGCTCACTTGAGCATATAATTGTATATATATCTTTTGTGCTTGTGTTTGTCTGTTTGTTGTGAACCAAATGCAAAGAATTGGACAAAATGGACTTAGATCTTAGGACTTTACCCAAGCTAATGGAGTTTGAAGAGCAACTAGGCTTCATGCCTTTAGAATGCTTAAATGTCAAAGAGCAACTAGGCCTCATGCCTTTAGAATGCTTAAAGCTTGAAGATGAACATCGAAAGGACCATATTCTAAACTTCCTCCTGTCCATTCTTTGATTGTTAATAGAACCTTTTGATATGTGTGTTTCTTTGTGCTAGGGATTTCCACTTGAGCCAAATTGAGGAACCATTACCATGAGCTCCTAAGAGAGAGAGATTCAAGACATTGAGGAACCTTCCAAGAGTTCATTTGATTGTTGATTGCTTGAGTTTATGCTTATGTGATTGCTTATTCCAAAGGATGGGAGCTACTTGGATCATCCATATGATCTCAAGAGAGGAACTCTTTTTTTGTGGTTTTGTTTCTTATCCCTCACCTTTTTCATTGCTTAGGATCTTAGCCATTCTTCTTCTTCCCTCCACTCTAACCCAAGCCAAAGCTTTTGTGCAAACATTTAATACTTATTTTCAACATTAGAAACCTAAGCCTTATGCTTTTGATTTTCAAATTTTGTTTTCTTAATACTCATTTTGAATTGAACTTCTAAGTCAACTTTGACCATTTTTGCAAATACTTTTCATTGGTAAATATAACCCATTCAAATGCTTTTGTGGTTTCCATGGCCACTTTCTTAAATAACTTTTTCATAACCTTTATCTATTAGGTTTGAGTTATCCTTGAGGTAGATGTAATACTCACCTATATCATTAGTGATGGACAATGAGTCTTCCATGCTTATTATAGGGTTAACCCCTCACTAGCATGTTGAAGTTATCCTCACATGGTGGATTTGTGGTTTTAGGTTGAGTTTTCTCCCTTGGATAACAAAAGACCTTAAGGCTTTTGGATCAATCAATCCACCAATTCATTTTGAGATTTTTACCCCGAACTACGAGGTTTTGATCCTAATCTTTTTTTTAAGATGGTACGTAGGCAATGGGTTTATCCATCCAAACACAAATGTAAATAAACTTGTATATTCTCTTCTCATCTCTTCAATCATGTTTGCACAAACAAATTTTTTCACAAAAAACAATAACCTTACAACAAGTATGAAAAGGGCTCCTTAGGAGTACCTAGGATGTTTTGGGTGCCTAACACCTTCCCATTGCATAACCAACCCCCTTACCCAGATCTCTGACTCTCTTTTACTAGTTTTTGATTTGATAAAACTTTTAGGTTTTTGTTCACTTTCTAACTATTCCTTTGGATAAATAGAAGTGTGGTGGCGACTCGACTTGTATGATTTACCTTGGATTTAGTAAATATCTGTAATTGTAACGAATACACCACTACACCGATCTATGTTTTTTACTGTCTTTGTTAAGGATATCTTTGTCTAAGTCTATATAATATAGACCATTATAATTTTTAGTGATGGCATAAAACCTTGAATTCAAGTAAATGGAGAAACAACATTTCTCAATGATAAATGAAAAACCTTCATTATCTAATACAAGAATGGAAATAATTTTTTTGGTAATAGCAGGAACGTAATTACAGTTATTGAAATTCTGGTATCAGATATAAGATGTCGAAGGTAATGTCACGACACTAATATCTGTTTACACAAACAGGATAAATATACAGAATGGTAAAGCACAAGACACAAGCAATTGTTCACTAAAATAGAATCAGTTCAAAGACTCTCCGTACACTTCAACAAGTTACATCTCACCTAATCTCTACCCGTGCAATTTCTACCTAAGCACTCTTAGATATGAGAACCCACTCACTTCCCTACAATCACACCTGTGATCTAAAACAACAATCCCATGAGAAAGGAAAACACTTCTCAATAACACACTCTTGATTTTACTTCACAGTTTCAATCAAGAAGACACACTCTTGATCTTGCTTAACAACTTTGATCAAGAAGACACACACTTGATCTTGCTTCACAACTTTGATCAAGTAGACACACTCTCTTGCTTAACAGCTTTAGAGTGACAAATTACAACCACAAATCAGTCCAATTCAATCATCAAAAGATGACTTGAATGGCTTACAAGTCTCACGACTAAACAGACACAAACCCCAGCTCTCTCTATATATTTTGCTCAGTATTGGTTGTGTTGTAAAACAGGTTTTCTAAGTCCCTTTTTATAGAAGCTTTCAGCTGGGCTTGGACATCTTGAAAACCCTAAATCTATTTTCCAATTAAATCTTTTCATAACAGCTGGTTAGATCTCCTTGGAAAATAAATAAATCAGGTTGTAATCCATGATTGAATGCGCCTGCAAATCAGATCTTCAATCATACATAGATTGCCATTAATTGTGCAATCACAAAACACCAGACATTCATACTGATTGTTCTATGTACAGTATGTCATTATATCGGGTCTGACATCCTGGAAAAATCCTGCATAATTCCATAATTCCTTTTATAACTTCCAGCAGGTACACAAACATCAGATGTCATGACATCGTGTATGACATCCTGATACAGTCCTGCATAATTATGTTTTTCATTTCAACTCCAGCAGGAACATAATATCAGAAGTCATGGCATTGTATATGGCATTCTGAAACAATCCTGCATGATTATGTTTCTTGAACTCCAGCAGGTACATAGGATATCTTATGTTAAGACATCACACAAAACATCTTGTGAACTCTCTTTGTTTTACCAAAATTGCTGCCAACACTTAGAACCAACAAACTCCCCCTTTGGAAAATTTTGGCTAAAACATATATATGTCCTTTTTTTTCACAAGAAAACTATCAGCAGTTAAACAACAGTTTAAACAGCAGCAGAAGCAACACAATTACTAGATATAGCTACTAGTAATACACACATGCACAAGGGTACTTCTCCTCCCCCTAAATTTGTGCAATAGAAACAGAATTACTAGTTATGGATGCAACTAGTAAGACACATAAATGCACAAGGGTACTCCTTCTCCCCCTAAATATGTGCACACATCAAACAACTTCCATGAAAATAATAGCTATTGTAACCACAACACCTGTAACAGCCAGAATGTCATTCTGACATCTGCTTCAACATCAACACATGTGCACCACATCAGACATCCCCGTTGACATCTGCAAACAGAACAAGATTCTGTTTTAACAACAAGCACATCTCCTTCAATAGTTGTCCTTCTGTTCAGCTACATACATCTCACAACTCCACAACTGCTTCCACATCAACATTTCTCCCCCTTTTTAGTCAAAATTGACCAAAGGTGACCAATTAGACAAAATAAATGTCAAAAGAAACCTCATCTGGGTGTGGGTCTCATGAACGACTTAACGTAGAAACATGCTACGCAAGCCTCATGACTATCCACTCTAAAACCTGTGTGTACGCTCAAGCCTGGGTAGTGGGCTTATCTCTCATAGAACAACCCACCCCAACAAACAACCAACCCAACAAATCCAGCAGATACAGCAATCATATGTACACAATGCAATAAGATAAAGCAGATAAATGTTGAAAGTAAATAACTATACAAAAGAATAAACACCCAACAAACAAGAAACTCACAAAAGCTAGGAGGGACTCACATAGGGAAATCGAGTCCCCAGCAGAGTCGCCAGTTGTCGTAACGCGAAAAACAACCGGCAGGAAAAAAACAGAAGAGCCGCCACCGTTCGTTATTTATCCCAAAGGAGGGAAAGGAAACGATCGAAGAAAACCCGAAGAGAGGAAAAGACAAGGTCTCGCAACCAAATCTAGGGTTCGGGAGTCGATTATGCGAAGGGAAGGTATTAGCACCCCTACGCATCCGTAGTACTCTATGGTATCCACTCTTGTTGTTCTAGTCTAAAGGGTGTAGGTATATCTAAGGTACTATCTTCTAAAAGAAGGTCAAAAGAAAATGACTCGCAAGGATGTCGCATCCACTGCCTATGTATCTCACTTGAGTATGAGAATCAGAGTCTTCGTAGCTCGGCTACCTATGGGCGAAAGAGAAGTGTGCTCGATAAGACATCACGTCTTATGCCTACGTATCTCATCTGGAATGAGAATCAGAGCAAAACGTAGTTCAGCTAACTACGGGAACAAGGGTCTCGATTGCAACTAGGGCAAGAGAAATGGAAGGTCTCGATCGCTACGAGGGTGAGAGAAAAGAATCACAGCAAGGGCAAAAGCAAGCAAGGATTAGTTGTTAGTCGTCAGTCAAACTCGGCAAGACATCGCGTCTTGTGCCTACGTATCTCATCTGAACATGAGAATCAGAGTTGCCATAGTTCGGCTAACTAGGGGTTAAGGATTTCCATCTGAACATGGACTTACAAAAGAGGACACTAGCTGTGTCAAAGGAAAGTGGGCAATGTGTTCAACGTCCTAGCAGTAGGTGTTGCAGCTCGCTGAATCGAGTCTTAGGCAGTTACCTCTTTGCAATAGAACGGACTGACATGCCACAAGATCGGAGACGCACGGAAGGTCTAAAAGTGGGGAAGCTCTGCCCTAGAGTTGTCATGCAATGTGGACCTATGTGTTAGGATTTACAGAGGGGAACATCTACCTAATGTTAGCATGCAAAGAATAAGGGAATTCTACCTATGTTATCATACAAAGGGTTCTACCTAATGGGTGCTACCTAAACGGAACAAGAGTCGACGGATGGAGCAAGGAGAGGAGCCACGGATATGGGTAGATGGCGATGCCTGAGGCGATCGACTTACAAGAGGATGGATGAATGTGTGTTGGTTCTGTTAAGTTTTGAAAATGATTACTCGACGTTGGATCGAGCTTTTGATCTTGTTTTGAAATGATTACCGGATGTTCGTTTTAATTCTTGTATTAACAGATGAATAAAGAATGAAAGAATAAATATTATACACTTTATAGGATAGGGGTACATTTGTTACGAATGGGGATGGTTCATGGCAATCAAACAATAAGAATATATGCCTCAATCATCATACAAGTAGGCAACAGTTATCAATCAAATCAGATAAGTAAACAGGTATATAATCAAATCAAAGAATCAAAGAATGAAATAAAGGAGCATTAATCAAGGCATGGGAAGTATGAACGTGTTAAACAATCAAGCAATAGTAAGCATGGATGAAAGAAACAAGTATAACAGATAACAGATGAATCAGACAGATGAAAAGATGCACAAAAAGGGTCCACTGAAATAATTAAATCAAGAAATGAGGTAAGGATCAGATAAAATCAAGATAAAAGGCCTCTAATACATGGCCTATGAGATGAACAAGGGAGGATCAAAAGATCTGGCAATCCCTAAATTAAACATTGATCATAAAGAAGTCAACTGAAAATTCGAGCCAACTTAATAAGTATCAAATAAATAGCAAATTAATCAGGAAAATCATGAAAAATTAAACTAAGTAAGGTGGGGTCAGGACGTCATCATCCCCCAAAAAGATTTTAAAACTAATGAAAATTAGTACATGAATTAATTGAAATAAAACAGAAGTCAAACCAAAAGTCAATCAACAAAAATAGGTTAAAATTAAATCAAGAATAAATTGAAAATGTGAAATAAAAATCTAAGAAGAAGTCAGGTTAACCATGGGGCAGTGGTCAACCTTCATCCCAAAAATCAGAAGCTGAAAATAATTTTAAGTTATAAAAATAAAATCAAGAATCAAATGTATGCTAAAATGGACCACTTAGAATGAATAATTAAAATAAAATATTAATACTAAATAAATGCAAAAATAAAAATTAAATAAAATTAAATAAGGCATCAAGCAATATGGAAAATATTTTTGAATATTTTTATGAACAAAGAAAACATTTTAAATTAATTAAAATCAAAATAGAAATAAATTGGGAATTAAAAAAGAACATGAAAAGGGAGGTGTATTAGCATTTTATGACTGAACTGGAAATAAGTGATATGCACTGATGGGCCAAAAACGAGGGGGTGTTAAAAGCAACCAGTGAAAGCCCATGATCCAAACCATAATTAAATCAGGGCGTGACATCTTAAAATGAACGTTTTAATTAAAATAACCATGTGAACATAAATCAATCGGTCACTTTCATTTAAGTCACTAAGAGACAAAAACCAAAACGGACGGACAAGATTAAAACAGAAGCGATGGATCCAAGGGCTCTCAAGACAACACGCAATCGTCTTCTTCCTTGAGCCAAACCCTAACCATAATCATGCAAAAAAAGCAGGAAATACAACATGTTTCTCTCAACTTCAACACAAAAATACGAACACTATAGTGCATCAAAAAACATGAAGCAAAGCCTAGATCTCAAGTACAAAATGCGATGATTAACATGGTAACTTTTTTTAGGTGAAATGGTAGCTTATTCATGGAGAAAAGTTAACAGCAAGGTGTCAGTATGAACACGGACATGAGCAAAAAATCAACAACACAACTCAACACCATGAACAATGCCTCGTACTGAGGGCTTCAGAAGTAAGCATAAGTACATGATTAGCATTGTAAACGGCAATGAAACAAGCATGATAATGAGCATAGATGTATCAATAAAATGGCTATGTAAATGGAGCAAGAGAATTACCTAGTGGAAGTCTAGTCCACTGCTTCTTGACTGTGGAGAGACTAGAAGAAAATGATGCTTCCTTGGTTCTTCAAGAGCTTCACCTCGAGAACTTGCTGAGAAATAAAAGCTGACACCAAATTAAGCTTTCCCTTTCTTGCTCGAAAATCCACTGCCCTCCTTTCATGCTTAGGGTTTCTTGCTTTAAGTACTGTGGGTCAAATACTCCTTAATGGGCTCTAAAATAATTTGTTTATCCATGGGGTGAGCAAGTGATACAAGTTAGTTGCATTTGGTGAGGTGTATTAGAAATGGGAAAGATGGAACGTGAGGTGCTGAGGTCAGGGTTTTGTATGACAAAACCAAGGTTTCTTATTTTGGCAAGACTTCTAGGTGAATGGAAATATGATGTATGGCCAAATAAGGAAAACAAAACATTGGCCGTGTAGTCTTGCATTTGTGCAGCATACATGGCTTGGTTTGGCAGCAAGCAAGAAATCAATTCAAGGTGGTGACTTTGTGGCAACATAACTTGATGAGCAAATCACAAATTGAGGAGATAATGCAAACAGTAGAGAGATAATATGGAGTATGGCATGTTTCATGTTGAGAATGGATGGAAATAATAAGTGGAAGAAGATGAAAAAGGAACCACAAGCTCATGTCACACCATTGCAAGATTGGTCGGGCAAGTTAGGCATAAATGCTGGGCACAAAAAGCAGGTCTAAGTGATGACTTTAAAGGTTAATATCTTGCAAATGAAACATCCTATGAATCTCATTCCAAAGGCATATTGGAGAGTATCTTTGATGTTCAAAGTTAAAAGAAATGGTGAGTAGAAGTAACCTAAAAAGAGGCCTAAAGTTGAGCAAAACTGAAAAAATGCAAGGTTGGCCAAGGTAACTTGAAATCTGCCTAGAAATTTCAAGTCATGGTACCGACTTTAAGTGAGTATATCTCTCAAACCATGGATCCAAATGAGATTACTCCAAAGGGAGGTGAAAGAGGACATGACAAGATATAATTGTTGTGAAGAAAATATTTTCAATTGGTGCCTTGAAATGCAAGAAAACTGGCCAAAAAGTTTGACAAAATTTAAAGATTTTTAGACTTAGAAATTTTTCTAAGTGTCCTAAAAATATGCCCTACTTTGACCAAGCATAACTTTCTCAATTTTGACCCAAATGGAGCAAACTTTATATTTATAGAAATATTTGAACAAGAGGAACAACTTTCAATTTGGAGAAATTTTCAGATGGAGCATTTATCTTGATGGAAAATGGGCTTAAAGTGAGTGCAAAATCATAAAAAAACTTGGCCAAAATGGAAAGTCAACCATTTCCAAATTAAGTAACTTTTCCAATTCCTGATTAAATGACGAATCCATGATTCAACCTTGATCAAATTTCACATGTAGGCTCCCCTAGGCATGAATTTTGATATTCCACTCTCAAAAAGTCAGGAGTTGACTTTTCTGGCCCCATAGTTGACTTTTCCCAAACTGTCTGATTCCCGATTCCAGTGATCAATTGAAGCACTTCTGGCTCAAATAAAAAACTGATTTTTTTGTATGTAGACCCTTATGGACATATAGAGGGCCATGGAAAAGAGTTTCACCCAAAGAATCAGAAATAAACTGATTTTATACCAAACCCTAATTTTAGGGCAAAATTAATCGGGAACTGATTGCACTGCTTACCAATGGATCTTTCTGAGATAATTGTGAGTCTTCCTAGGCCAAGATGCCTCTCCAATCATGACATGGATGATCTCCTCTACTTCCAACCAAATATTGCCTGTTGCAGGTAGTCATGAAACCCTAATTTCCTGATTAAATCCAAATGAACACTCTGATAGCTCTGAATCCTTCACTGATAAACTGAGGATCATAATAAGATGCCTGGAGCCCCCTGAGACCCTTGAGACTTGTATACTTAGAGAATGAAGTCCAATTCTCAATATTTCTATGTGTGGTCTCCTTCTGTTAAGGAGTGATCAATCAAAACCTGATTTCCAAGTCACTAATGCAGTATGCAATGAGTATGACCTAATATAATGCCAATGAAGTGTGAAACATAATCCCATGCTTCCAGGAAAAATTGTAGGGTAAATTTTGGGGTATTACAGGGGGAACCATCAATCAGAGGAAGAAGTATTACCTTCACCTTCAGAGCTTTCAGAGCTGCCACTGGATTGGGCTTTTGACCTCTCTCTTGAGGTATTTGCATCTGAATCCTTACCAGCCTTCTCCATTTATTCCTTTTCCAAGCTACAAATAAGAATATCCAAAGCTTCTTTTCTTGCCTTGGCCACCCTTATATCATTATCCAATTCCTTGCAGGTTTCTTTTAATTGATCAATTAAGCTCCCTTGAGATGGAGGCTCCATTCTGGCAGATGTCATGACAACATCATTGACATGACTTCCCTCAAAAAGCTTATAGTGAATTAATAGAGGGGACTTTCTCCTGCTTGGAATGTCACTTGTACTCAGAATGCCTGGTTGTTGGCTCAAGATAATGCCACAAATAATGGAAGGGAAGGCAATGAGCAGCTTCACAGCATTTGTGGAGGCATGTCTGATGGTTTGATCAAATATAAACCTTCAAAAGTCATAGTTTATCTTGGTTCCAATTGCATGAATGATTCTTCCAAGACCAATGGAGATGGTAGAGATATGATTAGTAGGCACCCAGTTGGCTGAACCAATCTTGTGTAAGATGGCATATTTGACAGTGAGCTTTCCAGCTGATAAATGATTCCTAATAGGCCATTCCTTAACTTGGCCAGCTGTAATAATCCTACAGACCTCATTGTCTGTAGTCTCTAGATACACTCCTCCATCAGTTCCTCTTCCTAGGTGTCGCAACGCGAAAAACAACCGGCGGAAAAAGACAAACAAACAGAGCCGCCACCGTGCGTTATTTATCCCAAAAGAGGGAAAGGAAACGTTCAAAGTAAACCTGGAAAGGAAATGGTCTTACGACCGGAGATTACAAGGATCGGGAGTCGGTTACGCAAGGGGAAGGTATTAGCACCCCTCACGTCCGTCGTACTCGACGGGATCCACGCTCAAAAGAATAAAATAAGGTTGCTAAATAAACTGCTCAAAGAATGCACAAACACTGGAATACAACACAGGTGAAAGACGGAGGAAGGTAACTCGGCAGGATGTCGCATCCTGGGCCTACGTAGTTTGTCAGAAACAAACATCAGAGTCAACGTAGTTCGGGGAAATGGGAAACGGGCTCGCTAGGATATCGCATCCTATGCCTACGTATCTCATCTGGAATGAGAATCAGAGCTACCGTAGTTCGGCTAACACACACCGAAACAAAACACACACCAAAGACGCTGAGACGTCAGAGCAGACACACAAATGGAAACAGACTGCCAATGGCTGGTCTTACGTCCGACTCCAAACAAAATAAACACAAACAGGAAACCGAATGCCAATGGCTGGACTTACATCAGACTCCAAACACACCACAAATAGTAAACGGAATGCCAATCGCTGGTCTTACATCCAGCTCCTAACACACATAAAACGCAACAGGAAACCGAAGGCCAATAGCTGGACTTACATCAGACTCCACACAAACAAGCAATCGCTAACCAGCGAACACCAAAGGTAGAAAGCAAATTGATAAACTAAAAGGGAGTCTGGAACTCGAGCCTAGAAGTTGTCAAGCAAAACACACAGAAAAAGAAAAAAGGGCGCCCGGAGAGGTCTCGCACGATCTCCTGCCTACGTGCCTCATCTGGTATGAGGATCAGGGCAACGTAGTTCCCCTTAACAGGGGAGAAACTTTCTCCTAACCAGAGACCGGGAAATAACAAACTAATAGGGAGACTGACTCGAGCCTAAAAGTTGTCATGCAATCCATAATGGTCCTAGGTTGAGGTATCTGAATCAAAATCTAACTCGCACAGGCAGCAAGTCAATTCAAACATCAAGTAAGCAAACACAAGCACAGGAGAGCAAGCACAAACACTATATGCAAACAAGTGGCTCATACAAGGCTGGGCTTTAGTCAAGGGGTCAAATCAACCTCGACAAACAAGCCGGTTCTGTTATGGGTGTTTTGAGCTCTTAACCCTAACATTGAGAGTTAGGGTGAAGCAGATGAAAAGGTAATAAAGGTAAGACCTCATAGCTCTTAACCCGGGCCTGGGTGAGCTTCAATCAATGAAGGTGTGGGAGTCCAGAATGGGGGACTCTACTCCACAACAACTGACTCTATATACAAGATTTTGGGTGTTTATTCAAAATGCATCAGCACGTAGTGCGAGCAAGATGAAAGACTCAACTAAATAGCAGGGGATGGATTGCACATCCCTTCTATCTGCCAATGCCTCTTCACTTAGGAGGTCTTTACATGTACAAGGCACAAAGATAAACAAGCACAAACATTGCCTCTTAAGGAGGGCTTCAGACAGGTGCCTGCCAAAATAACATGACAGGTCTTCCAGACTACATGGAGTTAAGGAAGTTACCTAAGTGGTATGCCAACCACAAGCAAAGCAAAGCAACTCAAATAATGAGTTAAAGCGGCTAAAGTACCTGTGAGAAAAGCTAAACAATCAGTACTATGTTCAGACAAACAACCAACAGTTAACAGATAACAACAGACAGACAATCCCAATATGTACAACATGTAAGCCACAAGGCAAACACTCAAGTGATTCACCAAAGGACCAACAAAAGAACCAAAGGTTAGCAAACATAGAAAATAGCCAAGCTCAAATGATGAGGCAACATCAATCATGGAGATGAATGCTTGAACCTGAAATTCAAAGCTCAAATGTGAGTACAAACCCCTAGGGCAAAGCCTAGGGTCAAAGGTGAATCAAAAAGTCAAAACAGAACTTGATATTCAACATGAAGCAACTACATTCAATCAAGAACATGTCCTAAAAAGGACCAAGTCAAAATCATCAAGCAAAGTCATCAATTGCACAAGATAAGGCAAAGGGTACACAAGGTGATCACACTTGGACATGAAGAATCAAAATTCCATATTAAATCAGAAATGACTCAAACAATTCTAGAAATTTTCATGAGTACATAACACATCAAACACAATCACCATGCCAAAAATTATAAACAGAGGAGCTCAATTGATAAGACAATGAAAATGGAGAAGATCAACATCAAATTGTGTGACACACATTGTCACACCACACATTCATGTGCCTAAAACAGAAATGAAAAATGAGAAAAATACACAACCAAGCCTCAAACATCCGCCAACATGTTAGGAATCAGTGTACCAAATTTCAAGTCAATTGGCCAATGTATGAGCATTTTACAATAGAATGAATGAAGCATGTCACATTTTGCATCATGATCAAATAACAATTCACCAGTCAAAATCCATACATGATAAAATCAGGAAAATCACATGATAAAATACTAGACATCTCAATGAACATTTGAAAAAACATTGCATTCAATTTGGAGCTATTTTCAATTAGTTATGATTTTTGGAAGTTTGAAAAAAATATTGAATTAAAATGTGACATATGCATGATAATGGAGGGAAATGAAGTGAATTTGAAAAACGTCTCATGCTGGAATCGAAGTGAGGGCGCGCTGGGACCAGAGAAACCCTAGCGTTGGTACGCGTATGGTATGCGTACGGTTCAAAACACAGCATGCCATACGCGTATGGTACGCGTACGGTGCGTGGTGGTTTCCACCGTCTTCTTCGCGAAGACGGTGGCGCTACAGTGATCATCACCAGAAATATTTTCCAGAATTAGCCAAAATTTACATCATTCGAACCATTATGCAATGAGGAACATGAATCCATCATCAAATCATGCTAATTCATCACAACAAATGCAGATCGAGCGAAAACAGTTTGATGCACAAAACTTTAATCAAGCATATCTCACTCAATAATCATCCATTTCACACGAATTTTAGCTCAGATTAACCAGCAAGCAAAGATCTACAAGATTATACACATAAAAACAAGAATTATGCTACTCGAAAATCTGACCTCTTGAAGAGCAGTTGTTGAATTCTGGTGATTCAAGGCCTGGAAAGCTGCAAATTCACTCCTGAGTTCTTGTTATGAAGCTTTGTGAAGAAATTGGAGCTTGTAGTGGCTTAAATCTTGCTCTAATCTGAACTTCCATGTTTGTGTTCTTGAACTTGCACAGCACGATTCTGGTCCAAATTTGATGATCCAATGCTTGATCTGTACTAAATCAACACCAGAGAACAAGAATATGGAAGAAAATTGAAGGCTTATGTGGAAGAAATTTGAATTTTGGTTTAGAGAAAAAATGGAGGGAAGTTGATTTTAGATCTAGAAATGATGAATAATTCTCCAAATTCTGTTATGATTATGTATATATACTCTATGCTAATCACATTCTAATCAAAATTAAGCAAGGTTAATTGTGATTAAGTGAAAATAAGGTGTTTTGCCAAAAATGACATTTTGCATGGTGCATGGAGAAAATGGACGTGAACAGTAACCAATGGATGATCAATTTCACTTAAAATCTTCCAATTAACACAATGGCAATGGTGATTTGTTCCCATGATGCACCAATTTCAAATTTAGCATTTTCCCTCCAAAATAAGCATGAATATGCATATGATCATAAGATGAATTTTCATGCAATGTGATGAATGCTTTGGAAAGTTCATGTCATGAGAAGAATTTGGCAAAAAGGAACACTCAATTTGGAGTTATGAGTCAAAAGTTATGCCCTTTTGAAGTTTCAAGCACACTTGGCAATGATTTGATCATATCTCCTCAACCATTCATCAGATGCTCATGATCTTGGACTTTTTAGAAATGAGAGAGAAAGATCTTTAACTTCCATGTTGACCAAAAATTCATTTGAAGCTTCTTTAACGTTGGAAAGTCAAGTTGAATATGGTCCAAAATCTTGCCATTTTTGGAAACTTTCAATTACAGGTCACTTTCCATTTTGGGAAACTTTTGCCCTGAGTTCAAATTCTTCAAGATAGAGGTTTAAAATGAACCTCTTTGGAACATGAATGAGATGAAAAAAATCAATTTCCCAGTTCAAAACCCACAGTTGACTTTCTGTTGACTTTCTGGTTGACAGATGACTTAGAAGTGCTCTGATCAACTTGAGCCTCAACCACTTGAGGAATTGGCTCCAAAATGACACCCTAGCTTTTCTAAGCTTCTCCAAATAACCATGTGATCTCCATATCAATAGAATACTTCACCTCCTTGAAAATCCCTGATTGGAATAGAAGTCATTGACTAGGGTTGACCAGAGGTCAAAACCCTAATCCAGAGGAATCTGAGCATGAACAATGAACCCCTTGAGGATGACATAACCATGATGATGATGATGTACCCTTGCAATCAAGATAATGCTCAACCTCCTTGAAGAACCAAGAAAACCCCAATTGAAGCACAAACCCTCAGATGGCTAGTGATTAATTCAATAAGACCCTCAGGCTTGAACCATACAACCTCTCCATCTCTGACAAGACCTTGGAGGATGACCTCTTATCCACATGATATGCAATATGCAATGACTAATGCCCTAAATATGAAATGCAATATGCTAAACTAGTCCCAAGTAGAGGAGGGCAAATTTTGAGGTGTTAAAGCTGCCCCTATTCAATCCACTGTGAACCTGTCGATATGAATAGCCTCGGCTTTCAGATGATCAGGGTGAAGAGTGATGGAATACCAAGAACAGACGAACAATTTGCACTCTGCTGGGAAAATAATTAACAATGCCTGTCAGAATCGGCAAAGAAGCGATCTCAAAAGAAGAATCTGTCTGGTACGGAGAAATTCGGCCTGAGTACCGAAAAGAAATATTGACCTGGATACCAAAATAAATGGTAACACAGGAACCACCATGGCCTGAACGTCGCTCGTCAGTCTGAATACCTGAAACCTGGCCTGAATGCCTCCTTCGGCCTGAACACCGGAAAATCTGGTCTGAATACCCAGCTCGGCCTGAACACCGGAAAATCTGGTCTGAATACCCACCTCGGCCTGAACACCGGAAACCTGGCCTGAATGCCGCAAGCTGCATCGATCTGAACTTCGGAAGCTTCTTCGATCTGAACATCGGAAAATCTGGTCTGAATACCCGCCTCGGCCTGAACACCGGAAACCTGGCCTGAATGCCTCCTTCGGCCTGAACACCGGAAAATCTGGTCTGAATACCCAGCTCGGCCTGAACACCGGAAAATCTGGTTTGAATACCCGCCTCGGCCTGAACACCGGAAACCTGGCCTGAATGCCGCAAGCTGCATCGATCTGAACTTCGGAAGCTTCTTCGATCTGAACATCGGAAAATCTCTTGCCTGCCAGCATCGGCAGAAGTAAGGAAAAGTGATGAATGAGACGGCCCGCGGGTCAACAATTCATGTTGGGGATAATAAGCCATGAGCATGCCATCCCTACTTAATCCACGATGAACGAACAATTTGCGCTCAGCTGGGGATTATTCTCTTTCTCTTTTTTTTTTGCTTTTCTTGAACCCCAAAACTTCTTTTTATTTCCATCTCCGCCCGACATAAACTCTTCCTCCAATATCGCACTACTGAGGAATATTATCGATCTAACGTCATGATGATAAACTCCTCAGAGTAACATCTTCCCCATCTGGCGACACCAATCCTCAAACAGTAACCACGTCTTGAGACTAGCTTATGCTTGCAATGCTTATGCATGATGATGATTTTTGTAGCGTAGTGCTCCATAATCATGGAAATTCTACGCAATTAGCTATGCAATATGCTATGCTTATCTAAATGATGAATGCATAAAAAGTATCCCCCTCAAGGGACTCTACTGGGGAGCTCGAGGCACTCTGCTGAGGAACTCGACAACACTCCAACCTCCACCCTGCTGGGGAATAGCACTGCTGCTGGGAAAAAGACCACCCTCGCCAGGGATGACCTCCACTGAACCCGATCCGCTCGGGGACTCCGCTGGGGAAGAAACCACCAACACACTCCGCGGGGAAAACAACAATCTTCGACCTGCTGGGGGGAAATAACAATCTTAACCCTGCTAGGGGAAATAGCCACCTTCCGGCCTGGCTGCTGAGGAAATATCAGTCTCGAAACTGCTGGGGAGATAACAATCTCGACTCTGCTTGGGGAAATAAGGAAAGTCTGGCCCAGAACACCCATCGACTCGTCGAACCCTGGTATTCAACATCTAAAACCAGTGTCAGCTTTCCACTCTTGAGAGCTCCCAGACTCGTCTGGACTTTTCTGATTCATCACCTTGTACTCTCGCCTTCTCCGTACTCCACGGAGATCGAACTCCCTGGATTCATACAACCTTTCCAGTCCTCAGACTTTGAAGAGTCTTCTTGATTAATCCCCCAGGATCATCGTCATCCTCCTGCCGTCTTTTCACCATTTTTCAACTCATTGTCCCTGATTGGACTCCACGAGGATCTTTTGTCAAAACGAACGCTTCGCGTCACAACCTGCAAGTGAGTGAAAATATCTAACAGCACCTGCAAAACAGATCATTAGATAAAAACGTTCCCCAAGCGTGCCAAGATTTCAACACCTGGGTCACTCCACCTTCCGAATAAGATTTCAAGTTTTCAATCTTATGAACATGCATTGGAAGGGATCTCCATGTTTCAAAATACAAAGATTCTTTATCAAAATAAACGGATGTTTTTGCAATCAAAGCGGTAATGAAAATCAAAAACACAATTATTTGACTGAATATGCTTTTTATTAATTGAAAAAGATGGCTCGAAAACCGAGCAATACACAGGAAGCAATTCCTGAAAAGAGGTAATTGCGCACAAAAGGAAAATCTATCCTAATGGCAATGTGAACCCGTGATCTCATCGAGTTCCAACTCGGTTACACCCCATATGTCCTCAAGACTCTCCGTGCTTTCTGCATTCTGAACAAGATGCTTCAGACTGACCCTTGTCGGGGATTATCCATGTCATATCCACAGTGTAAACGATCATGCTGGACGCAGTTGTTCGTTTCAATCCCTCTTTTGCCTGGACCGCCCTTTCGGGTTTTCAGTCCACCGGGATACCCTTTTTTGCCCAAGCCGCCTTTGTAGGGTTTTCGACTTGCCGGGTGTACAATTTTTCTTTTTATCCCTAATTTTTGCCCGAACCTTTTATTTCTTTTTTTTCTGGTTCGCCGGGATGCCCATTTTTGCCTGGACTATTTTATTCTTTTCGTCCAGCGGGTCTCTTATACGAAGTATTTTTTAACTGCGTCCGCATTCACAGGGGATGGAAAATCCTCGCCATCCATGGTCGTCAACAACAAAGCTCCACCAGAGAAAACCTTCTTGACCACGAATGAACCTTCATAATTGGGTGTCCATTTGCCCCTACGATTGTTTTGAGGAGGAAGGATCCTTTTCAATACCATATCACCTACATGATATACACGAGGTCGCACCTTTCAGTCAAAAGCACGCTTCATTCGCTGCTGGTACAACTGCCCATGACAAATGGCCGCCAGCCTTTTTTCCTCAATCAGGCTCAACTCTTCGTACCGAGTCCTTACCCATTCAGCCTCTTGCAATTTCACGTCCATCAGGACTCTCAAAGAAGGAATCTGAACCTCAATTGGTAACACGGCTTCCATTCCATACACAAACGAGAAAGGCGTTGCCCCAGTAGACGTACGCACCGAGGTTCGATACCCATGTAATGCAAATGGCAACATCTCGTGCCAATCCTTATAGGTCACAACCATCTTCTGCACAATCTTCTTAATATTCTTATTGGCTGCCTCAACCGCCCCATTCATCTTCGGACGATAAGGAGAAGAATTGTGATGCTCGATCTTGAATTCCCGGCACAACTCTGCCATCATCTTATTGTTCAAATTATAACCATTATCAGTAATGATTCTTTCGGGAATCCCATATCTGCAAATAATGTCTCTTTTCAAAAATCTGGCAACGACTTGCTTCGTCACGTTTGCATAAGAGGCTGCTTCCACCCACTTGGTGAAGTAATCAATAGCCACTAATATGAACCGGTGCCCATTCGAAGCCGTAGGCTCAACCTTCCCGATCATATCAATGCCCCACATAGCAAATGGCCACGGAGACGACATTAAAATCAACGGATTTGGAGGCACGTGCACCTTAACAGCATAAATCTGGCCTTTATGACACTTCCGCACGAAGTTGAAACATTGGGCCTCCATCGTCATCCAATAATAACCTGCCCTCAGCAGCTTCTTCACCATTGCATTCCCACTGGCATGGGTACCGAACGACCCCTCATGAACCTCTTTCATCAACTGGTTTGCTTCTTTATCATCAACACATCTAAGCAAAACCCAATCGAAATTCCGCTTGTACAAAACCCCATCCTTGTTCAGATAGAACACCATGGCCAACCTCCTCAGAGTCTTTCGGTCTTTTTTGGATGCTCCCTCGGGATACTCTTGGGTCTCCAGATAGCGCTTGATATCGTAGTACCACGGCTTCTCATCATCAGACGCTGTGTCAACAGCAAACACATAAGCCGGTCTATCCAGACGTCCCACCTCAACACTAGGGAACTGATTCCACCACTGCACCTTAATCAAGGCAGCCAAAGTAGCCAAAGCATCTGTAGGAGAATTGCCATCCAAGGCGCAACGGAATTTAAAAAATTCTCCATTTAGTGATCTTTACGAATGGGCATGATCAGTGATAGAATCGTTACCTCTTGTGGCGATTCAAACCTTTGGTGCAGATCTCTGATAATGATCAAAACCTTTGATACAGATCCACGGGGCGATCACGAACGTTGAACGATGACAACGTCTCTAGTCAGTCCACACGAACGGATTCCTTCAATCGCAGTGCTAGCTGTTATGAATGAAGGCTTTGAGTGAGAGAGAGATACGAAATTCCAACTCTTCAGTTGTGTTTTCTGTCTCAGTGAGTTACAATGCTTCTACCCAAGGGGTTCTATTTATAGAACCACTTGTGTGGGCTTCAAGCCAAAAAGCCCACTTAAGTGCATTTTGGCTCATATCTCATAAAATGCCAAAATCACTTAAGTATTTGGTACCTTACCATATTTCGTATTCTACTTAAGTATACTGTACCTTACGATGTTCATTAATTATTCTATCTCTCATCAATCCGTCCTTTGTGTGTGACCATATAGGTTTTCGCGGCGTAGGCAATTATATTAAATCACGCATTTACATAATAAACAGTGAGCGGTATCTAGCAACACATCACTGCTACCCAAGTCACGAAAATGTCATGTGATCTGACAAAACCTCCTGTGATAATAATTATGTGTATAATTACCCCTTTGCCATTATGTCTATATTGAACACAAGGTATAGACCGTGTCACCCTTGTCCAGTTCAATATTGGGCCCATAGACATTTATCCTGTTACGCAGGATTGGCAAATTCCATCTAGGACACTCATGTCCCTCAGCATGCTTCGTGGAGTACCCATCAACTGTCTTTATGGTTATCCAGTTACGGACAACGTTGGATCAGCAATAAAGCACTCGACTCTACATCTAGGATCCATAGTGGTTTCAGGTCGAAGAGTGGTATACACTATTATCACCATGAGAATAACTTATGACACTTTGCATAACTTTCTATATAGTATTCTCATAGCGGGTCAATCCGGTATAAATATTACTCCTAATATTCATACCTATGTTTAAGACTTGATAACTCTTTATCCATGATCCATGAGATGTGATCATCAGTCTACAAACATAATAGTCTTAATGCTTTAATGTTATCCCACTTCACACTAAAACTCGACTACGGATACTTTAAGAATAGTGTCCTTATGTTTAATGTGTTCTCATGATTAAGTCACACTTAATACATTAAACGGACTATCTATTCCAGGGACTTTATTAATCATCCATAATAAAGAAAATGCCTTTTAATTATTAATAAATAATTCGATACAAGTACCAAAAGTATTGGCCTCTAGGGCTTATACCAACAGCATCTGCCAAAGGGTTCTCTTCTCTCGGCACATGGTGTAATTCCACCTTGGTGAAAAACGTCAACAATCTCCTCGTATAATCCCGGTATGGAATTAAATGAGATTGATGCGTATACCATTTCTCGTTAACCTGATTCACAACCAAAGCTGAATCTCCATATATACAAGGTGCTTGATCCGTAAATCAATCGCCTCCTCAATCCCCAAGATGCAAGCTTCATATTCAGCCACGTTGTTGGTGCATTCAAATGTTAGTCGGGCAGCAAAAGGAATGTGAGATCCTTTCGGCGTAACCAAAACAACACCAACACCGCTACCATTCTTGTTAACGACCCCATCAAACATCAGAATCCATTCGGATTCAGGGTCAGGCCCCTCCTCCGGGATTGGTTCCTCACAATCTTTCGATTTGAGAAACATGATGTCCTCATCAGGGAATTCAAACTTCATTGGTTGATAATCCTCAATGGGTTGCTGGGCGAGGTAATCAGACCATACACTCCCCTTGATTGCTTTCTGAGAGGTATACTGAATATCATACTCAGTCAAAATCATTTGCCACCTCGCAACCCGTCCGGTCAATGCTGGTTTCTCAAAAATATACTTGATCGGATCCATCTTGGAAATCAATAAAGTGGTATGAACTAGCATATACTGTCTCAGTCAGCGAGCAACCTAGACCAAAGCACAACAAGTTTTCTCGAGGAGTGAATATCTTGTTTCACAGTCGGTAATCTTTTTGCTAAGGTAGTAAATGGCATGCTCTTTTCGACCAGACTCGTCATGCTGCCCCAATACACACCCCATAGACCCCTCAAGGACCGTCAAGTACATAATTAACGGTCGTCCCTCCACAGGAGGCATCAGAATCGGAGGCTCCTGCAAATATTCTTTTATCTTTTCAAATGCCGCTTGGCAATCGTTATTCCACCTGACCGTTTGATCTTTTCTCAACAACTTGAATATGGGTTCACACGTGGCAGTTAGATGAGATATGAACCGTGAAATGTAGTTCAATCTACCTAAGAAACCACGAACCTCCTTCTCTGTTCTCGGTTCAGGCATTTCTTGTATTGCTTTTACTTTAGCAGGATCAACCTCAATTCCTCTTTTGCTCACAATAAACCCCAGCAACTTACCGGACCGCACCCTGAAAGTGCACTTATTCGGATTCAACCTCAGTCTGAATTGTCTCAACTGGTCAAACAACTTGGCCAGATCTACCAAATGCCCCTCTTCTGTCTGGGACTTCGCTATCATGTCATCAATATAGCATTCGATTTCATGATGAATCATATCATGAAACAAAGTCACCATGGCTCTCTGGTAAGTAGCACCGACGTTCTTGAGACCGAATGGCATCACCTTATAGCAAAAAGTTCCCCATGGTGTGATGAACGTTGTTTTCTCCATATCATCTGGCGACATTTTGATTTGATTATAGCCAGAAAAGCCATCCATGAAGGAAAACACTGAGAATTGAGCTGTATTATCCACCAACACATCAATGTGAGGTAATGGGAATTCATCCTTCGGGCTAGCTCTGTTCAGATCCCGGTAATCCACACACATTCTCACCTTTTCATCCTTCTTCGGCACCGGCACAATATTCGCGACCCAAGGTGGATAATTAGTGACAACGAGGAAACCAGCATCCAACTGCTTCTGAACCTCCTCTTTAATTTTCATGGCCATCTCAGGTCGAGTTCTGCGCAACTTCTGCTTCACTGGAGGACAATCTTCTCTCAATGGTAACTTGTGCACGACGATATCGGTATCCAGCCCTGGCATATCTTGATAAGACCAGGCGAAGATATCAATATATTCTTTCAACAGCGCTACCCAGATTCACAACCTCAACTTGCTCCTCATGCGGCTGAATCACCTTCTCCTCTTGTTTCAATAACTTGGCTAATTCCTCCGGCAGTTCACAATCATCTTCGCCTTCTTCTTCGGCATGATAGATCGGATTGTCGAAGTCATATGAGGGTGTAACAGGATTGTTATCAATGAGATCCGGAGAATGATCGCATCTGCATGAATGTTGATTCATGCATTGCTTTAGAACCGGAGCGAAGCAAATTGAAAAAGGAAAATGAAAACAAACATTGCCATTTTTTTATTTTTTTTTTAAACTATAAAAATAAATGAAAAACAGGGAACACCGCTTTTAATGAAAAAACAACATCCTTTTATTTATGATGCAAATTTTGCAAAATGAAACACATGAGGTGGCCCTTACAATGAACCATTACGTTTCGGGCAAAACGTATGGCTTTCATGCAGACAGAATTGAAAAACAGGAAATATTACTCTTCACGTAGAGTGACAGTGATGATCTTTTCGGCCTTCCAGTTCTAGATCTCCATCCTTGGTACGCACGGTTTTATCCACTGATCAAGCTCACAGTCACTGTCGACCTCTTCACCCACCATACAGATGTGATCTGGATCCAGCATTCCAGCACTGGTGAACGTGAATGTTTGACGGCGTCCTCTGCTCTGCCCAGACGAGCCTCGGCCCGGCTAATAACCAACCCCAAACCTGTCTTCTTTGGCAGCGATATCAATCATCTTTCCCCTACCTGGGGCCTCTCCATTCTTCACCACCTCAGCAGCCTGTTTGTGCGAAGAAATGGACGGCTTCTCCTCTTTAGCAAAAATAGCATTTTCCACCTTGACGGTTTCGAATGCCTGACTTGGCGTTTCAACAATTTCACCGTCCATTTCAGCATATTTGAACGATGATAGGTGGCTGACGAAGATGTCTTCTTCCCCACAAACCGTGACGACCTGCCCGTCCCAGATGTACTTCAGTTTCTGGTGTAAAGACGAGGTTACTGCCCCAGCAGCATGTATCCATGGGCGACCCAACACGCAACTGTATGCCGGCTGAATATCCATGACATAGAATACGGACTTAAACACCTCGGGCCCGATCTTCATAGGGAGCTCTACTTCCCCAAACACAACCCTCTTCGAACCGTCAAAAGCTCTCACAACCAGGTCAGTGGGCCTCAACACCACTCCTTCACAATCCAGCTTTGCCAAGGCTTTCTTCGGCAACACATTGAGCGATGAGCCGGTATCCACCAACACGTGTAAAAGCACCGCTCCTTTACACTCCATCGCAATGTGTAATGCCCTATTATGGTTCCGCCCATCCACAGTCAAATCCAGATCAGTAAAACCCAGCCCATGGCTGGCATTAACATTTGACACCACCGTCTCCAACTGATTAATTGTGATCTCCTGAGGAACATAGTCTCTCTTTAGTATTCTCAATAAAGCCTCCATATGCCCTTCGGAGCTTAACAATAAGGACAAGATTGAGATCTTGGATGGCGTTTGCTGCAAGTGGTCAACAAGCTTATATTCTGACTTCTTGATGATTCTCAAAAATTCTTCAGCTTCATCATCAAGTTCTCTTTCCGACCCACCAGGCGCCGGTGTCACCACAGGAGTACCCTCATTTACCACCTCCTTCCCTCTTGCCCTGGCTAAAGCCTCGGCCTTATTTTTCTTTTCTTTCTCTCCATCCCCACTCCTCAAAGCGTCGGGTGCAAACAACCTTCCACTGCGAGTGAAACCATTGGGTCCGGCATTATCCACCTTTGAAACGGTGGTTTCACCTCCAGTCTGATCATCCAACTTCTCCCCATTGCAATAGACCTCTCCACCATAATGCCACGACACCGCATCATCATTGTCATAAGGAATTGGCCCAGGTACCGTGATGGTAACCGGAGCCGCATCTGCCAGCGTTGACAAATCAACCGGGTCAAAGTAGATGGTTATGGTGGAGACATCTTCTTTCCCCGAATCAACCTTCTCAAATCTGAGGCTTCCCTCATCCATCATGCTCTGAACAGCTTCCCTCAACAAAACACACCCCTTATGAGCAACGGTACACGTAGCACAATAATCATCACAGCCTGGGAAGACCCTAATCTTCAACAATTGTCTTTTGACCTCAGTGTCGCACCTCGAAAAAATGGGGATACGACTACAAAGCGAAGCGCAAACGCACGCTCGCAATGATGGACTGAACAGAGTCGCCACCGAACTTTATTTATCCCTAAGAAGGAAAGGGGAAATATCGATAAAACCCAAGACAAAGAAAGGATAAGATATGGTCATCGCAACCAATATCAGGGTTCGGGAGTCGATTACGCAAGGGGAAGGTATTAGCACCCCTCACGTCCGTTGTACTCAACGGGAACCATTAGGTTAATTGTGTGCGTTAGTGTTAGTTGAAATATTAGGCTTTTCGAATTATTAGGTGGGAAAGAAAGAATAAAAGAGAGGAAAATGTTTTTGGATTTTTGACGAAGGACTAAACCTAAGTTTTTTTATTAGTGGGCCTGACAAGATTTATAAATCCTGCTCCTACGTATCTCAAAAGAGAAATCAAGGCTTACGTAGTTCTGGATAGAAAAATGTTTGTTTGTTGGTCGATTTTAGCGAAAGCTATACTGTATTAATCGACGAAAACATTGTTTTACCCAAAACAGATGAGGAGTGGACGCATACCACACATCGAACGGATTTATAAATCTACATTCGGAAAAGCGTCACTTATCTCGACTCAACAATCGTGGCCGAAATATTGTTTTGCATCACCTTAAGTCAATATATCTTTCATTTATGAAAAAGGTTTTTGATTAATCGCACGGCGGCGAGAAAAGAGTTTGATTGGTTAGATGTATTTTGAGTGATGGCGAGAACTTGGATGAGCGAGATATACATCTCGAATCCTAGTCTCAGGAGTGCGCGGTATACACCACGTTCCATTTCCATCTTTATTAACAAAAGTGTTTAATAAAGATTAGGTATTTTGAGGTTTGATTGAGAAAGGGTTTGAAGAAACCGCATTGACAATTTTTAGACGATGGGGAGAGCCAAGATAGGCGAGGCATACGTCTCGAATCTTAATCTCAGGAGTGCACTGTAACACCCTTCTAAATACCCCAAATTATTATAATTAAAATACACATATATTCATCAGAGTAATTATGCCCCGAAGGGTGTCACACAATCATTTCACTACATTCATCAAATATCCTGTCATGCTCATTTATTTAAATCAAAATAAGGTCTTTTGCATAATTCGCAGCGGAATCAAATTCAACATCAATGTAAAACATGTAACACTATACATGTAAATCATCCAACAACCAATATCAAATTAATTAAAACATTCCCTCCCGATGTTACATCTATCAGAGCATGACCCATAAGAACTACTCTAGACTCCAAGCATAAGCTTCTACTCAACTCATTTCTCGTTACCTGAAAAATAGGCGTAAGGGTGAGTTCCTCAATCAATATAATAAGCATTATAGAACAACATGTAATGCCAAGTAATTAACACATTAATTCACCCTAATTAGACTACGCATTCAGCAACAGTAATATCCATTCAAACATCATACTCAACAGTACAATCTCCATCATATTCAATCATTAACAACACACAACACACACAACACACATATGATACTGGAATACATCCATTCATATCATATGCCATACATTCATTATGCAATGAGACTCTATGCATGCGGTACCGACTATTTGTGAACATATAGTTCAACCTCACCGTCCAAATCCAGGCACGGCTACCAAGCTCACTAGTCCCACTCATTTGAGACATAGTGACTCACTCACTAATTCCTCACCATGGGAATTAGCTACCACCCCAAATGGGCCATGAAATGCACGCTAATCACCTAGCATGCAAACATCACAACAACAATCAAATCATATACTCACTAATTCCTCACCATGGGAATTAGCTACCACCCCAAATGGGCCACAACATGCATTCTAATCTCCTAGCAATGCAACATCAACAATAATCAAGAATAGACACATGCTCACACTCTAAGCCATAATACAGTCTATTCACACATGTATACATTCACATCATCATGTATACCATCACACATTATCAACATAATTAATCACAAAAGCACATCATATCATGCCACATAATCAACCACAGTATTAGCCCGCTCTACTAATACCTATACCACTCAAAACAACGGGAAATGATCCCTACAACATCATATCTCAGCTAAGTCCATCACTCAGCCTAAACAACCAAAGACTGCACAACAACAGTTCAGGAAAATCCCAACTCTGCCCATACACGTACTGCCCATGCCATACGCGTATTGCCCAAACCTGGCCAACTCCATACGCGTACTGCCCACTCTCATACGCGTATTGCGCATTTCCTCGCCCAACTCATACGCGTACCACCTACCCCATACGCGTACGCTACGCGTAACAATATCCCATTACGCGTACCACCAGAGACCAATTCACGTTCAAAATGTCATCTTTCTCTCCCATACGCGTAAGCTTCCCCCCATACGCGTACCAACACCTCATACGCGTATTGCCTAGTGCCATACGCGTATGACCAGAGACCAGAACTCTCAGATCTGCTATGGCTTTCTCTGTTACGAAACCTATCCGATCCAACCTTCCACAGTCCAATTTACACAAAATAATCGTCCATATCATCTACACGAATCATATCCTATTCATCTTCACCAATCCTAACATTATCTCTTCTAATTCCTACGAATTCTTTTCCATTATTATCCAATTTCATTCATCCAATATTTCACAAATTCATCATGCATCAATCAAATCAGAGATACAACCAATGGTTATTACTACCCAGTACATATTATCATATAATACCCTTTAACCGATGATAAACCCCCCTTACCTGAGTTAATCCGGCAGCTTCCGAGCTCCAAGCTTCTCCTTCCTTCAACCTTCGTTCTCTGGCTCTCTTTTTGCCCTTTCTGCCTCTTTTCCCTTTTCACGTGAAATTAACCTTTTTACCAAAAATGGGATTTTTCTAAATTCCAACTTATATATTATTCCAATAAATAATTATCCCAATAATTATTATTCCAAAATAATAATAATAATTCAAATATTCTAATTAAATTAATAAACATATTATTAATTTAATTTAAATAAATACATATTATTATCGGGGTGTTACAACTCTCCCCCACTAAAAGAGTTTTCGTCCTCGAAAACATACCTCAAGCGAACAACTCCGGATAAGACTCCTTCATCTGACTCTCGAGTTCCCAAGTCACATTGCCACCTGCTGGTCCTCCCCAAGTTACCTTCACTAAGGCAATCTCTTTACCCCGCAACTGCTTCAACTCTCGATCCTCAATCCTCATAGGTGATGTTTCAACAGTCAGGTTATCTCTCACCTGTACATCATCTACTTGGACAACATGCGACGGGTCATGAATGTATCTCCTCAACTGAGACACATGGAAAACATCATGCAAATTCGCAAGTGACGGCGGCAAAGCGATACGATAGGCTACCTCCCCTATCTTCTCCCAAATCTGATAAGGACCAATAAATCGAGGTGTCAACTTCTTCGACTTCAAGGCTCGACCAACCCCAGTTATCGGAGTAACACGAAGAAACACATGGTCTCCCTCTTGAAACTCAAGTGACTTCCTCCTCTTATCATGATAACTCTTCTGACGACTCTGAGCAATTCTCATCTTCTCCTGAATCATCTTAATCTTTTCCGTAGTCTGTTGAACAATCTCCGGTCCAACCACAGCACTCTCACCGGACTCATACCAACATAAAGGTGTCCGACATCTCCTACCATACAAAGCTTCAAACGGTGCCATTCCAATACTCGAATGAAAACTATTGTTGTAGGTAAACTCAATCAAAGGTAAATAACAATCCCAAGCACCTCCCTTTTCCAAAACACAAGCTCTCAAAAGATCCTCTAATGACTGAATCGTCCTCTCAGTCTGACCATCAGTCTGCGGATGATATGCAGAACTCAATCTCAACTTAGTTCCCAAAGCCTTCTGCAAACCTTCCCAGAACTTCGATGTAAATCTAGGATCTCTGTCCGAAACAATACTCAACGGAATACCATGCAAACTTACAATCTTCTCAATATACAACTCGGCTAATCTCTCTAACGGATAATCCATTCTGATCGGAATGAAATGAGCCGACTTCGTCAATCTATCAACAATCACCCAAATAGCCTCAAAATTCTTACTTGTCCTCGGCAACCCAGAAACAAAATCCATACTGATACTATCCCACTTCCACTCAGGAATAGCCAACGGTTGCATTAGCCCAGACGGCTTCTGATGCTCAATCTTTGACTTCTGACAAGTCAAACAGGAATAAATAAAACTCGCAATTTCTTTCTTCATTCCCGGCCACCAAAACAACTTTTTCAAATCATGATACATTTTCGTAGCTCCAGGATGAATACTCAAACCACTACGATGTCCTTCTTCAAGAATACTCTTCTTAAGCTCAGTAACATCCGGAATACACACCCGACTACCAAATTTCAAAACACCATTCTCATCAACTCTGAATTCACCACCTTGACCTTGATTCACTAAAGTCAACTTATCAACCAAAAGCATATCGGATTTCTGACCCTCTCTGATCTCATCCAGAATACCACTTGTTAACTTCAGCATTCCCAATTTAACACTATTGTGAGTACTCTCACACACCAAACTCAAGTCTCTAAACTGCTCAATTAAATCCAATTCCTTAACCATTAACATAGACATATGCAATGATTTCCGACTCAATGCATCAGCTACTACATTTGCTTTACCCGGATGGTAATTCAAACCAAAGTCATAATCCTTCAGAAATTCTAACCATCTCCTCTGTCTCATATTCAGCTCTTTCTGATCAAATAAATACTTTAAACTTTTATGGTCACTGAAAACTTCAAATCTTGATCCATACAAATAATGCCTCCACAACTTCAGAACAAATACCACAGCTGCTAACTCTAAATCATGTGTCGGATAGTTCCTCTCATGAACCCTCAGCTGTCTCGAAGCATAAGCTATAACCTGCTTATTCTGCATCAACACACCACCTAAACCCAACAATGAAGCATCACAGTAAACCTCAAATAGTTCTGACGGACTCGGTAATATCAGAATAGGAGCAGTAGTCAACCTTCTCTTTAACTCTTGGAAACCTTCTTCACATTTTGAATCCCAAACAAACGCTTGCCCCTTTCTAGTCAACATCGTCAACGGTAACGCCAACTTAGAGAATCCCTCAATGAACTTCCTATAATAACCTGCAAGTCCAAGAAAACTTCTTATCTCAGAAACTGACTTCGGAGCTTCCCACTTAGACACCGCTTCTATCTTAGAAGGATCAACGGCAACACCACCTCTGGAAATCACATGGCCAAGAAAACTAACTTCTTCTAACCAAAATTCACACTTCGACAGTTTAGCAAATAACTTCTTTTCTCGTAGAACTCCCAAAACCACTCTCAAATGCTCAGCATGCTCTTCTTCAGATTTCGAATACACCAAAATGTCATCAATAAACACCACAACAAACTGATCTAGGTACGGATGGAAAATCCTATTCATATACTCCATAAATACTCCAGGTGCATTAGTCACACCAAAAGGCATTACAGAATACTCATAATGTCCATACCTTGTTCTGAAAGCAGTCTTCTGAATATCTTCAGTTTTCACACGTATCTGATGATACCCAGATCTCAAATCTATCTTGCTGAACACACTTGCACCAACCAACTGATCCATCAAATCATCAATCCTCGGTAAAGGATACCGATTCTTGATCGTCACTTTATTCAGTTGCCTGTAGTCCACACACAACCTCATAGTACCTTCTTTCTTCTTAACCAATAACACTGGTGCACCCCACGGTGACACACTCGGACGAATAAATTTCTTATCCAACAAATCTTCCAACTGACTCTTCAATTCAGTTAACTCAACAGCAGACATACGGTACGGAGCCATCGATATCGGCCTAGTACCAGGTACCAATTCAATCGAGAACTCAACTTCGCGCTCTGGCGGTAATTCATTCACCTCTTCCGGAAACACATCAGGAAAATCACACACCACGGCTAGATCGCCAATCACCAGTTTATCTTTAGCCTCCAAAGTTGCTAACAGCATGAACAACTCTGCCCCATCTGCCATTTCCTCATTCACTTGCCTTGCTGATAGAAACAAACTCTTTTCTTCCTCAACCTCAGGAAATACCACAGTCTTATCAAAACAATTGATAGAAACCCGGTTAAACACCAACCAGTTCATACCCAAGATAACATCAATCTGCACTAATGGAAGACACACAAGGTCTATCCCAAAGTCCCTACCAAAAATACTCAAAGGGCAACTTAAACAAACTGAGGTAGTAGTCACTGAACCCTTCGCAGGAGTATCAATCACCATACTACCACGCATCTCAGATATCTCTAACTTAAGTTTCACAGCACAATCCAAAGATATAAAAGAATGAGTCGCACCTGTGTCAATAATAGCTACAAGAGGAAAGCCATTAATATAACACGTACCTCGGATCAAACGCTCATCTGCAAAAGCCTCAGAACCTGATAAAGCAAAAACCTTGCCTCCCGACTGATTCTCTTTCTTGGGCTTAGGACATTGTGGACTGATATGACCCACCTCTCCACAGTTGAAGCAAGTCACAGTCTTCAACCGGCAATCTGCAGCCAAATGACCACCTTTTCCACATTTGAAACACTTCTTCTCGTTACTGGTACACTCATGGATACGATGCCCAGCCTGACCACATCGGTAGCACTTAGCAGGAGCACTAGAATCTCCCCCACTAGGCCTCTTCATCCCACTCTGCCTCTGAAAACCTTTGCCAGCTGCATACGGTTTTCCACGATCAACCTGATTCTTACCCTTCCTATCAACCCTCTGCTGATAGCTCTCAGCTCTGGCCTTGGAATCCTGTTCAAAAATCCTGCAACAGTCAACCAAATCAGAAAACACCCTGATCCTCTGATATCCAATCGCTTGCTTGATCTCGGGACGCAACCCGTTCTCAAACTTCACGCACTTTGAAAATTCCCCAGCAGCCTCAGCATAGGGAGTATAATACTTAGACAACTCTGTGAACTTAGCAGCATACTCAGTAACAGACCTGTTACCCTGCTTCAATTCCAAGAACTCAATTTCTTTCTTTCCTCTGACATCCTCGGGAAAATACTTCCTCAGAAATCTCTCTCTGAACACAGTCCAAGTAATCTCAGCATCTCCAGCAGCTTCCAACTCAGTGCGAGTAGCAACCCACCAATCATCAGCTTCTTCTGACAGCATATGTGTACCGAACCTGACCTTCTGGTTATCAGCACACTCAGTTACTTTGAAGATCCTCTCAATCTCCTTCAACCACTTCTGAGCACCATCTGGATCGTATGCTCCCTTGAACATTGGAGGATTGTTCTTCTGGAACTCACTCAACTGACGAGCAGCTCCCATTCCCATAACATTCGGATTTCCTCCAAGTACTCCAGCTAGCATACCCAGAGCCTCAGCAATCGCAGCATCATCTCTACCTCTTCTAGCCATCTCTATTCTGAAAACCCAACAACTAAAACAAATAAGTACTGATAGGGTTACACAACACCTATCCCGTACAGGGGAACAGAATAACTACGACTCGACACGACCGACTATGCTCTGATACCACTAATGTAACACCCTTCTAAATACCCCAAATTATTATAATTAAAATACACATATATTCATCAGAGTAATTATGCCCCGAAGGGTGTCACACAATCATTTCACTACATTCATCAAATATCCTGTCATGCTCATTTATTTAAATCAAAATAAGGTCTTTTGCATAATTCGCAGCGGAATCAAATTCAACATCAATGTAAAACATGTAACACTATACATGTAAATCATCCAACAACCAATATCAAATTAATTAAAACATTCCCTCCCGATGTTACATCTATCAGAGCATGACCCATAAGAACTACTCTAGACTCCAAGCATAAGCTTCTACTCAACTCATTTCTCGTTACCTGAAAAATAGGCGTAAGGGTGAGTTCCTCAATCAATATAATAAGCATTATAGAACAACATGTAATGCCAAGTAATTAACACATTAATTCACCCTAATTAGACTACGCATTCAGCAACAGTAATATCCATTCAAACATCATACTCAACAGTACAATCTCCATCATATTCAATCATTAACAACACAACACACAACACAACACACATATGATACTGGAATACATCCATTCATATCATATGCCATACATTCATTATGCAATGAGACTCTATGCATGCGGTACCGACTATTTGTGAACATATAGTTCAACCTCACCGTCCAAATCCAGGCACGGCTACCAAGCTCACTAGTCCCACTCATTTGAGACATAGTGACTCACTCACTAATTCCTCACCATGGGAATTAGCTACCACCCCAAATGGGCCATGAAATGCACGCTAATCACCTAGCATGCAAACATCACAACAACAATCAAATCATATACTCACTAATTCCTCACCATGGGAATTAGCTACCACCCCAAATGGGCCACAACATGCATTCTAATCACCTAGCAATGCAACATCAACAATAATCAAGAATAGACACATGCTCACACTCTAATCCATAATACAGTCTATTCACACATGTATGCATTCACATCATCATGTATACCATCACACATTATCAACATAATTAATCACAAAAGCACATCATATCATGCCACATAATCAACCACAGTATTAGCCCGCTCTACTAATACCTATACCACTCAAAACAACGGGAAATGATCCCTACAACATCATATCTCAGCTAAGTCCATCACTCAGCCTAAACAACCAAAGACTGCACAACAACAGTTCAGGAAAATCCCAACTCTGCCCATACACGTACTGCCCATGCCATACGCGTATTGCCCAAACCTGGCCAACTCCATACACGTACTGCCCACTCTCATACGCGTATTGCGCATTTCCTCGCCCAACTCATACGCGTACCACCTACCCCATACGCGTACGCTACGCGTAACAATATCCCATTACGCGTACCACCAGAGACCAATTCACGTTCAAAATGTCATCTTTCTCTCCCATACGCGTAAGCTTCCCCCCATACGCGTACCAACACCTCATACGCGTATTGCCTAGTGCCATACGCGTATGACCAGAGACCAAAACTCTCAGATCTGCTATGGCTTTCTCTGTTACGAAACCTATCCGATCCAACCTTCCACAGTCCAATTTACACAAAATAATCGTCCATATCATCTACACGAATCATATCCTATTCATCTTCACCAATCCTAACATTATCTCTTCTAATTCCTACGAATTCTTTTCCATTATTATCCAATTTCATTCATCCAATATTTCACAAATTCATCATGCATCAATCAAATCAGAGATACAACCAATGGTTATTACTACCCAGTACATATTATCATATAATACCCTTTAACCGATGATAAACCCCCCTTACCTGAGTTAATCCGGCAGCTTCCGAGCTCCAAGCTTCTCCTTCCTTCAACCTTCGTTCTCTGGCTCTCTTTTTGCCCTTTCTGCCTCTTTTCCCTTTTCACGTGAAATTAACCTTTTTACCAAAAATGGGATTTTTCTAAATTCCAACTTATATATTATTCCAATAAATAATTATCCCAATAATTATTATTCCAAAATAATAATAATAATTCAAATATTCTAATTAAATTAATAAACATATTATTAATTTAATTTAAATAAATACATATTATTATCGGGGTGTTACATGCACGGTATACACCATGTTCCATTTCCATCTTTATTGAAAAGGTGTTTAATAAGAATTAGGTATTTTGAGTTTTGTTGTGAAAATGACTTGACCCTAAATCAAGTATTGATGGACGTTTAGGAGAAATTTGAATGAGTGTTTGAGAGTAAACAAAGTGGATAAATTTGGATGATGGCGAGAGCTAGGATTGGCGAGATATACATCTCGAATCCTAGTCTCAGGAGTGCGCGGTATACACCATGTTCCATTTCCATCTTTATTGAATGCAATGTCTATCCATATGAGGAACATTCTGTCTTTCGATCCTGGTTTCATTGAGACAGATAATAATTTGCCGACAACATTCCGACATCAATCGTCTGGTTTCACCATACATAGCAAAGAATTATGATTTAGCAAAGATATCACCCAACCATGTGTATGCTATGTGAGTGCGCAGAAAAGCAAATAAAGCTTGAAGATCAATCAATGAATGAAAACAACCACTACATACCAAAAGTGCACTACACGTGCAAGAGTCATACATCAAGTCTGATACAAATCAAATTACACTTCTCCAGAATCAGAAAGAAAATACAAGCAAGTGAATTCCGTCAACAGGCCTGACGGTAATCCAACACATGATAACAAAAGTCTACACCAAAGGAGGTCCCACAGAAGGCCCGACATCATCAACCATCTTGGTAAACTTCACGGCGAACCTGAGCTCAGTGTTCTCCTGCTGCAGTCTTCCTATCTCCTTCTGGTGAATCTTCATCTGACGGAAATAATGATCCCTCTCAGCAAGGTAGTGATCTCTCTCAGCAATAACCTTCACGTTCTCTTCTTCCTTAATCTTCAGCTTTGCTTCCCATTCTGCAGTAAGGACTCTGACTCTGGCTTCCCTCTGATTCTTCACAAGGATCTGCCTCCTTTTCTCATCTTCAATGACTCTCGAAGCTCTAGCCAGCTTCTCCTTGGTGATGTCGTGCTCCTTTGTAGATGACTCCAGAGCTTGGCTGATCTTGCCATAATAAGCGGTGTCTATCTCAAAACGCTTCACCACAAGAGCATGTTTCTTATCCTGGTCTTCTATTTTCCCTTTGATTTCCTGATTAGCCATTTGGATTCTAGCAACACTCATCTCCAACTCGGTTTTTTCTGCATGCAACTGATCTCTTTCCCTCTTCATCTCTAGGAACTCTTCCATACTGACAGAAGAATGGGATTCCTTAATCAAAGGATACCAAGGATCACCCATAGGAAATGGTAGATGCGTGAGCTCCACTCTCTTGCTGAGCCAATCATCAAATGGAGGAAAAGACCTGTTATTAGCTCTACCCCAAGAAAACTTGCCTTTCCTTTGAATGCGGCGCCATGCATCAGACACTTGCCTTAACGATGACTGATTACCCTCAATCGGGAAGTAGCAAGACTCCTGAATCTCACACTTGAGAGGAGGAACCTCCATAGCGAATCCCATTTGTCTCTTAAGAAGCGTCGGGTTATAATTAATGCAACCCTGAACTCCTATAAGAGGCACATTGGGAAAACTCCCACAACTGCAAATGAAATCTTGTCCAGCCCCACTATTGTGAGTCCAAGCTATGTCTTTGGCTCGCAAACCCATCAACTTGGTTGCCTAGTTTACAGTATGGTCAAGAAGAACAAAGGCACCCCTGGAAGGCAAATACCCCATGAACCATTTGTACAACAGTTGAGCACAACATCTGATCAATCCCCCACGCCTCTTCTCGTTCCGATTATGGACTAAGTAATAAACATCCCCAACCAGAGTAGGAATAGGATACCTTTGAACGAACACCCGAATGGCATTAATATCCACAAAATTCTTCTGATTAGGAAACAGGATGATTCCACAAATGCTCACAGCAATCAAAGCACAAACAGCCTTCCAATCACCCAAAGCAGCATGCTCCTTGGCTTTAGCCTCCAGGAAACTCAGATGAAAACCAAGCAACTTTCCCTTCTCCTTCAGACCTCCTTTAGTCACTTCGGGGCTCAAATAAAGAGCACGGCAAATCCCACAAACATCAGGTTCTTCCTTAGTAGCATAAAAAGGAACCTGATTTCTGATCTGAATCCCCAGGATACCGGCATAGTCCTCCATCAAAGGCCCCAACAAGTAATCCGGGAAAACAAAGCATCTCAAACCCGGGTCATAAAACTGGAGAAAAGTATGGATGGCACTCTTATCCCTGTCTGTGAGCCTGAAAACCATCTTCAGAATACCACCATAAGTCTCACGGAACAACCCCACATGGTCAGGTGTAATCAATGCTATCATCTCTTTCAGCACATTGATCTCTAGATCAAAGAAACTGTAGACAACATCGTCCTTCAAACCGGGCCTCATATCTGAGTAGAGAAGTCTCTCAACCAGGATCTCAATCAAGAATGTCCCCTGCATATGGATAAACATGAGTTAGATGCGGATAAATGCAAAATGAGAATGATGCTGATGCATGAATGCAATGCATTGTGCCATCCTACAAGCCATCTGAACATCCACTGCACTGAGTTCCGGCCTCTGAACGGATCCCAACCATCTGATGTACTGAGCAACCATAAATCCAACTCGGGAATTCCGAAATAAACGGAACCGGAGAATACATCACCCTCATCACCAGAAAGTCCTCTGAACAGATAACCACAAGACCCTCCGAACCAGCCCAAGGAATCCTGAAATAAACGGATCCCCACTGATAAATACCACGGACAGAACTCCGGCATCTCAGAAATAAATATCCATAAATCTGACTTATAAATAGGACTCTAATCAACGGCTGAACCATTAGTCACCATCACCATCAGAACATGCATCCGTAAGAATCAACCCTCCCCTCACAGGTGAATTCTAATCAGGTCATCCTAAGGTGGATAATGGTCTCGACAATCGGACAAGATACTCAACGGGTTTTCCCTTTCGGGTGTGCCGCTGCAGCTCTCATAAGATCGTCTAAACCAAAGATCCGGGAAAGAACGGTCACCGAAGTCAACAACTCTAAAGAGGTAACCCGACCAAAGTGGAATACTCCACAATGGAAAAGCTCTCTTAGAAGAACCTCGTCCGGCTTGTGGTATGTCACGTCGCAACAACATGCCCAACCAACATGTGAGGAACGCGAGACCACACTAATCCTAGGTGTATACTCGGGCCTGGGTTTTAGCCCCGCTCAGAACACCCACCCCAAATCAAAGGAACCAACCTGTACAGAATCCAGCATAATGATAATATGATGCATGTAAACATTTATGCAAATATGTACACAACATAATAATAATAAATGCAATAAATACAGCAGCACAAGCAACCTAAACTATCCTAGAGAGCGCTAGGAATGACTCGCTTAGGGAAGATGGACCAGCAGAAAGTCAACTTCTTTTGTCCCCAGCAGAGTCGCCAGCTGTCGCAATGCGAAAAATAACCAGCGGAAAAAGACAAACAAACAGAGCCGCCACTGTGCGTTATTTATCCCAAAAGAGGGAAAGGAAACGCTCGAAGTAAACCTGGAAAGGAAATGGTCTTACGACCGGAGATTACAAGGATCGGGAGTCGGTTACGCAAGGGGAAGGTATTAGCACCCCTCACGTTCGTCGTACTCGACGGGATCCATGCTCAAAAGAATAGAATAAGGTTGCTAAATAAACTGCTCAAAGAATGCACAAACACTGGAATACAACACAGGTGAAAGACGGAGGAAGGTAACTCGGCAGGATGTCGCATCCTGGGCCTACGTAGTTTGTCAGAAACAAACATCAGAGTCAACGTAGTTCGGGGAAATGGGAAACGGGCTCGCTAGGATATCGCATCCTATGCCTACGTATCTCATCTGGAATGAGAATCAGAGCTACCGTAGTTCGGCTAACGCACGCCGAAACAAAACACGCACCAAAGACGCTGAGACGTCAGAGCAGACACACAAATGGAAACAGACTGCCAATGGCTGGTCTTACGTCAGACTCCAAACAAAAGAAACACAAACAGGAAACCGAATGCCAATGGCTGGACTTACATCAGACTCGAAACACACCACAAATAGGAAACGGAATGCCAATCGCTGGTCTTACATCCAGCTCCTAACACACACAAAACACAACAAGAAACCGAAGGCCAATAGCTAGACTTACATCAGACTCCATACAAACAAGCAATCGCTAACCAGCGAACACCAAAGGTAGAAAGCAAATTGACAAACTAAAAGGGAGTCTGGAACTCGAGCCTAGAAGTTGTCAAGCAAAACACACGCAAAATGAAAAAAGGGCGCCCGGAGAGATCTCGCACGATCTCCTGCCTACGTACCTCATCTGGTATGAGGATCAGGGCAACATAGTTCCCCTTAACAGGGGAGAAACTTTCTCCTAACCAGAGACCGGGAAATAACAAACTAATAGGGAGACTGACTCGAGCCTAAAAGTTGTCATGCAATCCACAATGGTCCTAGGTTGAGGTATCTGAATCAAAATCTAACTCGCATAGGCAGCAAGTCAATTCAAACATCAAGTAAGCAAACACAAGCACAGGAGAGCAAGCACACACACTATATGCAAACAAGTGGCTCATACAAGGTTGGGCTTTAGTCAAGGGGTCAAATCAACCTCGACAAACAAGCCGGTTCTGTTATGGGTGTTTTGAGCTCTTAACCCTAACATTGAGAGTTAGGGTGAAGCATATGAAAAGGTAATGAGGGTAAGACCTCATATCTCTTAACCCGGGCCTGGGTGAGCTTCAATCAATGAAGGTGTGGGAGTCCAGAATGGGGGACTCTACTCCACAACGACTGACTCTATATACAAGATTTTGGGTGTTTATTCAAAATGCATCAGCACGTAGTGCGAGCAAGATGAAAGACTCAATTGAATAGCAGGGGATGGATTGCACATCCCTTCTATGTGCCAATGCCTCTTCACTTAGGAGGTCTTTACATGTACAAGGCACAAAGATAAACAAGCAAAAAACATTGCCTCTTAAGGAGGGCTTCAGACAGGTGACTGCCAAAATAACATGACAGGTCTTCCAGACTACATGGAGTTAAGGAAGTTACCTAAGTGGTATGCCAACCACAAGCAAAGCAAAGCAACTCAAATAATGAGTTAAAGTGGCTAAAGTACCTGTGAGAAAAGCTAAACAATCAGTACTATGTTCAGACAAACAACCAACAGTTAACAGATAACAACAGACAGACAATCCCAATATGTACAACATGTAAGCCATAAGGCAAAGACTCAAGTGATTCACCAAAGGACCTACAAAAGAACCAAAGGTTAGCAAACATAGCAAATAGCCAAGCTCAAATGATGAGGCAACATCAATCATGGAGATGAATGCTTGAACCTGAAATTCAAAGCTCAAATGTGAGTACAAACCCCTAGGGCAAAGCCTAGGGTCAAAGGTGAATCAAAAAGTCAAAACAGAACTTGATATTCAACATGAAGCAACTACATTCAATCAAGAACATGTCCTAAAAAGGACCAAGTCAAAATCATCAAGCAAAGTCATCAATTGCACAAGATAAGGCAAAAGGTACACAAGGTGATCACACTTGGACATGAAGAATCAAAATTCCATATTAAATCAGAAATGACTCAAACAATTCTGGAAATTTTCATGAGTACACAACACATCAAACACAATCACCATGCCAAAAATTATAAACAGAGGAGCTCAATTGATAAGACAATGAAAATGGAGAAGATCAACATCAAATTGTGTGACACACATTGTCACACCACACATTCATGTGCCTAAAACAGAAATGAAAAATGAGAAAAATACACATCCAAGCCTCAAAAATCCACCAACATGTTAGGAATCAGTGTACCAAATTTCAAGTCAACTGGCCAATGTATGAGCATTTTACAATAGAATGAATGAAGCATGTCACATTTTGCATCATGATCAAATAACAATTCACCAGTCAAAATCCATACATGATAAAATCAGTAAAATCACATGATAAAATATTAGACATCTCAATGAACATTTGGCAAAAAATTGCATTCAATTTGGAGCTATTTTCAATTAGTTATGATTTTTTGGAAGTTTGAAAAAAATATTGAATTAAAATGTGACATATGCATGATAATGGAGGGAAATGAAGTGAATTTGAAAAACGTCTCATGCTGGAATCGAAGTGATGGCGCGCTGGGACCAGAGAAACCCTAGCGTTGGTACGCGTATGGTACGCGTACGGTTCAAAACACAGCATGCCATACGCGTATGGTACGCGTACGGTGCGTGGTGGTTTCCACCGTCTTCTTCGCGAAGACGGTGGCGCTACAGTGATCATCACCAGAATTTTTTTCCAGAATTAGCCAAAATGTACATCATTCGAACCGTTATGCAATGAGGAACATGAATCCATCATCAAATCATGCTAATTCATCACAACAAATGCAGATCGAGCGAAAACAGTTTGATGCACAAAACTTTAATCAAGCATATCTCACTCAATAATCATCCATTTCACACGAATTTTAGCTCAGATTAACCAGCAAGCAAAGATCTACAAGATTATACACATAAAAACAAGAATTATGCTACTCGAAAATCTGACCTCTTGAAGAGCAGTTGTTGAATTCTGGTGATTCAAGGCCTGGCAAGCTGCAAATCCACTCCTGAGTTCTTGTTATGAAGCTTTGTGAAGAAATTGGAGCTTATAGTGGCTTAAATCTTGCTCAAATCTGAACTTCCATGTTTGTGTTCTTGAACTTGCACAGCACGATTCTGGTCCAAATTTGATGATCCAATGCTTGATCTGTACTAAATCAACACCAGAGAACAAGAATATGGAAGAAAATTGAAGGCTTATGTGGAAGAAATTTGAATTTTGGTTGAGAGAAAAAATGGAGGGAAGTTGATTTTAGAACTAGAAATGATGAATAATTCTCCAAATTCTGTTATGATTATGTATATATACTCTGTGCTAATCACATTCTAATCAAAATTAAGCAAGGTTAATTGTGATTAAGTGAAAATAAGGTGTTTGGCCAAAAATGACATTTTGCATGGTGCATGGAGCAAATGGACGTGAACAGTAACCAATGGATGATCAATTTCACTTAAAATCTTCCAATTAACACAATGGCAATGGTGATTTGTTCCCATGATGCACCAATTTCAAATTTAGCATTTTCCCCCTAAAATAAGCATGAATATGCATATGATCATAAGATGAATTTTCATGCAATGTGATGAATGCTTTGGAAAGTTCATGTCATGAGAAGAATTTGGCAAAAAGGAACACTCAATTTGGAGTTATGAGTCAAAAGTTATGCCCTTTTGAAGTTTCAAGCACACTTGGCAATGATTTGATCATATCTCCTCAACCATTCATCAGATGCTCATGATCTTGAACTTTTTGGAAATGAGAGAGAAAGATCTTCAACTTTCATGTTGACCAAAAATTCATTTGAAGCTTCTTTGACGTTGGAAAGTCAAGTTGAATGTGGTCCAAAATCTTGCCATTTTTGGAAACTTTCAATTACAGGTCACTTTCCATTTTGGGAAACTTTTGCCCTGACTTCAAATTCTTCAAGATAGAGGTTTGAAATGACAAATGAACCTCATTTGGAACATGAATGAGATGAAAAAAAATCAATTTCCCAGTTCAAAACCCACAGTTGACTTTCTGTTGACTTTCTGGTTGACATATGACTTAGAAGTGCTCTGATCAGCTTGAGCCTCAACCACTTGAGGAATTTGCTCCAAAATGACACCCTAGCTTTTGTAAGCTTCTCCAAATAACCATGTGATCTCCATCTCAATAAAATACTTCACCTCCTTGAAAATCCCTGATTGGAATAGAAGTCATTGACTAGGGTTGACCAGAGGTCAAAACCCTAATCCAGAGGAATCTGAGCATGAACAGTGAACCCCTTGAGGATGACATAACCATGATGATGATGATGTACCCTTGCAATCAATATAATTCTCAAACTCCTTGAAGAACCAAGAAAACCCCAATTGAATCACAAACCCTCAGATGGCTAGTGATCAATTCAATAAGACCCTCAGGCTTGAACCATACAACCTCTCCATCTCTGACAAGACCTTGGAGGATGACCTCTTATCCACATGATATGAAATATGCAATGACTAATGCCCTAAATATGAAATGCAATATTCTAAACTAGTCCCAAGAAGAGGAGGGCAAATTTTGAGGTGTTACACTAGGAACTTGTTGATAATGCTTGGTGAGAATTTCACACATTTTCCCCTTACAAACACCTTGTAGAACTCCCTGTTGCTTTTTTCATAAATATCCTTAGGGATATTCACAATAAACTCTTTAACTAACCCCTCATAACATTGGGGTAGAGCAACCACAATCTTCATTAGGCCAGCATTTTTTATCAAATCAATTACTTCCTTTACCTCTACAGCCTCTTTTCCAAGCTCTCTATCAACAACTACCCTCCTCTAAATGACAAATTTCTATTTTGCAGCATCATCTTTTAAATGAAAAGAGATATTGTCTAGGTGCACAGCAGCAGCTTTGCCAGGAGACTTCTTAACAGCCTGCATTTTTGCAGGGGAGATGTCCGGGACATCGTTTTCGACATCCTCATCAGAGTCAGACATGTCTCTTTCTTTCCTTTTCCTAACCTCAACTTTACTCTAAGCTTTTGAGGGTCCTACACCAGCAAACTTTTTCACTCTTCTTGCTGTTCTCCTTTTAGCCACACTTTTCCCTTTTCTAGTCCTCAGTTTTTCAACTACACTAGGTTTTACAAGATGGACCAAAGAATCATCCTCTTCTTCAGAGCTTTCTTCCTCTAGGTCAATAATATTCTCCTGAGACATATTTGCTGGTTTCTTGCTAGGTAGGGTTTTACCTGTAGAACATAGCCCTTCAGCAACCACTTCCTTTTCTGATCTAGATGAGTCATCATCTTTCTCAACTTGGGGTTCCTCCTCAGGTGAGGGGTTCCTTCTGGACAGAGGGGTAGAAACCCCTTTGACTTCATGCCCTTCACTTAGAATCCTAGTAACTAGGTTTCTAATGGCACGATCAGCATAATGCATGTCATTTGGAAGAGGAGATTTATCAGGGATATTACCTTGCTTATTCCCAGCCATGGAAGAGGGACCTAGGGTGTCACCTGGTATCACACAAAGAGGAGTAACGTCCAGCACGTCTTCATCTAGAAAGTCCATGGAGGGAGTCTTTTCATGGTGAGAGGGTTTTGAACCAGATGATGATGGATGTTGAGACATGTTGTAGAACTTTTGAGAGAAATTTCTTTGCCCTAGCTGAGTTTCTTTGAGAAGTTGAATGGAGATGGAAATTGTTGTGTTTAGGTAGCGTGTGCTAATGGCATAGATACTATTTTTAATGCTAGGGAATGATTTACATTAATGTGGATCTTTCTTTTAAGAGGGCAAACACTATTTTTATTTCCTTTTCTTTTCCACTTTAATTGCGATAATTTGATAAGAGTCCAAATCCCTAATTTCCCTCTTTTATATTCAAATTGAATATCACCCAAATTTCTTGCAACCTTGTCAGCTAGTTCCATTTCATGCTTTAGACCTATGAATTTGTCTTTCACCAATTTTCTAATGGAGTGATGATAGCAAAAACTGTACTTAGTCCACCTGTGCTGAATATGATTTTTGGACCTAGTTGCAGCATTCAGGTTGTCATAATACAATGTCATGACATCGTGTGTGACATTGTATGCAATCATCAGTAGTTTCATCCAACCCAGTTGAGACCAACTGCTTCTATCTTCTATATATTCATTATGAACACCATTTTCACCTTTCACATGTGTAGGAGCAGGTGTCATCCCAATCTTCTCCACATTGTTCTTGGCATTTTTGCTTTGAGATAAACACATAGTCCCTTGTGGCTTAGTTCCAACAATGCTCTCTCCAGTTCCAGACTGCCTATGACTGGTCACATGTCCACTTATTTGATCTAACCTCTCAGTTGATTGAGCCATCATAACCTTTTCTCCTATGAAGGTGAGGTTAAGTCTGAGCTTCTGGTGTGACATCCTTATCTGACATTTCCCACAGACTTGTCTTTCATCACTCTTGAGGGTTCTTCTAGCCTCTATACTCATCTTCACCCCTTCCTCTTTGACATAGAAACACTTTAAGGAATAATCCATTTGAGAGCTCCACATGTAGCAGTTGTCTTTGGTCCTGATTCCTTTCATAATCACTTCACTATCTTTGTTAAAAATTAGACATTCAGTTTTGGTGAAGTTAACATTCAGACCTTGATCACATAGTTGACTGATGCTTATTAGATTTGCAGTCAAGCCCTTAACAAGTAGAACCTTATCAAGTTTAGGAACTCCAAGACAATCAACCTTACATGTTCCCTTGATTTCACCTTTTGCTCCATCTCCAAAGGTTACATGGCTTATGGTATGATGATGCAGGTCAGTTAGCAGGTCTTGGTTTCCAGTCATGTGTCTGGAACATCCACTATCAAAATACCACTCTTGTTTGGCTGAGACTCTGTTGGGAATGTGAGCTATTAGACTTGTAACATTAGTCTTAGGAACCCATTTCTTCTTGATGATAGGCTTGTGCTATTTGGGTCTGGGTTGATAGTGATTCTGATGATGAACAGGCCTAGGATAACCATACAGTTTATAGCAGAAAGGCTTCAGATGACCAAATTTCCCACAGTAATGGCATCTCCATCTTTGGTGTTTTCCCTTCTGCTGTTTTCTCCTCTGGTGTTGTGACATATGATGTGACATCACAGATTTACTTTTATTATGGATGCACTTAGGTTTGGCTTGAGGTTTGGCACCAGTGTAACTGCTTTCAGGCTTTGAGTCATTTTACCCAATGCCAGATTTGTCTTTTGTTATTTGTCCAGTTTGGAGAATCTTGTCTAAGGAGTCAGATCCATTGCTTAACATCCTTACATACTTGGTCATCTCTTCTAGTTTAGAATTTAGGAACATGGCTTCAGTTTTCAACTTAGAGATGGTTTTGACATGGTCTGCCTTCTCACTTTCCAGCTGTGATATCTTCTGACTTTCAACTTGTGGATTTTCAACTAGCTTGGCATTCAGAACCACTGCTTCTGTTTGTAATTTGGAGATGGTTTCCAAGTATTCTACCTTCTCATTCTCAAGTTGAGTTATTTCCTTCTTCTGGCTGTCAACCTGTTTGCACAACTCTACACTTTTGTGACACATCTTTCTGTAGGTAGAGGCCAATTCTTCAAAGGTTACTTCATCATCACTTGAGTCTTCATCAGATCCCCATCTTCATGTCAAAGCAGTCACAAGATTTGCAGCCTCATCTATTTCACTCTCATCAGACCAAGTGGCAGCAAGACTCATCTTCTGCTTCTTGAGGTAGGTTCCACATTCAGTCCTGATGTGTACATACCCATCACATTCATAGCACTGTACCTCTTTTCCTTCTTTGAGCTTCTCATCTGATCTTGCTCTTCTTCCAGCATTGTTGGATTTACTGATGCAGATGAGATGTTCTTGACATTTGCCTTAGATCTTACATCCATCTTTTTCAATAGTTTATTGAACTGTCTTCCCAGCATTGCTACTTCATTGACCAAATCTTCATCAACCTCCTGACTCTTTTCCTCTTCTGTGTTTGACATAAAGGCCATGCTCTTGGTTTTCTTTTCAAAACCATCATTTAATCCCATCTCAAAGGTTTCGAGGGAACCAATTAGCTCATCAACCCTCATATTGGAAATGTCTTGAGACTCTTCTATGGTAGTCACCTTCATTACAAATCTCTTACGGAGTGACCTGAGTATTTTCCTTACCAATTTTTCATCTGTCATCTTCTCTCCCAGGGCTCCTGAGGCATTAGCAATTTCAAGGATACTCATGTGAAATTCATGAATATTTTCATCTTCTTTCATCCTTAAGTTTTCAAACTTGGAGGTGAGCAGCTGAAGTCTAGACATCTTTACCCTAGAGGTGCCTTCATGAGTGGTCTTGAGAATGTCCCAAGCATCTTTGGCCACTTCACAGTTGTTTACCAACCTGAAGATATTCTTGTCTACCCCATTGAATATTGCATTCAATGCTTTAGAATTTCCAAGGGCTAGGTCATCCTCCTCCTTAGACCATTGTTCTTCAGGCTTTTTCTCAGTAGTGGTTTCCCCTTCTTTAGTAATTACAGGATGCACCCAGCCTGTTAACACAACTTTCCAAGCCTTGTTATCAAGAGATTTTTGAAAGGCTACCATTCGAGGTTTCCAATAGTCATAGTTAGAACCATCCAAAATTGGTGGCCTGTGAACAGATCCTCCATCTCTCTCCATTGTACCAGAAAGTATTGTCCCACGATATCACCCAGAACCAGAGCAGGATGCCTGCTCTGATACCAATTGAAATTCTGGTATCAGATATAAGATGTCGAAGGTAATGTCACGACACTAATATTTGTTAACACAAACAGGATAAAGATACATAATGGTAAAGCACAAGACACAAGCAATTGTTAACCCAGTTCGGTGCAACTCACCTACGTCTGGGGGCTACCAAGCCAGGAAGGAAATTCACTAAAATAGAATCAGTTCAAAGACTCTCCGTACACTTCAACAAGTTACAGTCTTTCTCACCTAATCTTTACCCGTGCAATTTCTACCTAAGCACTCTTAGATATGAGAATCCACACACTTCCCTATAATCACACCTGTGATCTAAAAAAACAATCCCTTGAGAAAAGAAAACACTTTTCAATAACACACTATTGATTTTACTTCACGGTTTCAATCAAGAAGACACACTCTTGATCTTGCTTAACAGCTTTGATCAAGAAGAGACACACTTGATCTTGCTTCACAACTTTGATCAAGTAGACACACACTCTTGCGTAACAGCTTTAGAGTGACAAATCACAACCACAAATCAGTCCAATTCAATCATCAAAAGATGACTTGAATGGCTTACAAGTCTCACGACTAAACAGACACAAACCCTAGCTCTCTCTCTCTATATTTCGCTCAGTATTGGTTGTGTTGTAAAACAGGTTTTCTAAGTCCCTTTTTATAGAAGCTTTCAGCTGGGCTTGGACATCTTGAAAACCCTAAATCTATTTTCCAATTAAATATTTTTATAACAGCTGGTTAGATCTCCTTGGAAAATAAATAAATCAGGTTGTAATCCATGATTGAATGCGCCTGCAAATCAGATCTTCAATCATACATAGATTGCTATTAATTGTGCAATCACAAAACACCAGACATTCATACTGAATGTTCTGTGTATAAGATGTCATCACATCGGGTCTGACATCCTGGAAAAATCCTGCATAATTCCATAATTCCTTTTATAACTTCCAGCAGGTACACAAACATCAGATGTCATGACATCGTGTATGACATCCTGATACAGTCCTGCATAATTATGTTTTTCATTTTAACTCTAGCAGGAACACAATATCAGAAGCCATGGCATTGTATATGGCATTCTGAAACAATCCTGCATGATTATGTTTCTTAAACTCCAGCAGGTACATAGGATATCTTATGTTAAGACATCACACAAAACATCTTGTTAACTCTCTTTGTTTTACCAAAATTGCTACTAACACTTAGAACCAACAAACTCCCCCTTTGGTAAATTTTGGCTAAAACATATATTTGTCCTTTTTGTTCACAAGAAAACTATCAGCAGTTAAACAACAGTTTAAAATGCAGCAGAAGCAACACAATTACTAGATATAGCTACTAGTAATACACACATGCGTAAGGGTACTTCTCCTCCCCCTAAATTTGTGCAACAGAAACAGAATTACTAGTTATGGATGCAACTAGTAAGACACACAAATGCACAAGGGTACTCCTTCTCTCCCTAAATCTGTTCATACATCAAACAACTTCCATGAAAATAACAGCTACTGTAACCACAGCACCTGCAACAGCCAGAATGTCATTCTGACATCTGCTTCAATATCAACACTTGTGCACCACATCAGACATCCCCTTTGACATCTGCAAACAGAACAACATTCTGTTTTAACAACAAGCACATCTCCTTCAATAGTTGTCCTTCTATTCAGCTACATACATCTCACAACTCCACTACTGCTTCCACATCAACACTTCTCCCTCTTTTTAGTCAAAATTGACCAAAGGTGACCAATTAGACAAAATAAATGTCAATTAGTTTATCAGAGAATGTCAGATCAGATGTTATAATATTAAACATGTTAAAACATAATAGTTAGGTAGTACAAACCATCATCATTCACAACTGTGATAGCTGAGATAATGAACAAATCCAAGAAACTCATCAAGAGCCAAAAATATTACAAAACAGGCATCAATGAGGACTGCCACAAATTACACATTTTCCAACAAAAAAAAAAACTTTAGCATCCAAACAGCAGCATCAGAACATCAGTCACAACAGCCACATAGTCTTCACAGCACGCCTCACACAATCTTCAACACAGAGGGGGGGGGAACCATCAATCAGAGGAAGAAGTATTACCTTCACCTTCAGAGCCTTCAGAGCTTTCAGAGTTGCCACTGGATTGGGCTTTTGACCTCTCTCTTGAGGTATTTGCATCTGAATCCTTACCAGCCTTCTCCATTTCTTCCTTTTCCAAGCTACAAATAAGAACCTCCAAAGCTTCTTTTTTTGCCTTGGCCACCCTTATACCATTATCCAATTCCTTGCAGGTTTCTTTTAATTGATCAATTAAGCTCCCTTGAGATGCAGGCTCCCTTTTGGCAGATGTCATGACAACATCATTAACATGACTTCCCTCAAAAATCTTATAGTGAATTGATAAAGGGGACTTTCTCCTGCTTGGAATGTCACTTGTACTCAGAATGCCTGGTTGTTGGCTCAAGATAATGCCACAAATAATGGAAGGGAAGGCAATGGGCAGCTTCACAACATTTGTGGAGGCATGTCTGATGGTTTGATCAAATATAAACCTTCCAAAGTCATAGTTTATTTTGGTTCCAATTGCATGAATGATTCTTCCAAGACCAATGGAGATGGTAGAGATATGATTAATAGGCACCCAGTTGGCTGAACAAATCTTGTGTAAGATGGCATATTTGACAGTGAGCTTGCCAACTGATAGATGATTCCTACTAGGTCATTCCTTAACTTGGCCAGTTGTAATAATCCTACAGACCTAATTGTCTGTAGTCTCTAGATCCACTCCTCCATCAGTTCCTCTTCCTAGGAACTTGTTGATAATGCATTGTGAGAATTTCACACATTTTCCCCTTACAAACACCTTGCAGAACTCCCTGCTGCTCTTTTCATAAATATCCTCAGGGATATTCACAATAAACTCTTTAACTAACCCCTCATAACATTGGGGTAGAGCAACCACAATCATCATTACTCCAGCATTTTTGATCAAATCAATTACTTCCTTTACCTCTACAACCTCTTTTCCAAGCTCTCTTTCAACAGCTACCCTCCTCTGAATGACAAATTTCCATTTTGCAGCACCATCTTCTAAATGAAAAGAGATATTGTCTAGGTGCACAGCAGTAGCTTTTCCAGGAGACTTCTTAACATCCTGCATTTTTGCAGGGGAGATGTCTGGGACATCGTTTTCGACATCCTCATCAGAGTCGGAATTGTCTCTTTCTTTCCTTTTCCTAACCTCAACTTTACTCCAAGCTTTTGAGGGTCCTACACCAGCAGCCTTTTTCACTCTTCTTGCTATTCTCATTTTAGCCACACTTTTCCCTTTTCTAGTCCTCAGTTTTTCAGCTACACTAGGTTTTACAAGATGGACCAAAGAATCATCCTCTTCTTCATAGCTTTCTTCCTCTAGGTCAATAATATTCTCCTGAGACATATTTGTTGGTTTCTTGCTAGGTAGGGTTTTACCTAGAGAACATAGCCCTTCAGCAGCCACTTCCTTTTCTGATCTAGATGAGTCATCATCTTTCTCAGCTTGGGGTTCCTCCTCAGGTGAGGGGTCCCTTCTGGACAGAGGGGTAGAAACCCCCTTGACTTCATGCCATTCACTTAGAATCCTAGTAACTAGGTTTCTAATGGCACGATCAGTATAATGCATGTCATTTAGAAGAGGAGATTTATCAGGGATATTACCTTGCTTATCAGGGATAGTAACTAGGATATTACCTTGCTTATTCACAGCCATGGAAGAGGGGCCTGGAAGAAGAGATTTATCAGATTTATCAGGGATTTATCCTCTGAAACTTTTGCAATAGTTCCCAAGATTTGAGACCTCCTAAAGTGTTCTAACCAGATCGAGCTTCATCAACTTTTAATCACCATCTGGATAAGGTAGTTCTGAGCATCATTTAAACTCAAACAAGTTACCACAATGTAGTCATTCACTCTCTGATGCTTTCCCCTAATTTATCTGGTGTTGATTTATCATGTTCATCATTTAATTTTATTTTTCGTGGCTTGCTAGTTTCTGAAACTTCTTTGAAATTGCCTTTTCTCAGTTCAAACAAATGAATTTGGAGTATGAGATCGAATTCGGGATGAGAAGAGGATCACAATGGCGGTGGTCTCGTATCTTGAATTTACAAAACAATGAAACTCCAGTGAGAGCACACCGGAGAAGACGACCGGAATTTTTCTCAGGTGGTGTGAGTTTGAACCAGACACGTTGGCATTTTAAAATGTTTTGATTGGTTGAATTTAAACTGGATCATGTATTTGGCTTGCAGCATGTTCCACCATGCATCCCAGCCTTTGGAGTGTTAGATATGCCACGTCAATTAATTAGGCGTGACCCAACGCTCCGTTTTTTTCTGATTTTAATTCTTTTTCTTTTATTATTTTAAATTTATTTTTCTTTAAAAGTTCATAGTAATTTCATTTTTCATCCAAAAAATCACAAAATAATTTCTAAAATTCTCTTTTATTTTTCTTCATCTGATTTTTATTTTTTCATATTTTATTTCATTGATTTCCTATTTTTCATGAACTTTCTCATTTCTCCTTTGTTTTAATTGGTTTAAAATTACTTTTCTGCATTTTTAAATTCTGAAAATTTTATTATATGTTTCTTATTTTATTTCCAACCTTCCATAATTTTCTTGGCCATTTGTTTGGTGTTTTTAAGGTCTTTATGAATTTTCCATTTTATTTCTATTTTAAAATTCATTTAAAAATACCTTTGATGCATTTTATTTCATTTAATTTCATTTTATATTTGTGTGACCTTGTGAACTTCTGTTGGCCTTGGATCATGATGGTTTGAACTTCAAGTCTCATCAAACTCAATGGATCTTGGGTGTTGATGGGGTGAAAACCCTAATCCACAAAAATGGATGATTGATTTTGATGATGACTTGATCAAATTTGTGATCCAATTTGGGTGTGACTTCTCTTGATTCCTTCTTCTTCATCTCCTCTTTTCCCTTTTGATCAATTGGATGGCTTGTCTCCATCTTGTTCATGATGTGTGGATTGGTACTTGATGAACTTTCATCATTTCAAATCTACCTCCTAATTGATCATGGATCATTTAAGGTACTTTGGATTATGCATAAGTTTGTCCTAAGTATCATGAAGTGTGGATTGAAGAAATGGATCTTCCTCCTAGCCTTTGTGCTTGATCATCCCCTTTTTTATTTTCTTGTGTGGCATGGCTTTAGGAGAATGATTTACATATCATTTTTCTAGCATGTATTAACATAAACATTATTATTGATCGGCCTTAAATAGTTATGACTTATACATAAGTCCAATTACGATTGCTTAACATAGAGCTAAATTTTTCGCAAAAGAAAAGGCATTTTTATAAGTGAGATTGTAAGTCTCCTATTCCACATGGTATTGTGTGAAAATGTTGCTCCTTTTCCATTTGTGAGAGCTAGTGACATACTTGTTGATTTTTATCCAAGTTGGAGCTCTTCTCATAAATGATTTATAGGTTCATATTTTCATGCTTGTGAGTGGATAGTTGAGTGTTCTCCAAAAATGACCAAAACATTTTTTCATCTTCACTAACATTCTTTACTAACTCTTCACTTGTATTAACTTCTATTTCAAAGTCATTTACTTTATTCCCCTTTATTTTATGTCATTTACTTTATATTTTATGTTTAGCATTTCATATCATATCGTTTATAAGTATGTCATTTTGTTCTTTGTCCATTTGGACCTTTCCTTTATATCATTGTAAAGAAGATACTAATAAAAAAACCTAAAAAGAACTTGTTTCTCCTAACTCATGGACTTGTGGTTACTATCTTTGGCATTATTGTGGATTTATGTACTTAAAATTAGAATCTTGACCTTTGCTTTGGGACTTGTGAGTCTTGAGACTTTGGAATTCATCTGATGCCCTTGACTTTGGACTTCTCTGTGAGAGCTTGGCTTGGTTACTTGGGGTTTCATATAATACATGGATTATCATTTGCTTATTTTGATTTGCTTAAGGCTCAATCCAAAGAAGAGAATTCTTTCTTGACTTATGTAAAAAAGCTTGCTATTTTTTGGTTAGATCTTTCCTCCCTAGCTTTTACTTTGTGCTCTAGGATAGTCTCTTCTTCTCATCCCTTTCTTTAATTTTCAAAATCTTCTCTCTTTTCAAAAATATTCTTGTTTTTCAAACTTGAATAATTTTTCTCAATAAACCTTGACTTTTGTCAAGTGATTGTCAAAATATTTTTTTCTTAATAAATGCTAATCCATCTTAAGCATATTTAGACCAATTTCAAAAGACTAAAAAATGTCTAACTCATTCAAACCATTTTATGTCCTTATGCACTTTTCCTTTTAAAAACTTTTCTCAAGGCATTTGACATGAGTCATTTACATAGTTGAGTTATAATTCTCCTATCTCCATAGTGTTGATGATAATTATTTTCCACCTGTGGGAGCTAGTGGCATACTTGTTAATCCTTATCCAAGTTGGAGCCTTTCTCATGATGATGCAAAGTTATCATACTTGTGGGTGACAAGTTCAGTATTCTCCTTAAAATGACAAAATGTATTTTCCATAAAAAATGAATCAAAACAAACTCCTTTTGTTATTTTTACCATGAACTACGAGGTTTTGATCCTCCATTGCACTTTGTTGGTACGTAGGCATGAGACATCAAAAGTCTTGGCAAACATAAAAATAAAGAAAATATACTTCTTTTCCCATTTCTCAAATCTTTTAACAAACAACATTCTTTTTCAAACCAAAATGTACATATTTTCAAAGAGGTTCCCATGGAGTACCATGGATGTTTAGGGTGTTAATACCTTCCATTTGCATAACTTGCCCTCAGACCCTTGTTCTCTTTTTATTAGTTTTATTTTAAAACTTCTTTGAGTTTTGTTCGTGCTTTTTCCCTTTTCATTCAGAAACAATAAAAGCGCGGCGACGACTCTTGCTTTGCGAGTTAAGTCAATCAATAGCTTAATCTCAAAAAAATTTACTGCTACAGAAAAGTGGCGACTCTGCTGGGGAGTAGTCCCTAGTGAGTTAAGCCTATCTTTGTTTTTTATATATATTGTATGTTGTTGTTGTTGTTTGTTATTGCTTGTTCTGTCTAGTACTTGGTGATCTTTGTGTGGTGAGATAAGTCTTATACCCAAACTTGATAGCTCTTATGATAGGAGGTTGGTATAGTCATGTTTGACTTACGTGGAGTTAATCCTTAATAAGTTGACTTGAGACCCCCCGCTCAGTGGAGGCCTCTTTGGAATTAATGATGTCACACGAGTAGTCGTAGTTGGCCAACACGGGTGGCCGTGTCAGAGCTACTGTAAGTCCCTTTTTTCTTCTCCCGATGGGTTCGAAACGCCTGTTTTGCTTGTGTAACCCTCCGGTGCACTTGTTTATTCCTGAAACCAAAAGAACTACCATAAAAAGACATAAAATGGAGTATGATGATGCATATAACATGTACTCAACAAATAGAGACACAATACCAAACATATAAATAACTAAACAAAGTAATAAAATAAGTGAACTAATGTGTTACCGACTTCTTACAAAGGTGTCAAATGAGTGTCAGAAAACAAGGAGAATTGGAGACTGATCACAACCCCAAACTTATCTTATTGCTTGTCCTCAAGTGATGCTCGAGACATCAGGACAGTTGCCCCCAAATTTTGCATCCAAAGTGCTACTGCGATCTTTCGCGTTCTCCTATTCACTTTTCAATCACAGTTTTACTCTTTCCCAATTTCCTACTTTAGCCACACTTTAACTTTGACGCATCTTTTGGCTTGTAGTTTTTCACACTCTCACCACATCTCTCGGGGTCAAAGTGTTTACACTCCAGAAAACAGAGCATGCAAAGTCAACTCTTAGGTTTGAAATACAGATACTTTCATAAAAGCAACACACAACACACACTATTCGAGGACTTTTTCGGTTGTAGCGGGGCTAAGGTGTAAGGTGGGGAATTAAAACAAAACAAAGGGAATACTAGGGGTTAGGCACAGATTTCATGTTGTTACCCTCGTACTGTTGTTCAAATTTAAAATTCGGTGGTATTACTTTTGGACATCGTTTGTTGAGGTTCATTGGCGCATATATTTTCTTTTATTTCTCTTTTGAGCATGCTTTTTGCCAACCATAATATTTCTAGATAAGTGCTTCATGATTTCTATTTTTTTCTTTCTCTTCTTTTTCTTTGAACTTTCTCATCATTGTGCACTTATCTAAGGTTTGACGGTGTCCCCAAATTTTGATGAAACCCCAAACTTAGGCTTTTCGGCATCTTCGGGGTAAACAACGCTTATCTAAGAAAGGTGTGGTAGTGTATGAGCTTATGGCTATATACAATGGTAAAATAACAAACAAAATGAAATATGGCTCAAAATTGGTGAACGAAGGGTAATAATGACGGGTTGGCTGGAAAGGCTCAAGGTTAAAATACAAAAACAATGCCTCAGTGTGTATAGTGTGCTTATGCAATTTCAGTATTTCTAATGCAAACCCAGAGAGACAAAGACATACCTGAACAACTCTCATGATGACAAGTGTTTGGCTTTTTGTAGTTCTCACCATGTTTTGTCTAGCTTCCAGGCTTCCAAGATGTCTCTCAGTGTGATGTAGCTTCGTCTTCTCTTCGGTTGCGGAGTGTCCCTGTAAAATCCAGTGACAAAGAGTCACGTATGATTTTTCGTGTCAGTAGCATCAACCTTCAGGGGTTTCTAGAAGAGCAAGTAGAGGGGTGTGTTTTCCATCCAATCGCTCCAAGCTTCATCGTTCATCCGGCACGAATGTCCTTTATCTGTAACACATAGAGTACCACACAACTAATTAAAACAAAAATATTAAGAACAAAACAAACAACAAAAACAATAAATAATAACCCCCCCCCCCCCCACACACACACACACACACTTGAACTAAACATTGTCCGCAATGTTTTAATCCAAGATAGAGATGGACTCACACCGGCTCACTGTGGTGGCGGAAATTGCAATATCAGACGTTGCATCATCGCGTGCATCTCATCCATCAGGGTCCCTTAACGGGCTTGCTCTACCCCTTGGTGTGTTTGCTCTGCTCGGAGATCGCCAGTTTCTGTTTGCATCCATGACCATTGGTCCGGCGTCACATATGACAAATCGGCACCTGGGTGCATGGAGTCCTCAGGTGGAGCAGCAAATTGCTCCTGATCCTGCATCTCTTTTTGTACTTCTTCCTCTTGGTGGTCACCTGCAGCAAATGTATCAGCATTGTGCTCGTCCATATCATATTGGACGGCACTTTCATATGGCCAATTGGCCGTGTTGGAGATGCTAATTCGTGTAGGGTCAGGAAGAGCCATAATAAACTGACCCGCACTCATTAAGGCATAATAATCAGAAACTTGTGAAATCATACCTTGCTGGACCAATGCATTCGTGTCCAGTTTTCTCTTACCTGCTACAGGTGTCTCATTAAGTGTAGTCGGGTCATATCCGAAATGGTGGGCAATCTGAGTGATGATGCCTCCTATGGAGATTCCTCCTTGGGTTGCTCTCCCCACGCGACCCAGATAATCTGTAGCAAATGATGAAACACTCACAGCTACCCGGTTTGCCATGCAAACAAAAAGAATAGCTCTCTCTGGGTGGTCACACCTGTACTGTCACCCCTGTTAAACAGTGTGAAAGCTAGCACCTTCTGGGCATACCTGAAACAGGGGTTTTAGATACCTGACGCCTTCCCCCCGTTAGCAACATAGTCATATCCTCCCGTAATGGCCAACCAGAACATCTTAGCATCAAAGCTGTGTGGTACGACTCCAGGGCCATAAAGGGGTAGGCGAAGAATTTCGCCCAACTGCTCCACTGTCAACTCGTGGTCGATATTGTACAACCTGAAAGACATAGTTCCTCCAAAGTACATAGTTGTACCCGTCCAACCCTTTTTAAGCTTGAACTCAATTGTGCTCAGAAATTCTAATGTGATGTGCTCATAGGTTGGCGCTTCACAATGGACAAACTCAAGCATTCCAAGCACATGGAACATCCTATCCAATTCTTCGGACATACCTAATTCAAATAGAGTATCGGAGCAAAGGTACCTTGTCGGAGTGATTTTCTGTTTGACATGAGATGCCTACCCCCGTTCATGCTCCGGGTTGTCAAAAATTATGTCATGTGAATTTGGATGACGGATTGTCTGTTTCCGTGGACGGGATGATTCCGCATCTGCTTGCTTCCCTTTGGATATTCTTTTTGGCGGTATTTTTGTTTCCTGAAATACAATTTATCACCCAATTTTTTTTTAAGGAAAACAGAAAAATATTACCGTAGCTTTGTAGAGGATGGCGAGTAAAACAACTTTCGTGAAGGGTACCGGCAATTTGGACGGGGAATGGTGGTAAAGTTGGGAGCTTTATGTGAGTTTGGTAATGGAGGAATGTAGAGAAAGTGAGAGGAAGGAGAAGGATAATGTGAAAATGAGAGAGAGAGTGCAAGAAAAATCATACTTTATTGGTAGATTATGGGTAAAATATGTTTAAGTGGTGAAAAATTCGGGTGGGGTCCACAAAAACACAAAAAGACAAAATTTGAAAAATATGGTCGTTAGGCCTGACACGGGCCGTGTCAGCTGACACGGGCGGTCGTGTCAGGCCACTATAATTGGAGGTGTCTCCCAAGAGTGCTGACACGGGCGGCCGTGTCAGCCTACTATACAATCTGGTTTTGGCTGCATTTCCTGACACGGGCGCCCGTGTCAGGAACCTGTTTTTCCAAAAAATTTCGAATGTTTTCACTGTTTTCGGATTTATCCATGTTCTTCCGGTGTCCAAAAATCTTAATCAACCATTCTCTTCTGAACTACGCGATGTAACCGTGAACCTAGAATGAACCTGTAAACACACCAAACATGTAAATAATTAGATAAAAACACGCGTGGGTTGCCTCCCACAAAGCGCTGCGTTTAACGTTGCATGGCTCGACGGTCGTCTCCCCCATCCTTGGAGACGAACATTCTCAATCAAATCACTTTCCTGTTCCTGATAGTACTGCTTCAACCGTTGTCCATTTACCTTGAAGGTGTCCCCATTATTTGGATTTTTCAGTTCGATAGCTCCATGGGGAAACACTTTATGAACAAAAATGGACCCGACCACCTGGATTTCAACTTTCCTGGAAAAAGCTTTAATCTGGAGTTGAACAAGGGCACTAGTTGTCCCTCGACAAACTCTTTTCTCTGCATCTTCTGATCGTGTCATTTCTTTATCCTTTCTTTGTATAGCTTAGAATTTTCATAGGCTTGATTCCGAAATTCCTCTAACTCAAGGAGCTGAATGATGCGGGACTCACCTTCTTTAGCCAGATCATAATTCAAGAATTTGGATGCCCAAAATGCTTTGTGCTCCAACTCTAGTGGCAAGTGACAAGCTTTACCATAAACCAACTGATACGGGGACATACCTATGGGGGTTTTGAAAGTTGTTCTGTACGCCCATATTGCATCTTCTAACTTTAATGCCCAATCCTTCCTAGATGCACACACATTCTTTTCCAATATTTGCTTAATCTTCCTGTTGGACACTTCGACCTAGCCACTCGTGTGAGGGTGATACGGAGTGGCGATCTTGTGTTTAACATTATACTTCTTAAGCAGGTTTTCCATCATTTTGTTCAAAAAGTGAGTGTCTTCATCACTGATAAGTTCTCTTGGCACCCCAAATCTCGAAAAGATATTATTCTTCAGAAATGTCACCACCACTTTAGCGTCATTGGTGGGTAATGCCATAACTTCCACCCACTTGGATACATAGTCAACTGCTACCAAGATGTAATTTTTCCCACAGGATGGTGGAAATGGCCCCATGAAGTCTATTCCCCATACATCAAACAATTCAACCTCCAGCATAGCATTTTGCGGCATTTGATTTCTCTTTGAAATATTCCCCGTTCTTTGACATTTGTCGCATTCTTTGACTATGTCCTGGGCATCTTTGAATAAAGTAGGCCAATATAGACCTGATTGAAGAACTTTGGTTGTTGTTCGGTCTCCACTGAAATATCCTCCATACTCCGAATCATGACAAGCTTTAAGTACATCTATTTGCTCCTCCTCCGGGACACATCTTCTGACCAGCCCATCCACTCCTCTTTTGTATAGGAATGGGTCATCCGACAAGTAAAACCTGCAATCATGAACAAACTTTTTCTTTTTGTTAGAATCAAAATCATTGGGGATTACACCCCCCACCAAATAATTCGCGTAGTCTGTGAACCACTGGATACCAATAATAGCTAGGAGGTGTTCATCAGCGAACTCATCCTTTATTGGTCTCTTTTCTTCTGTTTCTTCAACAGGTGACATGCGGGATAGATGATCTACCACTGTGTTCTCACATCCTCTTTTGTATCAGATCTCAACATCAAATTCTTGGAGGAGTAAGATCCACCTGAGGAGTCTCGGCTTAGAGTCTTGCTTAGTAAACAGATATTTCAAAGCGGCATGATGCGTATACACTATAACCTTTGATCCCAACAAATACTGCCTAAACTTGTCAAAAGCGTAAACCACGGCCAACAACTCTTTTTCCGTGGTTGTGTAGTTCATCTGTGTTGGGTTCAACACATGACTCACATAATAAATGACATGTAATAACTTCTCTCTTCATTGTCCTAAGACTTCCCCTACAACAATATCACTGGCATCACACATGATCTCAAATGGTAGAGACCAATCTGGGGAAATAAGAATAGATGCAGAAATCAGCTTGCTTTTCAATGTCTCAAAGGCCATGGTGCATTCTTTGTTGAACAGAAACGCCTTATCTTTAACCAATAGAGTGGTTAGTGGTTTAGAAATTTTTGAGAAATCTCTTATAAACCTACGGTAAAAACCCGCATGTCCTAAGAAACTTCTGATACCCTTCTCATTCACCGGGGGTGGGAGTTTAGAGATCACTTCCACTTTTGCTTGGTCAACTTCAATTCCCTTATACGAAATTTTGTGACCCAAAACTATCCCCTCGCGCACCATGAAGTGACATTTTTCCCAATTCAGAATTAGATTCGTTTTCTGGCACCTGTCTAAAACAAGAGAGAGATTAGTCAAATAGTTATCAAATGAGGATCCAAAAACTGAGAAGTCATCCATGAAAACTTCCATATGCTTTTTGAGCATGTCCGCGAAAATGGAATTCATGCACCGTTGAAAGGTGGCAGGAGCATTACACAACCCAAATGGCATTCTTCGGTAAGCAAAAACACCATACGGGCATGTGAATGCTGTCTTTTCTTGGTCTTCTAGTGCTACAGCTATCTGATTATACCCGGAGTATCCATCTAGAAAACCGTAGTAGTCATGCCCGACTAACCTCTCCAACATCTGGTCAATAAATGGCAAAGGGAAATGGTCCTTCCTAGTTGTTGTGTTCAATCTTCTATAATCAATGCAAATGCGCCACCCGGTTATTGTCAGCGTGAGAATTAGCTTATTTTTTTCATTTCTTATCACGGTGGTCCCCCCCTTTTTTAGGGACAACGTGACCGGGCTCACCCACGGACTATCAGAAATGGGATGTATAAGACCTGCATCGAACAACTTTACCACTTCTTTCCGAACCACTTCCTTCATTTCCAGATTGAGTCTCCTCTGTGGTTGGACTACCGACTTATGGTCGTCTTCCATTAAAATTTTATGCATGCACATAGTAGGTTAATACCCTTCAAATCCTCAATTGCCCATCCAAGAGTATTTTTGTACTTTTTCAAGACTTGAGCTTTTCTTCTTGGATATCGTGAAGGCTTGAGTTTATGATAGCATGACATTTTTCTTCAGGTTCGAGAAAGACATATTTAAGATTGTCAGGAAGTTGTTTCAACTCTGTTTCCTTCTTAGGTTCTTCATTCTCCTCACTAGATTGAGGTAGGCGTAAATCCTTCCACCGGCGTGGTCGAGATCCTTTCCACGGGGTTTGTGCGTCCAACAAGGCAAGCACTTCAAATTCCCCGTTGTCCACCTCTTTATTCGACTCGAAAATGGACAAACTCAACACTCGTTCCAAAGGTGACTGGGTGTAAAGGGTTATCATATGTCGTTACCTGATCCAAAACCTCTATAGTATGACTGGTACAAATATCATCCTTGTACCTCATGGTGTTTCGAACTTCAATTTTCAATTCTTCATCATAAACCTTCAGTGTCATTGTTTTTTCTTCTATGTTTATCAGGCACCGTCCCGTCTCCAAAAAGGGTCTCCCTAGAATGAGAGGGATCTCTTCATCTTCCGACATTTCAAGAATTACAAAATCCACCGAAAATACAAACTTATCAATTTTCACCAGAACGTCTTCAACGATGTCATACGGTTTCTTTACCGAATGATCGGAGAATTGGAGTGTCATTATGGTATCTTGCACAACCCCTATACCAAGCTTCTTGTAAATAGATAACGCCATGAGACTTACACTAGCTCCCAGATCAATTCGAGCTTTGTTGAACGACCTATATCCAATAGTACATGGGATAGTGACAACTCCTCAATCCTTTTTCTTTATCGGAATCTTCATACCCTGAAAAATAACACTACAAGTTTCAGTTAGAATAATTAGGTTAGTGTCGGTGGTACACCTCTTTGAAATGATATCCTTTATGAACTTAGCATATGTAGGCATTTGTTCAAGTGCCTCCAACAAAGGAATGTTAATTTCCAACTTCTTGAACAACTCTAAGACTTTTTCAAAAAATTTCTCATGTTGCTCTTTTTTCTTGTTTCTAGTGGGGAATGAGAGCTTAACAACCGAATTGGGCTCAATGATTATTTCTTTCGCAATCGGTTTCGGTGCTGCCACTTCTTCTCTAATAACTTCATTTTCTTTGATCTCAAGGTCCACTTCGATCAATTGGTCTTCCTCTTCATCCACTTCCTCAACAACTTCCTCAGCTTTACCACTTCGTGTTATCACCACACTCATATTATTATGCTCTTTAGGATTTTTCACGGTTGCACTAGGTAGAGCACCTTGTGCTTGAGAACTCGAAGCTAGTTGCTGAGAGATTTTCCCCATTTGGACTTCAAGATTCTTTATAGATGTCGTGGTGTTTTTCTGATTGTTCTGGGTTTCTTCTTGAAATTGAACATTATGGGAAGCCATTATTTCAATTGCAATTTACTAATCAGCTTTCTTAGGGGCATGTTGTTGTTGTTGTTGTTGATATTGAGTTTCGTACTGACCATGTTGAGGAGCGGTTCCTTTTTTATCTTTCCATGAGAAATTGGGATGATTTTTCCAACCCGGATTGTACGTGTTGGAATAAGGATTATTCTGCTTCAAAAATTTGATTTCCCCCACTTGTTGAGGAGTTGCAAAATAATAACAAGTTTGGTGCGGACCACTACAAATTTTACAGCATACAATAGGGACCGGTTGGATCTGTGCCACTGGTTGGGTGCCTATATTCATTGCCTTCAGCTTCTTATCAACTTCAGCAGCTATAGTATCTTCAATACGGATTTTATTAGTTTCCAGCTTTAAATCTATAACCCCTTCTGGTTTGCTTTGACACCTATCATACAACTCCATGTGCTTATTAGCAGCAATAGCTTCAATGATCTTCTTGATACCGGTGGGTGTTGAAAAATTTATGGAACCACCGGCTGCGGTATCAATCAGTTGTTTGGTCTTTATTTTAACACCGGTCACAAATATCTGCATTTGTTCAGTTGCGTCCATATTATGGGTTGGGCAGGCTACCAAGACTCTCTTGAATCTCTTATAGGCGTCTCCCAAAGTTTCCCCGTCCTTCTGCTTAAAATTCAGAATTTCATACCTCTTCTGCAGAAATATCGACGCTGGAAAATACTCATTCAGGAATGCCTTTTCCATTTCTTCCCAAGTTGTGATGCTACTAGCAGGTAAAGAATAAAACCATTCTTTAGCTTCTTCTACTAAGGTAAACGGGAACATTCTCAATTTCTTGGCTTCTTCAGTGTGAACCTCAATTTTGAGAGTGTTGCTCATGGTCAGAAACCTCTGCAAATGCTTGTTTGGATCTTCATTCACTTTTCCTGTAAAATGCTTCCTTTCAAGTTGATTAATGGTACTCGGGTGCAACTGGAAATTAACCACATTCACTGGTTGGTTGACAATAGTTAATCTGTTGGTTTGTGCATTGGCACCTCCGTAATCTCCCAATAGTCTTTCTGTTGGCGCTGGAACATCAGCCATAGTTTCGATCTCTCTATCAAAACCTGAATCTGAGCTTGAATGGATGGAAAGTTGTTCTTCGTCTGATTCCAATATGGCTAATCGAGCTTGTCTGAGTCTTGCCCGCAAGGTTCTCTCGATTTCTGCGTCAAAAGGAAAATCAGTTGAGGCCTTACCTCGCATACAAATATCAGACACAGATTAGTTGATATAATCGAAATAAAATATTCAAAATACGATAAATAAATTTTAGTTGCATAGCAACAAAATTTCAATTGAGATAATTTTAAACTTATATTTGGGAATCCCCGGAAACGGCGCCAAAAACTTGATCGGAAAAATAGCAAATGTACTATTTTTGCCGATGTAGTAATAAGAGGTATGTTTCCCAAAGACCGATCTCGAGGATTACGCAACAATATGGGAGTAACAGTCACTCAATTGAACAAAAGTAAGAGTTTTGGTTTGGTAAACTTCACTGTAAGGAAAAATAGAGCAAATAAATATTTTCACAGATTAATATGATATGCCAAGGAAGGTGTATAAAAATCTCCTGTGATGACTCTTGAGTGTATATCTCCTTAATACTGAACATTGTTTCAATTACCGGATCTTAAGATTATCTCTCCCTAAGACCTTGGAGGGAAACCTTTCGTATTCAATCTAACCTCTAAGTCCTTAGGTTATTATAATGAAACCAAGCATTTTAAATTAACAAGAATAATCTGGTAACCATGGGGTATCCCTAGTCCTAAGTGATATATAGTATGGTTTCACTATATGGAAACCTTAACCATTGCAGTCCTGCTAATCGTTAACCATACATCAATCTTAATTTTTGCCAAAAAGAAAGCATTACGCAAATCATATAGTGAAACTGAAATCAAATAACATGTATTAAGGGAAATCAAACATCAGAGTCATTACATGATCAATTCAGGGACACCCCCCTGGCATTGAGGGGTTTAGCCTGTCATATTATTCAAATCGGATACAAATTAAAATTGAGACATTACAAAAAGGTCGGAATTCCGTTGATCTTCAATCGTGTCTGCTCTTGAAGGATCTCCGTTCTTCTTCGCTTTTCACTGCTTCAATCTTGATCGTCTCCAATTTTCTATCGTCTAAAAAGTCCCCTTATCGATATTCAAATCCACTGTAAATAGTTCCTGATGACAATTTTCCTTGCGTAAAAGTCCAAAATGCCCTCCGGGATAAGCTGTGCCAAAAACAACACAAAACTGGAAAATCAAGTGCCCAAGCCAACACTGGTCGTGTCAGGCAACACGCCAGGCCGTGTTGGCTTCTGGGACACAATGCCCTTGACACTCCCCTTCGGGAAGGCTGACACGGGCCGTGTCAGCTAACACGGGCACCCGTGTCAGCTCCCTGTTTTCCATTTCCATGCCTCTTCTCCTGACATGACCCGTGTTGGTCAACACGGGTGGCCGTGTCAGGGCTACTGTAAGTCCTTTTTTCTTCTCCCGACGGGACCGAAACGCCTGTTTTGGTTGTCTATCCCTCCGGTGCACTTGTTTATTCCTGAAACCAAAAGAACTACCACAAAAGGATATAAAATGGAGTATGATGGTGCATATAACATGTACTCAACAAATAGAGACACAATACCAAACATATAAATAACTAAACAAAATAATAAAATAAGTGAACTGATGTGTTACCGACTTCTTACAAAGGTGTCAAATGAGTGTCAGAAAACAAGGAGAATTTGAGACTGATCAGTACCGCATGCATATGAGTCTATAATGTTGTTGAGAGTCACATTGCATATTGATTATGTATTGTTGTGAAGTTGGTGAAACTTGAATACATGTGTTGTGGTGTATAATGGATTTATGTGCCATTTATTATTTGAATGTATTACTCACCCCCTTTGCTTGAATGTTGTCCACCATGGACATCTTATAGATACTTAGGAGTAATTGTTGCAGTAAGTGAAGTTAGCTCATGGAGTTTCTTCCTTAATTTTATTATTTTAGAAGTCTTGCTCTGATCTTGTAACATCAGGATCAGGAATATTTTATTTGGTTATTCTGTTAAAGTTGAATAGTACATTAGATTATGTTGAAGTGCTTAAGAGTTGAGTTTAATAACTCTTGTTTTTTAAGAAGTTTTATTTAAATGAGTTTTAAATACTAAATGTTAAAGGTTATGTTTATTTATCCAATTGGGAACGATACCGCCACAATGATACCCTAAGTGAAGGTGAGCATACGATGACGAGTATTGTATGGCGTTAGTATATTTTGCTGCATGTTTATTAATTATTGAATTACTTGAGAGGTTTGTCGTTATTGACATCTTAAATTGTCATATAATTCTTAATACCTATGTTTTGGGGTTTAGGGTGTTACATCTAACATCTTTTGACTTTGATCCATTTGATGTGTGTGAATCATGTTTGATGGGTAAGATGAAAAAGTCACATTTTTACTGGAAAAGGTGAAAGAGCCATTGATCTTTTGAGCCTCATCCATACTAATGTATGTGGACCAATGATCACAAAAGCTAAGGTAGGATTTAGATGCTTCAATACCTTTACTGAAGATTTAAGTAGATGTGGATATGTCTACTTAATGAAGCATAAATTATAATCCTTTCAAAAGTTCAAAGAATTTCATAATAAAGTCAAAAATCAACTCGACAAGACAATTAAAGCACTACAATTTGATCGCGGCGGTGAATATTTGAGCCAAGAGTTTGATGATCACTTGAAGGGTTGTGGAATTATTTCACAACTAACTCCACAGGGTACATCGCGGTTGAATGGTGTTTATGAAAGGAGGAATTGGACCCTACTTGATATCGTTCGGTAAATGATGATTTTTAACCTTCCATTATCCTTCTAGGGATATGTTCTCGAAACTTCTTCTTTCACGCTTAATAGAACTCCACCAAAGGCCATAGAAAATATGTTGTATGAGATATGGAGTGGAAAGGTTCCCAGTTTGTCTTTCTTACGAATTTGGGGTTGCGAGGCCTGTGTAAAACATTCACTCTCAGATAAACTTGCTCCCAAATCTTATAAGTGTTTCTTTGTGGGTTATCCCAAAGAGACCAAGGGATATTACTTCTATAACCACATCAAATGAAAAGTGTTTGTTGCTCATCATGGTGTCTTTTTGGAAAGAGATTTCATTTCTAAACTGTCAAATGGGAGTAATATCTTGAAGAAGTTTGAAAGAGAAACAAATGGACGTAGTTTAGTGTATGGCAGAGGAAGTTTCACAAGTTCCAGATGTTAGGGCGGAAGTAGTGCACCCAATGCATGAATATTCTCCCATGTTTCACCGTGTATTTGAGTAAGTGCATTCAATGCACGAGCCATCAACTGTCCCAATCGAATCGAATCTGCATGAAAATTCTCAATATGTTGAGAAGGAATTCTCATGTTGTTTTCCTCGTAGGTCTAGTAGATAAAGAAATTCCCCTAAGAGGTTTGTTGATTTCTTGTTGAGCGAAATATCTGAAACCATGGTTTTAGAATTTGAGGAGTCCACTACCTACAAAAAGGCTTTGATGAGTGAAGACTCTGAAAAATGGCTAGAGGCTATGAGGTACGAAATAGCATCCATGTCTGAAAATGAAGTATGAGACTTTGTTGATTTTCCTGATGGGGTTACACCTATTGGTTGCAAATGGGTTTTCAAATTAAAAACATAAAAGGATGGAAACATTCAAGTTTACATAACAAGTCTGGTTGAAAAAGGGTAAAAGCAAATCATGGCATTGACTATGATGAAACCTTTTCTCCAATAGCAGATGGATGTCAAAACTGATTTCTTGAATGGATTCTTGAAAGAGGATGTGTATATGACACACAACCTGAGGTTTTTGTGGTTTCAAAAAATCCTTGAAGGGCATGTAAGCTTCAGAAGTCCATTTATGGACTGAAGTAGCATCCTAGAGTTGGAGTCCCCGTTTTGATTAGGCAATCAAACAATTTGGTTTTTTCAAAAATGGAGAAGAATCTTGTGTTTATAAGAAAGAAAGTGGGAGCAATGTAGTGTTTTTGGTATTATATATGGATGACATACTTCTCATAGGGAACAATATTCAAATGCTTGAGTCAATCAAGGGATGCTTAAAGAAATGTTTCTCTCTAAAAGACCTTGGGGATGCTGAGTACATTTTGGGCATCAAGATCTATAAAGGTTGATCTAAGAGGATGATTGGGCTTAGACAACAAACTTATATTGATAATATTGTTACTAATTTCAAGATGGAAAACTCCAAGTGAGGGTTCCTTCCCATGCAACATGGCACATCGCTAAGTAAAACTTAATGTCCTTCTAGCATTGATGAGATTAAGTGAATGAGTAATGTTCCTTATGCATCTGCAACAGGATCCATTATGTATGCATGATATGTACATGTCTAGATGTTTCATATTCTTTAAGCATGTGTAAAAGATTCCAATCAAATCCAGGTGACGCACACTAGTGTACAACTAAGAATATCTTGAAGTACTTGAGAAGGACTAAAGATAATTTCTTAGTAAATTGAGGTGAAAATGAATTAGATGTTGAGGGTTGCATAGATGCGAGCTTTCAAATTGACAAAGATGACTTCCAATCTCAATTTGGTCTCATCTTTTTTCTAAATAGAGGAGTAGTGAGTTGGAAGAGTTCAAAGCAAAGCATTGTCGCAGATTATACAATAGAGGTTGAGTACATTGTTGCAGCAGATGCAACAAAGGAAGATATTTGGATGAAGAAGTTCATTTCAGAGGTAGGTGTAGTACCTAGTGTTACAAATGGAAATGTTTTGTATTGTAATAATAATGGTTTCATATATCAATCTAAAAAACCAAGATCACACCAAAGGTGAAAACACATACTTAGAAAGTTTCATCTCATTCGAGAAATCATTGAGAGAAAGGATGTAATAGTTAGTAAAATTCATACGGATAGCAATGTTGCGGTCCCGTTGACTAAAACATTGCCTCAACACAAGCATGAGAGACATGATAAGGCTACAGGGCTTAAGCATATTGGTGAAGGGATTTAATTATGCACTATTTACTTTTAATTAGTTCACAATTGCAAAATCACTTGATTATGTTTTTATATATCTATTTAGCGAATAAGAGTTATAACATACTTGAGTTCCAAGTTCGAATCATTCAGTTGGACATAAATGATTCAATTTCATGGACTAGATTATAAGTTAATTGATAACTCAGTTTCATGGGTTATTGGAACATGGCGTTGTCTAGTCAACTACTTAGGCGTGCATGGTTGATACACGCCACACATACCCAATAAGAATTCATCAAAAATATTTTGAGAATTTGTTATTATATTTAGTGAATTCCTTACACATGAGCATGACATTAGTCTCATTTGAGGATTGGTATATTTTTGACACTGCTAAATGTCGTGCCGTAAAAGGAGACTATATAGGCAGTGATCGGAGTTGCCAAGAATTAAGTGGAAGTCTTAGTTATACGAGATTGGATAAGTCCTCCTAAAAAGTCAAGATTGGTGTCTCGGGCCTCTTGAAGAGTGAGAATTGGAAAATGAATGGTCATACTCAAAATGGATTAAGGAGTTAATCATTTGTTTTAACAATTCAAACTCAGGTTTCAAGAAATGACTTAAAGGCTGATATGAGTGACATTAGATGTCATCATATCATCAAGTTGAACATTGAGCGACTTAAGGAATTTGAAGATTACACACTTGTTCTTAAAGAAGTGAGAGATTGAAGGATTTTATCTTTCAATCAAGTGTATTAATCTAAATATAAATTAGACAATTTATGGAGATAAAATATTTAATAATATTAGGTGATCATAATACTTTGCTAGAAGCCAATTATGTTTTATTTGACAAAGATATTTGATCAAATACTAATATTATTGGGTCCTATGAGGTCACACAAATAGTAACTTAATGACTAAATTGGGAGGCTATGGTGGAAGAGAAATTTGGAGGTTATGGATTGAAAAAAATGATCTTAAAAGGGATGATTAAGTCACATAATGTATGGCATTATGGACTTAATCAATCCTCCTCCATTTAAATCTATATAAGATAGAGGTTACATGGTAAATTTTCATCATTCTATTATAATTATTCCATGAGATAAATTCTAATTTTGGAGAATATCTCCTTGCATTCTCTTCCTCCTATCTTTCGATTCTCCCTAGCCACAAAAGTAAGGAGAGAAATTTGTTTCCTTCTTCTATACTATCATACGTGGTGATCCGGTTGTTGCTCGTGGACCTACACTAGAGAAACAATGCGTGACGTTCTCGAAGATCTCCATTAAAAGCAAACACCTTCGTGGATTATTCTTGTATTTTATATAATTTATACTTATGTATGCATGATAATTTCGGGATTGGATATAAAAAAATGAGATTCTTGAAATTATACTATAAACAACTAAATTTCTACCGGATTTAATGAAATCAGTTTTAATTTTTTAATGAATTATATGATTAATTGAAAAATGTAATTAGATTATTTAAATAATTTGAAAAAGTGATATAAATTAAAAATTGAGTTGGATTCATTTAAAGAGCTCATATAAATATGATGGATGTGATTGCTTTTATGTTATGTCTTATTAATATCTTATGTTGCGGCAATGATTGTGCAAATTAAACGTGACAATTTTTTTATCCATCTTTAAAAGTTGAGTAACGTATATCCAACAAATTATTTAATACTATTTAATTTTATTATACTTAATTCCCTATTAAATTATTTAAATTTAAAAAATTTATAATATAATTTATTCTATGGGTAATTCTATCCTAATTTTTTTGATAAATAAATAAGAATTTCCCAAATCATATTATACAAATATAACATTCTTTTCAACTAACACATATTCGTGTAATATTTTTAATAGATAAACATCTACAAATTTTCTAAAAAAAATCCTATATTGATTGACCCAACTAATATAACTTTAAAAATATTGGTTAAGAAATATTATTCTCTCCACCACTTGTTATTAATTGCAATAATAAGTTGTAAAAAAAAAGTGTTAATAATATTAATTGTGTTATGAATGCTCCCCAACTTTTCCCTACAAAAACTCACACTAATTAAAATATATACAAGTTGTACCAATAAACTTATAGAAAGTGTGTCTTTTCCATAAATGCGTTATTTATTTTCTTCACTAGCACAAGAAATAATAGCTGGATCATGGTCGTGAAGCTGACACACTTAAAGGAGAAATTTATACTTTTGTAATTTAAAAAAAAGTAAGACCAAAGAATATGTGTTTTATAAATTTAATAAATAACTCTGCACTCACAACTCACAAGGAAAAAAAGAGTACTATAAGTTTATGGTAATTCAATAGTATATTTGTTGCTTCTCACGGAACTTAAAATTGAAAAGGTGTCAGGTGGATTAACAAAAACCAGTGCGTAATGCAATGCATGCTTATGATCGACTTTACTGTTATTAGTTTGAATAATAATAATAATAATAATAATAATGTAATTAAATGAAATACAGTAATATTTTATATTAAAGTTTATATAGTAGTAGCAGAGTACAAAAGAAAGAATGTTGATATAGAATAGTAGTAGTATAGAAACTTATCTTGATGAATCTGCTGAAAGATATCTGCAGCGGGATATACTGGTGCATGCTTGTATGTATTCAATGTCATTTCTTCGACACTTGTATGGGTCCCACTCAAACGAGGAACATTAGTACCAGAGGATTTTAATGAAAAGCTGCATCATACAAATTCTGACAGAGAGAAAAAAATGGCATCATTATTGGGATGAGACATAGTAGTGAACAATAACAATTCAAATATACATTACAGTAGTAAACAAAACTATTTAATTTTTGTGAGAATTAAATTTGAGGTAACAGTAGAAAGTACAAAGGATCCGTTAAGACTGGTGCAATTTGCAGCGCACATTCATTCTATTCCATTCTTTGCTTTTTCCCGCTACTTTTCTTTTTTGACACGTATACTTGTTTTTCTACTGTAGGATATTATTATTGCCTCTGATGTTCTTTAAGAATTTTTTACTGCCTTCTCCTTCTTTTGGGTAAAATACTATATACCATTTTTTTTATAGTATATACCAATATGTCCTAGACAATTTAATTATAAATAAATTAAATTTTAATTATAATTAAAATTAAAAATGAATTAAATTAATTATAATTAAAATAATATATAAATTTTAATTTATAACTATTTAGAATTAATTGTTTGTCTAGATAATAAAATATATAAATATTTTATATGATTATCATAAATAAAATTACAATAAACGACATTTAGTGATGATGTTGATTTTGATCCGGTCGTGGTAAATCATTTAATGGCTGAGTAGAAGGCCCCGCGTAATCTCTTCGATTCATTAATTCTCTGACCATTTTTTCATTTAAAAAGTCTGACGTTGTCGCACCGTCATAACTTAATCTGGTTCCCTCCCAATTTTGTTGGGTTGTGGTAGGCATTGAGCTATGCAGGAAGGGGACGTAACAATCTTGTTACGTATTAAGGGTAAATTGTTGTGACTGGAAAAAGGGATTTGTGTTTGGGGTGTTTGATAGTTGCGGGTGGTGAATGGTGTTTGTGGTTGGGAGTGATCGGAAAAATAGCAAGTGTACTATTTTGCCAATGTAGTAATAATAGGGATGTTTCCCAAATATCGATCTCGAGGACCGCGCAATAATATTAGTTTAAATTGTGATCCAATTAAACAAAAATAAGTAGTTTGAAGGTTTAGAATAAATCGCTCTCTAATTGAATTAGACAGAATACAAAATACAGCTTCTACACAATTGAAAAAATTATGCCAAGGACGGTGTGTGATTATCTCCTGTAATGACCTTGAATGTATATCTCCTCAAACAGTTCAAATATGCAATTACCAGGTCTTAAAATTGTTTCCTCCTAAAACCGTAGAGGTAAACCTTTGGTCATTCATTCTAATCTCTAAGTCCTTAGGGGATTATAATGAAACCAAACCTTTTGAAATAACAAGATATAACCAGTAACCATAGGTATCTCTAGTCCTAGGTGATATCTACTACAATTTAATTGTGCAAAAACCTTAACAATTGCAAGCCCGCAACTTGTTAACCATATAACAATCCTTATTTTTCTAATAACGAAAGCGTTAAAAACATTGCACAATGAAATTGAATAACAAGCATAATATTGAGGGAATTACAAATTCAGAGTCATTACACAATCAAATCAGGGACACCCCCTGGCTTTGGGGGGTTTAGCCTCTCATATTATTCAAAGAAAATATAACATTTAAATTAGACATTACAAGAATAAGAGGATTTCGTTGATCTTCAATCGCATCCGCTCTTGAAGGACCTCCGTTCTCCGCAACTCTTGATCGTTCCAATCTCAATCGTACCAATTCTTTGTCGTGCAAAAATTCCCGTTCTCTGTCTCCAAAAGTACCCTAAATAGTCACCGATTAATTATTCAATGTAGCAAATACCCAAAATGCCCTCCGGGATCAGCAATTCCAAAAATCCAGAAAAATTAGAAGATGAGGCCTCCAAGCCAACACTGGCCGTGTCAGGCAACACGGACGACCGTGTTGGCATACTGCTGCCAGCTTCCCAACACGCCCATGCCAGACTTGTTGACACGGGCACCCTGTAAGCTCCTTGTTTTAACCTCTTGGCATCCTCTTTTTTCCTTCCCCTGACACAGGCCGTGTCAGGCAACACGTGTGACCGTGTCAGGGCTACTGTAACTTCAAAAACTTCTTCCCGTGAGCCCGGAACGCCCGAGTCCCTTAGCGAGTCTTTGGGCGTTCTTGCTTGCACCTGAAAACCAACCAAACTACCAAAAGGAAGCATAAAATGTAGTACATTGACGAAAACAAAGATAATAACCAAACTAGAATGGAAATGCGAACATCTAATTTTCATAACAAAATAACACAAACAGGTAAAATAAAGTGTTACCGACTTTGTGAATTAATGTCAAATGAGTGTCAGAAAACAAGTAAAATTGGAGATCGACCAGGGAGTATGGTGTTGAATGGGTAAAACTTGAATTTTATTATTGGGTGTTGTAGGGGTTAGGTTAAATGAAGGGTTTTGTTGGTAGAAATTTTTTATTTGTTATTAATGGTCTTGAATGCTCTTGTGTACGTGAAACGCATGTATGTAGAGTTGATGCAGGTCCGGTCTCCCAACGTGTGGAACTGATGCTTTTTGTTTGACTTTCGCACCTGCAATGGGCATAAGTGTATCATTTATAGACAATTGCATTAAGGTGATGAAAGAAGAAACAACAAAATCCAACACGCATCAGGTAAGAAATTTTTACTGCAATCAAAATACTTTCCCGGGTGAAAGAGACAATGAAACATGGTGAGGGGAAGCCTATGGGACATTACAAGGTCAACCTAATAAATGTTTGGTGTAACTGCGGAAAGTTTCAGGCATACTATGTTCCTTGTTCACATGTTATCATTGCATGTTCTATGGTGTGCCAAGATGCCTATGCTCTTTTGTCCAATGTTTACAAGGTCGTAAACCTATTTTGGGTTTACAACACAAGCTTTCTTGTGCTACCATATGATGAATATTGGCCCATTTACGAATGGAATCAAAATTTCCATAATCCAAGAATGCAGAGGAACAATAAAGGCCGCCAAGTGAGGACACGTATTAGAACATAAATGGATACTGATGATAAGTTGGAGAAAAAATGTTTCATGTGTCGTCTTCCTGGTCACAACCAAACTTGATGTCCCACTGTTGGAACTAGTAATAATTAACTTTTTATTTTGTTATTAAGTATAATTTTAGATTTCCATCAAGTTTCTCAATTATTTGAACTGTTACTAATTAACTAAAAAATATAAATAACAATAATCCAGATAACACAAAAAGAAAAACAAGTCTTAAAAAAAACACATACAACGGATAACAAAATAGATAAAAATACTTAACCATCAAATTTAAACACAATATTTCTAACTGACTACAACAATCAAACTGATAACATTTGGTTAAAACATCATTTTCCTAGCATCCTTATCATTTCTAACTCACACCCACCCACGCTGGGCAACATGTCTCTTAATACTTCTAATTTTTCCCCTTCAAGCATGTCTCCGCCTAAGAAATGAATCAAGTTCCTTTGTAGTTGCTCAAAACTTTGGATGTTCCAGAAGAGCATCTCCATCACAAGTTTGTCTCTCGAATAAATCACATTCCTTTTGCGGAGGCGAATCATGTTAGCACTATTAGAATAAAATGAGAAAAAATGTGAAAAAATGGATCACACCACACCTTTGTTTAGATCAGAATCCGCCACGTGGATCCTCCAAAACAATTGGTAGGTCCATTATAAAATAATCAAAACATTTGTCCATTGTAGTGATGAAGTGTACTTAAATAATAAAACAATCAAAGTATTCACTCAATGTAATGACGAAATTGTACTTAAATAATAAAATAATCAAAGCATCTGCCCATTATAGTGACGAAGCTGTATTTTTTAAATAAAATAATCAAAGCATCGGCCAATTGCATTGACGAAGTTGTAATTTTTAATAAAATAATTATATACATTTAAATCAATTCAAATTATTTGATATTAATTTATTCTAATTAAAATACAATTTATATATTTATTATTAATTATAATATTCAATTCTAATATTTATTTTAATAAATATTATTTTTAATATTAATTTAACTATTTATTCATTTTTAATATTAAATTTTAAAAAAAATGTTTTATATCGCTCTGCCCTTCCAATGGACGGAAGCTTTGAAAAGTTAAGAGGGTCCGTCCATTCAATGGTCAGAGGTAGTCCACATTGCTTCGTTTTTTTGTTTGAAAATATGGAAGTTTGATATATAGTGTTGAAATGTAGTGTATATTGAAAATTTGCTTCAAAAAAGATGGCATAATGGTAAAAAAAAATCGTTCTTTAAGATCATTTTCAAAAAATATTTCACTTTGTTTTAAAATGTTACTCTCTCCGTTGTCTTAAAATAAATGACTTAATTCAATTTCTAATACATTTTTTCCAATTTTACCCTCTAATTAATATTATTTTTATCATTCCCAATACATGATTATTGATACTTTAGTAAAACTGTCATTCTCTCTCTTTCTTGTATTCATTTTTTTAATCTGTGTGAAATAGTCAACTGAGTCATTCTCTCTCTTTCTTTTACATTTTAAATTCATTAATGACTTTTTATTAAAATATTTGTATTACTTTATATTTCTTTAATAAGGAATTAAGAGAATTTTCTATTTAGGAGTTTGGAATGAAAAAATTTAATAAAAAATTATCTTTCACAATTGTATTTTAAAGTGTGAAATGTACTAATATTTAATCACAATCATTTATAACAACTGTAGTGAAAAGTATAACTTATATTTAAGTAAAATCTCGCTCATTCAAGACAGAACGCAACCGTCTCTCTCTCTCTCTCTCTCTCTCTCTCTCTCTCTCTCTCTCTCTCTCTCTCTCTCTCTCTCTCTCTCACGCCTCATCCTAACTCCATGAATGACTGCATATTACTTCTTCATAAAGTTCTAACATACCTTCTTCATTGCTTATGGATTAAGGAAAGATGTTACACGAAACTGTAACTCTCTTTCACGCCTTATCCTAACTCCATGAACGGTTGCATACTTCTTCTTCACAAAATCCCAACATATCTTCTTCATCTCTTATGAATTAAATAAAGGTGTTATACAAAACTCATTTATTTCACTTCCTAGTCACATTTCAGGTACATACATGTTTCCATATTTTATGTTGTTGTTGATTTTGTTTTTTGTTTTTATATATGTTGCATGTTGTTTAAGGTAAGTTGTTTTTTATTTTGTTTATATATGTTGTATGTTGTTGATGATTTTGATTTTGTTTATATATGTTGTATGTTGTTGTTAATGAATATTGTTATTGATAGATGTTTTATTTTGTTTATGGTATGTTGTTGTAGATAAAAGTTGTATGTTGTTGGTAATGTAAGTTGTTTATGGTATGTTGTAAGTTGTTTGTGGTATGTTGTAAGTTGAATGTTGTTGAAGGTATGTTGTTGTTGATAAAAATTATATGTTGTTAGTAATAAAAGTTGTATGTTGTATGTTGTTTAAGGTATGTTGTTGATGATTTTATTTTTGTTAATAAAAGTTGTATATTGTTATAATGTGTTGTTAATAAAAGTTGTATGTTGTTGTTGATAAAAGTTGTATGTTGTTGATGTATGTTGTTGTTAAGATTTGTTTAATGATATACCTTCTAAATTGCAGCTACATTACATTCAGTCAACATGTCATAGAAGATGAGTTTATTATCTATGTGATTTGAGTGTTTTTTCAATCCCTTACCAAATATATAACCTTTCGAATTGAATTCGAAAATTATAATATGAGATATTAAGTTATACTAGAAAGAATTACACTTATCAATGTTATAAAAGATTTCTTTAGCCCATTATCCGCATTTCATTCTTTAACAGTTATAACTTGGTTTAATGCTTCTAATTCTTCAACCGTCCCTTGCTTCACCTTCAATTTTTTGTTTGCAGAGTAAATAATATTTTGCAAAATAAGCTAGAGGTGAAGAAAGGGGTGTTTGAAGAACTAGGAGCATTGAAATAAGATCTAATTGTTAAAGAGAAAAATGTAGATTTTATGGACTGCAGAAAGCTTGTACAACATTGATTAGTTTAACTCGTTCTTCTAATATAACTTCATATCTCATATTATATTTTTCCAAATCAGATTGAAAGGTTATGTGTTTAGTGAGAAGTTGGTGAAATAAGAATTCCACATAAGTTATAATAAACTCAAACATTTATATCACCATAGTTGTTATCAAAAACCGTGGTGATATGTTGTGTGTTAAGTCTTTCACAATGGTTGGATTCTAGGACCATGGTGTAAAGTGTTGAAATAAAAAAAAATGCAGGCGTTGGGAATCAAACCTCATACCATAACCTTTTTACTATAGTTTTTTAAAACAACTGTAGTGATATGTTACACATTACAACCTTTTTACCAAGGCTAGTCGCCTGTGGTTGTAAACAGGGCTTATGCAACCACAAGCTCCCTTACCATGGGCCACCATTCTTAGTAGAACCTTTCCATCAACCGTAGTTATATATGTATTCTATAGTAGTGCATAAACTACAATGTTTCATTTTGGCCTCACATGTCTCGACACCACACATCATTTACAAACATAAGATATATTTATTAAATGGATCATTATCCAATATACTCTCTATTAGAATATAAAATATTTATTCTATCCATTATTAGCATCTTTTATATTGATTAGGCACTTCTATGTACATTGATGTATACAACTAGCTTGGCAGCACATATCACGCATTACCTATATTTACCATAAATTAACCAACGCATCTCATTCCTACACCTAACACGCCACAAACCACGACCACCCCTCAAACCCACCCCTCACCCCAACCTAAACCCCCGACCTCACCCCTACACACCTCACCTACATCACACTAAACCCCAACCCATACCATCAACAACACAAAATTTCCACTGGCCAGTACTTCTAAGATGCCTTCCACTGACCACTACTTCTAACACAAATGACCACCAGAGTTCAACATGATATTTTCAAACCACACCAACTTTTTAACCTCCACATCACTAATTCATTTTCATTCAAAGTTTGTGGATTTTCAGGCATAAAAATAAATCAAATGGTTCATTTGAAAGATACAAAGCTCGCATAATAGGAAATTCATCTAATCAACAAATTGGTGTAGATTGCGGTGAAATTTTTAGTCTAGTGGTAAAACCCAAAACTATACGGACGATTCTAAGTATTGATATCTCAAAATCATGGTGTCTATATCAATTGGATGTTAAAAATGCTTTATTAAATGGCAACATTAATGAAATAGTCTATACGTATCAACCTCTCATTTTTTGGGATTCTCAACATCACGATTATGTATGCTTACTAAAGAAGTCTCTATATGGCCTTAAACAAGCACCTCGTGCTTGGTATCAACCTTTTACTGAATTTGTTGCAACCTTGGGCTTCTCACACAATGCATGTGATCATTCCTTGTTCATATATCACAGTGGCAATAATATAACATACATTATCCTCTATGTAGATGACATTATTCTTACTTCTTCATCTGATCCTCTTCGTTGGCCCATCATGTCTAAACTCAGTTTTGAATTTGCTATGAAAGATTTGGATCCTCTTAGTTACTTTTTGAGTATCTTAGCTACCAGACAATCAAGTGGCATATTTATCTCAACGTAAATATGCCGAAGAGATAATTGAGCAAGCTACCATTTCATCTTGAAAAGTAGTTTCTACCCCATTAAACACTAAAGTAAAACTTAGCGGACTCTCAAGGCCTGATGTTTAACTTTCATGACCCCTCTGAATATCGAAGCCTTGCACGTGCACTGCAATATTTAACTTTCACAAGGCCTGATATATCGTATGTCTTCCAACAAGTGTGTCTCTTTATGCATTATCTTCGAACACAACACATGATTACCTTAAAGGAATTGTTAGGTACATTAAAGGTACAATTACAAACAGTCTGCAATCTCTTCTTCCATAGTTGATACACTCACCACATGTATTGATGCTGACTCAGGAGGTTGTCTAGAAACTAGAGTATCCACATTTGAATATTGTGCCTATCTTGGGAATAATTTGGTTTCTTGGTCTACAAAATGACAACCAGCCTTATACAACTCTAGTGCTGAAGTAGAGTATCGCGATGTTGCTAATGTTGTTTCTAAATCATGTTGGTTTCTAAACTTATTGTTAGAACTCTAGTGTCCGGTCACGAAAGCCACTTTAGTATACCGTGACAATGTTAATGTTGTCTACTTGTTAGGTAATCCTATCCAAAATCAACGCATAAAACATAATGAAATGGATATCCACTTTGTGCGTGAAAATGTTGCTAAAAGATCAAGTATGTGTTCTACATGTTTTGTCTCGTTCCCAAATAGTTAACATTTTCACAAAGGGCCTCCCACACAATAATTTAATGACTTCAGAGATAGTCTCAATATTCGTCAACCTCCAATTTTAACTACCAAAACGTATTAGAATATAAAATAGTTATTGTATCAATTATTAATATTTTTTATATTGATTAGGCATTGATGTATATTGATTAATAAATTATATTAATGAGTCATATGTGACTAATCATAATTCTATCAAAATCTAACTCTATTTAAACTCTTCCTAATTTCCATAATTTTAAAATCTAACTCTATTTAAACTCTTTCTAATTTCCATAATTTTAATCACGTGACATATACTATTATTATATTATCTTAGATCATGTTTATTTTACAAATTCAAAAAATTTTCAAAAGTTTAATACAATAATCTTGAAATTGAATATGTGCTCCAGCAATTACATGTCATTGCACAGTTATCAAGTGTGAGATGAATACTTTATAAGCATTTTATATATCTATGATGTGGTTGCAGAATTATTATCACGGATGATATTCTTACACCATTTTCATAAATCAATACTTACACCATTTTCATACACCAATATTTACACCGTGCACTGTTCACCGTATTTAAACGGTGAATAAAGTTTTTTTTTTAAAATAAAATAATAATATTTATAAAAAGTATTTTTTTTTCAAAAAATATTTTTTAATATAAATATTTACATTAAATATATATATATATATATATATATATATATATGTGTTTTTATTTTACTTATAATTTATTAATAAAATTTACTAATTTATTTACCAATAATTTACACAACATTAACCAAATTCTGACATTAAAAAATATCAAATATAATAATTAATCTATATTTTATAATTTAATGTCAGAACTTGGTTAATATTGTGTATTTTATTGATTAATAAATTATAAGTAAAATAAGTGGTAAATTACTTATATTTTTTATGGTTAATCCAATAATAAAATTGATTAATAATAAATTTTAAAATTTATGTTGAAAATATTATTTTAAAAATAATATATTTAAAAAGAAATATTATATTATATTTATTAAAAAACACTGTTCACCGTATAAATACATGAATGAGGTGGAAGATATGGTATAGCCATATCATTCTTATATGTATATAACTGGAAAATTAGTCATATAACTCCAATGGTAATTAAACTCTTCAATAATTATTACAGCAATAAATCCTTGATTTAAAAAAAGAAAGTAATTAAAGAAGGTTAAATATTGGGAAAGATGGAAATTTTGATTTTATTCCCATCTAGGATAGAAAGTGTCTCCTTGTCTCTATTCCATGCAAATAATAAAGCTGGTGTTTTTTCTTTGTCTGATGGATTAATTTGTTCTTCAGTTTGTCGAGAGAAATCTCTTTTCTGTAAATCAAATGCCTTCTCTGCGCCTGCTACTTCTTCAGCTCTCTACCAGTACACCGTCATTTTAAATTGACCGGATATATGTTTCTATAATTGACCGGATATAAGGAAAATGTCCGAGACCTATTTCAACTCGCATTGATTTCTATATATGATATCAGATATAGCAGATGATGTTCAGCTATCATGCATGCTTGTTTAGGAGCAATGCTTTGGTAACATCAAATGATATCATGCATTCGTTTTAAGCTAAAATAAACAACAAGGTTTCATTTTAACGTATCATATCAATAAACCCTAAAATATATATTTAATATATATAGATATATATATATATATATTAGATATATATATTATATATATATATATATATATATATATATATATATATATATATATATATATATATATATATATATATATATATATATATATAATATATATATATATATATATATATATATATATATATATATATATAACAATAAAAGTAAGTTATATTAAAAATGGGAAATCCTATTTTTAACATTCTAAATTAGGAAGCCATCACCACTAACAACGGAAGAACTTTCACAATTAATAGGCAATGCCAACAACTATCTCTTTAGCCACTACCTGCTACAAGAAATTGCTTAATTAGTCGGTGATATTTGTGAGATAAAAAATCTTTCACTAAATTTATATATTGTATGGGGTTTGTCCCCTCGCAATGCATAAAAAAAATAAAATTAATAAATCAAATAGTGTGGAGCAATCTCTCGTAAATGTTATATGGAGATAGATTTTGAATTTTGAAGTTAATCATTTGCGAGTGGACACCCATAACTATTAGTTTCAATAAAATTTGCGAAGGACAATCCCATGTAGATTTCGAGATCAGACTGACACTTGTCCTATCACAACTATCTTGTGTCAGTCACTTAAATAAAGCTTTTACATTTGCAAGGGGCACCCCAGTCATATATACTCCCTCTGTCTCATAAAAAATGTCATATTAGAGCTATACGTGGTTCTTAAGAAAATGATTTAATATTTTGATTTTAATGATAAATTTACTATTATTTACTAAAATATCCTTATTAATTGTAGTTAATAAAGTTGATGAGTAAAGTAAAAGTTAACAAATAGGGTTATAGTAGGAAAAATAATAATAAATGTTGCATTGGTATTGTAAAAGAACAATTATTTTGAGACTAAGAAAAAGTGTAAATGAGATACTTTTTATGAGGCGGAGAGAGTATCTATTAAATTTGTGAGGGGCAACCCCTCAAAATGTTTGAGACGTGTCTGCACATTGTTCCATCACCTGAGCGCGTGTCAGCCGCTTTAATAAAATTATTACAATTTGCGAGGGGTTGCCCTTAGCTAATTTTGACTGTTTAGCTGGCGTGGGGACCCCCTCGCACATTGCTTCCATATATTTGCATCGCCCCTTCCATTTTCCCAATCACCGCTTCAGTGCAAACTTTCTCTTTCTCTGGTTTTTTATTTTCTCTCAAATTCGCTACATTAACCTTATTCATACACCATTAAACTCGAAATTTTCATCAAAAAATCTTCAACAAACTTGTCATTTGGAAGGTAATTTAATAACTTTTTGATTTGTATTCTTTTTTTGCTTCTGATTTTTAGATTATATCAAACCCCTAATTTTAATTTATTTTGTTCATTTTTCATTTTTTCTATAAAGGTTTAAACTTTTGCAAGGAGAGTAAATCAAAGGTTTAGAATTGTTTAATTTTTCATCCAAGGTACACGTTTCTTCTCTATTTTTTTAAATATGAATATTTGTTGTTATTTGTTGCCCCTCGCAAATATTATTGAGGGAATTTTTTTTATTTTTGAAATTGATTATTACGAGGGATCACTCATCGCACAATGAAATGGTGTCATTACTTTTTTTATTGGATAGACAAATATGCACATTTGTGAGAGGTTTAATCCCTAGCAAAATATTACTTCCATTTGCTAGGGCCAACCCCTAGCTAAACTTTGACTGTGAGGTCAAATCACGTCATGTTGTTAGAAGTAATCCATATTCAGTAATAACATTAGTTTTGGTTAAGCTTAACCTAGTTAGTGCAAGTTAGCATTTTTGCCTACGTGGCATTATTGTTTGTGTATATAACAAGTGTAGTTGTCAATACTGGAGTGAGTGTTTGTTGTAACCGTTTTGGAAGAGTAGTGGAAGTTTGTTATTTCAATTCTCTCTCTTCTCTCACTTCTTCATCTTCATCTTATTCATCTTATTCACTAACAATTGGTACTGATTCAGATTCATATGGAAACACGAGTGAACGATGAGTCATTGTGTGATTGATTTCATTTCTTGAATTCATGTTGAATCTTTTGATCATAATCGTAACAAAATCACATTTCTTGATTATGCGGGATTGGGAAACACTATTGTTTAGTGAGATCTGAGTGAATCACACAAGGTTGAAGATGAACGTAAATGATGATATGAGTACTAAGCTTCTAGTGTTTGATGGAAAGAGTTGGAATTGATGGATGATTCAAATGTGTGTGTTGTTTGGTGCTCAAGATATTCTTGATCTCGTCAACAATGGTTACATTCTGGTTCAACTTCTGGCAAATGCAACAGATGCGCCGAGGAATGTTCAGCGTGATATGAGGAAGAAGGACCAGTAGGAGTTGTTTTACATTCATTAGTGTGTGAATGCAAACATGTTTGAGAAAATTGTTGATTCGACGACAACGAAGGTTGCGTGGGATGCATTGGTATAGTGCAACGAGGATGATGCATCAATGAAGAAGGTGAAACTTTAGTCTCTACGTAAGCAGTATGAGAATCTCAGCATGAAGAACAATGAGAAGGTACCTAACTACATCTCTTGAGTGATTATGGTCACAAATGAGATGAAGTCGTGTGGAAAAACTCTCTCTGAAGAAAGGGTCATTGAGAAGGTACTTAGATCTCTTACTCCTTAGTTTGATTACATTGTTATAGAAATTGAACATTATAAGGATCTTAGCACCATGAGAATTGAAGACCTGCAAAGCAGTCTAGAGGCACAAGAGTTGCGTCTGACTGAAAGAAACTTTGAAATTGAGGTAGATCAGCAGGCTCTGAAAGCAGCTTTTGGCAAGAAATATCATAAACAGTCTTGGTCAGAAGCCAGGAAGAAATTTGATGGTGTTCAAAAGTAAGAAACCTTAACTTCTGAAAGGAAGAAGAGTGCTCAAAAGGAGAAGAAGAAGTATGTCAAGCGGAAAGTTCAATGCTACTATTGAAAGAAGTTTGGCCACCTCGCTACGGATTGTTGGTCAAACAAGGAAAGAAATTAAAAAGAAGCAAAGATAGCCATATGAGATTCCGATGATGAACTTATTCTATTAATGGATTCTGAGTCTGATATTTCCTCTTTGGAAGACTGGTAGTACATGGAAACTGGTTGTTCAAATCACCTTATTGGAAATAAGAAATGGTTGGTTGAGTTCAACTCTAGTAAGAGGTCCAGGATCAGATGTGCTGATGATAAGTATCTGAATGTTGAATGAATGGTAAATGTTAGAGTAGTTTTGAATAATGGTAAGACTGCATTGGTTCAGAACGTGTGGTATGTTCCTAGCATGAAAAGCAATCTAATGAGTGTAGGTCAATTAATTGAGAACGGATTTTCAGTTACCATGAAGGATAATCTTTTGAAGTTGTATGACTGTAATCAGAAGTTGATTATGAAGTTAGAACATGGAAGGAATAGAATATTTAAAGTAAATTTTAAAACTACAAACCCTGAATGCCTTAGTGCAACAAGTGTTATAAAGGAAAGTAAGTTGTGGAAGATTTGGTCCTCTGAACTTCATAACCTTAAGGCATCTGAATTCAAATAAGTTGGTACATGGAATTCCTGCAATAAAGAAGCCAGAGAAGTCATGCAATGTGTGCATGAGAGGGAAGTAACCAAGATTTCCATTAGCATATGAAATTCCTCTAAGAGCAAATCATGCTCTAGGTGTGGTGCATTCTGATGTGTGTGGACCATTTCCAATACCTTCACTTAGAGGAAATAAATACTTTGTGTCATTTGTTGTTGAGTTCACAAAAATGACGTGGGTATCCCTTATAAATTTCAAACACAAGGTGTTTACTGAATTTAAGAAATTCAGAATTAAGACTGAGAATTAGAGTGGTCAAAAGTTAAAAGTTCTCAGAACTGATGGTGGAGGTAAGTATAACTATATAAAGTTCAAAAAGTTTTGTGAGGAAAATGGAATTGAGCTTGAGGTGACTTCTCCATACACTCCTCAACATAACGTTCTTGCTGAAAGAAGAAACCGATATTTGCTTGATATGACAAAGAGCATGTTGAAGGAGAAGAAGATCCCTCACACCTTGTGGCGAGAAGCTGTTGCCACTGCAACATATGTGCTCAATAGATGTCTAACCAAAAATATGAAGGAGAATTTTCTTGTAGAGAAGTGGACTGGAGATAAGCAAAGTGTGAGCCATCTGAAGGCGTTTGGTTTTGTTTGTTATAAACATGTTTCAGACGGTAAGAGAAGGAATTTGGATGATAGAAGTAGAGTTATGTTTCTTTTAGGGTACCACAACAATAGTGAGTATAAGCTTTATTGTCTAGTCACTAATAAGGTTTAAGTCAGCAAAGACATCATTGTAAAGAAATCAGAAGTATGAGATCGGAGTAAGTCTCAATCCAACTCAGGTAAGTTAACTTCTGAAGATACTTCAGAATCCAAAGGTTCTAAAGACGAGTCAGAATCAGAAGGTGACTCTGAAGGAGAATCTGCTTCTGAAGGGGATTTTGCCTTAAAAGATTAGTCAGAGTCTGATAGTGACTCTAAAGACGAGTTTGACTGTGAAGGTGAATCTAATTCTGATCCAGATTCTGATGGTGATTCTGACTCTGGTCAAGATCTAGACTCTAGGAATATTCCATACTCTAAAGGTGATCATGCTTCTAAAGGTGGTACTTCTAGGGTTCCAGTATCTGATATTGTTCCAACGTCCGAAGAAGATTCTGAACAAATTCAGAGACCACAAAGAATCAGACAAATACCAAGAAGATTTATAGAGTTTGACATACTACAAGATACTGAAATAGACTTTGAAGGGGAATTCATTTAGTGTTCCATATTAGTAGACTATGAGCTAATGAGTACTGAAGAAGCTCGCAAGAAGAAAGTGTGGCTGAAGGCCATGCAATATGAACTTCTTAAGAGATTTGAACTTCTAAATTGTAAGGATGTTGTCACACCTTTAAAAACAAATCAAAAATTGGATTCTGATCCTAAAGGGGATGATGTAGATGTGTAAGACCCCAATTTTGACCCTAAGATCCCTCATGCAATTTCATCATATGCATTAGTATTGGGATTATACCTTGGCATCCTCCTTACCCCTCTTTCATTGGGTTTGTTTTGGGAGAGATCACGAAGCACTATGTGATTGTATCATACATGTATATCATCATTTTACTAATTAAAATACCAAAAATATGTCATTGCATTTGCCTAACTCTTTTGTAGGTGGGGCATGATCTCCATTGATCTATGAAGTTCATATCTAGGGTTTAAGACCCTCATGACAAAGAGCACAACCATGAATTGATCCAATAATGGTTATAAGCATCATATATGAGTCCCCATGATTTCTACATGTCATATTGATCAAGTTTTCTTCAAAAGTTTAAGGGTGATTTGCCTTGGAAACCCTAGTTTGACTGGGTATCTTAAGTGACTTCTCCAACAAGCTATCTCACCAATTGATCAAATTTATCAAGGGACACTTCAAGATTCATCATCTTATGCATATAGTATCTACCATGAGCCTAAAAAGTCAAGAGAATTGAAGGTTAGCAAGTTGGTTGATGGTGGTTGGCCAGATGAATTCATCTGATCAAAACCCGGTCTCCCTAGACCCTATCTCCTACAATTTTCACCATATGAAAATTATTCCAAGAGAAAGGTTACTCCAAATGACATTCTAAACAACTTTCATGTTGAGACATAGAGCTGATTTTGCTTGAAAAAATCATTTTCTATGTTGAAACATTATAGGTCATTTTGTCTAAACCCTAATTTGAAAGTCAACTTCCCAAGGCCATAACTTGCTCAATATTTATGAGATGAACGATTTCCAAGTTGAACAATTAAATTTAAGATGTTTAATTCAAATTTTATGTTTGGAGTGAGAGAAATTTCAACTTTTATGAGCATGTGATATGAGGTTACATTATAGGTCATTTTTGACCTATACCATTGAATAAGTGATTTTTCCAAACTTCAAAAATGCATAACTCTATCATTCTAAATCCAAATTACATTAAATTGGTGACAATTGTTATGGTCTTTGAAAGATATACAACTTTGAAGAAGACACTTTTCTCATTTGAAGCTCACATAAAAAGTTAAGCAAGGTGGAATATTGAGGTATATGGCTTGACACTTAGACAAATTTTCAACATGTTAAAATTTCCAAACTTCCACCTCAAAATTATTCATGTTCTAAGCTCCAAATGAAAAAGTGTTGAACATCAAACTTGTTCCCTTTGATCCATGCTTTCCAAAGAACCCAAGTTCATGCATTTTGGATGAAGATTGCTAGGTCTGCGCATGGATTTAACATGGCTGCATCATTGAAAAGAATCAATTGTACAAATTTCAGTTCACATTTCCTTGCCATTCAAGCTTCATTCAGACTTCAATTGGAATCATTTTGGACCTTAATGTATTGCATCATGGGCCTGTACATGCCCATGCACTCGTGCCATCCACATTGCCGATTTTGGACAAATTTTGAAGTGTGCAAATATCATTCCCTTTGGCTATAAATAAAAGGATTCTGAGCTCATTTGAACAACACTTTGCACGCCAGCTTTCCCCCCATTGAAACCCTCTCATTCTAAAGGAAAACCTGAGAAATTTCAATTTAAAATTTGAGTTTGAATCTCAACTGTTGGAGATTCAAGAACTCTAGGATCCAAAGCCTTGCAACCTCTCTAATCACTTCCTGCTAGCTTCTCAAGTGTGATCAGATCGTGTTTGGAGCAAGCAACATCAAGAATTGCACAACATTGAAGGTAATTTTCAGAAAACTTCATCTCTTCGATTCTCACTCAATTCTACTCAATTCTCTTGGATCTTTGGTTGTCTGAAGTCCTACCAATGTAGGCAAGAAGATTGAGTTGCTTAGAGGTCAAATCGAAGCAACTCAGTTGACACACCTCAAAATTCAACTCCTCATATCTTTCTATATATGTTGAGTTAGTTAAAATTGAGGTCAGATTCGTGCTCTATACCATTTTTTCTTTCAGATCATGTCCTCCTTTTTTATTTTGGTGATGGTTGAAGGTGGACCAGTCTGGTGAGGTCACTTGGAGAAGAAGACCGGAGCTACAACTCCGGCGATGTGTTGACATCTCTTCAGACCACAAGATCCTTTTCAAATGTTTTAATCTTACGCGTTGGTTCTGATTACCATCCCTGTAGCGCATTGACTAGTGTCCATTGTGGAACGCGCGCTGAGGACCACTTGATCTGCCACCTCAATTAATGAGGTAAATCAAGTGGTCCACGTTTTTTGCTATTTTCTGATTTTCATTTTAATCCTTTTATTTTCATTAATTCATATTAATTTTAATATTGATCCAAAAAATATGAGAGTTTCACTAAAAAATTTCAAATAATTTCCTCTTTCATTTTTTGAATTAAAATTATTTTTTGGATCATTATTAATATTTTTCATGATTTAATTGATTTTGTATTTGTTTTTAATTGTTTAAAAATACTTTTAAGTCTTTAAAAATTATGAAATTTTTTCTCCAAGATCCTTTGACCTTGTTTGACCTATGATAAATCTCATTGCCATTTCTTTGGTGTTTTGATGAGGTTTTAGGAATTTGACAAACCATATTTAATTTAAATGTATTATTTTAGTCTTTTTAATTTGAATAAATGTCAATTAATTGCGTTGACCAATTGTGATGACTTGTTTGAGTTTGACTCTTGTTGTTGGGCCTTGGTCATGTATTCTATTTGTATTGGATAATTGGTAAACATACATGTCACAACCTCATGTACCTATACCTCTTCGAGTGGGTTTGATGATACTTCGACTAGTCATTGTTTATATTGATGAAATGTCATGGGTCAGGATATCCTTGACCAATGAAACACATCGATGATCTTTGGAAATCCTACAAGATAAAATGTAGAAATGAATCAGGCTTAGCCATGGAGAGAGCCCTACCTCATGGTTAATTTTGAAAGGGTTTCCAAAATCCTCCTTATAACATGTACTTGCTTTTAATTATAGCCATAACCAGACCTCATGGACATTAGTTGGTGTATCATAATCTCATAATTAGTAAAATCAAAAGGTTCTTTTGGATCTAACTTAAGCCCACTGGTAGGCCTATGTATAAGAATTATTATCCTAACTGGATGGATAAATTAGGTCCTCTTACTATACGTAACGAGGTTCGTGACTTCACTACATTTTTCGGGGAAGATGGAAAGTCAACCATGTATCATATTAGAAGATTTATCACGTAGTGCAGTGTCAGAAATCAGAATGAGTCCCACAAAGTTGTAGTTGTTCCTTTTTCTTTGAAAAAAACAATGATTTCGTGGTGTTGTTCTCTCCCATAAATTGGATACAAATACAAGAACCCATTGTAACACCTCAAAATTTGCCCTCCTCTTCTTGGGACTAGTTTGACACATTGCATTTCATTTTAGGACATTAGGCATTGCATTTTGCATATCATATGAACACAAGAAAAGTCATCCTCCAAAGTTTTTTTCAGAAGATGGAAAAGTTAAGTGATTCAAGCCCGAGGGTCTTTATGAATTGATGATCAACCATCTGAGGGTTTGCACTTCAATTAGGGTTTCTCGGCTCTTCAAAGGTCCTGGGCATTATCTTATTTGCAAGGATATATTACCATCATCATGGTTCTTTCATCATCAAGAGTTGCAGAGTTTATTCTCAAGTTCCTTTGGATTAGGGTTTTGACCTCTGGTCAACCCTAATAAATGCAATTCTTTTAACCAGGGCTTCTCAAAGAAATAAGGTATTTGCTGATGAAGAGGATCACATGGTTGCCATGAGGAGCTTATATGAGCCAGGGTTTCATTTCTGAGCCATTTCCCCAAGTGGTGGAGGTTCAAGCTGATCAAGGCATGTCAAGGTCATCTGAGGACCAAAAAGTCAACTGTGCAGTCAACTGAGGGCTATGAGGTGGGGAAATGAGTTGAGACACCTCAATCATGTTCAAAAGAAGTTCATTTGTCATTTTAAACATCTATCTTGAAGATTTTGAAGTCATGGCAAAAGTTTCCAAAAATGGAAAGTGACCTGTAATTTCAAGTTTCCAAAAATGGAAAGTTTTCTAATCCATATTCAACTTGACTTTTCAATATCAAAGAAGTTTCAAATGGATTTTTGGTGAACATGAAAGTTGTAGATCTTTGTCTCCCATTTTGAAAAAGTCCTAGATCATGTCCATCTGATAAATGGTTGAGAAGTTATGGCCAAGTGATCACAAAGTATACATGGAATTTCAAAGTGGCATAACTTTTGATACAAGACTCCAAATTGGTCCATCCTTTTTGCAAAATGCTTGTCATGACCAAGAGATTCCAAATCAAGACTTGCCATGCATGGAAGAAGATCACATGATCATGTGCTCATACATGTGCAATTTAGAGGGAAATTTGATAATTCAAAATTGGTTGATCACACAAGCAAAATGCCATTCAAATGTTGATTATGGGATAATTTTAAGTGAATTTGTACCCTTGCATGGTACTGTTCACGTGCACATGACCACATGCTAAGCACACTTGTCATTTTTGCAAAACACCTCACATTTCCTTAATCATGTTTAGCCAAGGCAAATTGTGATTAGCAAAGTCATTAACAGGTGGTATATAAGCTAAATCATAACTGTTTTGCAAAGAAACAACAGAATTTCAGATCTAGAATTTTCCATTTTCCCTCCATTTTTCTCTCACTTTGATTTTCAATTTTCTTCACATAAACCTTCATTTTCTTGGCATAATCATGATCATGGAACATCACTGAGTAGGAATCCACGTTTGGTTTGAAGAATTGAGCAAGAATTCATGCAGTGTAAAAGCTTCATCAAGTAAATTGGATTTTGAAATTGGAGTGGATTGAGGAAGTTTCAGTGGATGCTTTGTGCATAAAGCTTCATAACAAGGTTGAGGAAGAAGATCTGGAAGTTCTAGAAGCTGGAGAGCACGATTTTTGATCACTGCACTTCAAGTAAGTTGAAATTCGACCATCTCTTTTTGGTGTTTTCTTGCCATAGATGTGTAGATCTATCCTTGCTGAGCATGCTGATATGTGTAGAATTGAAAATGATCAAGTATTGTGCATGTTATGGTGATTTAAAGTTTAGATCTAGAATTTGTTCTTGCTCGATTTGAAGAATTCATGATGAATTAGGATGTTTGAGTATGATATTTATGATCTACATGGAGAGAGCTTTCGATTGATATAGATTTCATTGAATTCTGGAAAAAATTTGTGTTGCTCCGCCGGATTCCCACCGGAGAAGACGACCGGAACTACTGTTCCGGCGTCTGCAACTGTTGCTAGGGTTTATGTTTTGAAACGCAGCGTTTCAAGCGCTGTTGGACCTGGCGAGCGCGCGTTCGAATCCTGGTGTATGCACTTTGCTAATTTAATTTTTGAAACGCTCGTTAACCTTGGATGCGTGTGCTCGATACCAGGCATATGCATGTTTCTGAAATTCGATTTGAATGTTCTCATTATCCTTCAACGCGCATGTTCGATCCTTCGCTAAGGCATTTTTCTGAATATTAATGTGAATTCTCATAATCCTTCAGTGCGTGTGTTCGAATCTGGCTGTGTGCATATGCTGATTTACTTCAAATTTTGTTTTCTTCCATTATTTCATATTATTTCATTTTATTTCTTCATTTTAAAAAATCATTAAAAAATAGTAGAATGCTTCAATTTGATTCCAATATTTTTTCATGATCTTGTTTTAATATCTAGTTTTTTATAGCATTTATTTCATGATTTGTGTGTTTCTGGATTTTTAAATTGTGAATTTTTTATTGAACCTTATGTCAAATTGATATGTCATGATAAATGCCTTGTGAAATGCTATGTGTTGATCCAATTGATCTGAAATTTGGTGTGCTTGATCTTCACATGTGATATGATTTTTGAGCTTTGATTTGGAATCTTTATCATGTTCTATCACTGTTTTGGACACATGATGATGTGATGTGACAATTTGTGTCACATCTTTTGCCTTGCATTTGTGCATTTTAGTTCACCTATCATTTGAGCTTTTCTGGATCTAATTTTTTTCATGATGTATGTTTATAACATGATGAGTTCACATAAAAAATCTCAAGGTCATTGGTTGCTTTTCTATTTTGATTTGGATTTTCTAATTTGGATGTCCACTTTGTGCACCTTTGCTTGCCTTTGCTTTACATTGATCATTTGATGCCTTTGCCTTATGAATTGATGTTGGTCCTTTTGAGGACCTTTTCTTGATTGATTGAATGTGCTTTATGCAAAATATTGAATTCTGTTTTGCTCATTTGACTTGCTTTTGAACCTAGTCTTGGTACTAGTGGTTTGTACACATACTAATTGTGCTTTGTGTTTCAGGTTTGAGCATTTAGCTTTGATGGTTGGTGTGGTCTCATTATTTGAGATGCAAGATGCTTTTGATTACTAACTATTGTTGTGTTGTAGGTCCATTGATGTGATGAACTCATTTGAATGCTTGCACTTGTGACTTGCATTGTGTAGATATTGAAAAGTTCCACTGTTGTTTGTTGGTTTTCTGAATACAATATTAACTGTTTGGCTTTTTGTACAGGTACATTAGTTGCTAGCTCTTGCTTGAGCTTTGCTTTGGAGTGTGGTTGATACACCACTTAGGTAGCTATTCTCTTACTCCATGTAGTCTGGAAGTCCTGTCACCTTTTTGGCAGGCATTTTGGCTGAAGTCCTCCTTAAGAGGCTCTGATTGTGTATGCTTACATTTGTGCCAAATACCTCCAAGTGAGGCATGTTACTTTATAAGTCCTCCTAAGTGAAGAGGCAATTGACAGATAGAAGGGATTAGCAATCAATCCCTTGTTATTATGTGAGTCGTTCATTATGCTCGCACTACGTGCTGATGCTCTTGAACAATGTACCCAAGATCCTTGTATAGAGTCAGTCAAGTGGAATAGGGTCCCTCTTTCTGGATCCCCACGCTTTCTTTGATTTGAGCTCACCCAGGCCAGGGTTAAGAGCATGAGGTCTCATCCTCATTACCATCTTTGATCAGCTTCACCCTAACTCTCAATGTTAGTGGTTAAGAGCTTCAGAACACCCCTACAGTTTTGGCTTGTTTGTCGAGGTTGATATGACCCCTCTTGACTAAAGCCCAACCATTTGTCTGAGCCTCTTGTTTGTATATAGCGTGTGATGCTTGTTCATTTGTGTTGATGTTTATTTGCATTCCAATTCTCATCTCCTTTTCTGTAGGAGTCATACGATTAACTTCTGAGGATGTTGAACGTATGTAGAGTTTAGACTTGAGTTGACTCGCTTCCTGTGTGAGTCAAATTCTTGTTAGAGACCTCAACTTAGGGATATTGTTTGCATGACAACTATTAGGCTCGAGTCAGTTTCCCTATTAGTTTGTTGTTTCCCTAGTCTCTGGTTTGGAGAGAGTTGTACCCCTGTTCAGGGGAACTACGTCGCCCTGGTTCTCATACCAGATGAGATACATAGGCAGGAGATCGAGCGAGACCTCTCCGGGCACCCTTTTGTTTTTTGAGTGTGTTCACCCTTTTTCTTTCAACCTTTTTTGTTTCTTTTGACGTCTCAACGTCTCTTTCAACCTTTTTGTTTCTTTTGACATCTCAGCGTCTCTGTCAACCGTTTTGTTTCTTTTGACGTCTCAGCGTCTCTTTCAACCCTTTTGTTTCTTTTGACGTCTCAGCGTCTCTTTCAACCTTTTTGTTTCTTTTGACGTCTCAGCGTCTCTTTCAACCTTTTTGTTTCTTTTGACGTCTCAGCGTCTCTTTCAACCTTTTTGTTTCTTTTGACGTCTCAGCGTCTCTTTCAACCTTTTTGTTTCTTTTGACGTCTCAACGTCTCTTTCAATCTTTTTGTTTCTTTTGACGTCTCAGCGTCTCTTTCAACCTTTTTGTTTCTTTTGACGTCTCAGCGTCTCTTTGTGTTTGGGTAACAACTATTAGGCTCGAGTTCCAGACTCCCTATTAGTTTGTCAATTTGATAACCTTTTTCTTTGGTATTCGCTGGTTAGCGTGTGCTATTGTTTGGAGTCGGATGTAAGTCCATATATTGGCATTCTGTTTCCTTGTTTGTTTTGTTGTTTGGAGTCGGATGTAAGTCCATGTATTGGCAATCTGTTTCCTTTGAGTGTTTCTTTTGACGTCTCAGCGTCTCTTTTTGGTGTTTAGTTTCGGCGTGCGTTAGCCGAACTACGACAGCTCTGATTCTCATTCCAGATGAGATACGTAGGCATAGGATGCGATGTCCTAGCGAACATGCCTCCCTTCCCCGAACTACGTTGACTCTGATGTTTGTTCCAGACAAACTACGTAGGCCCAGGATGCGACATCCTGCCGAGTCCATTTCCTCCATCTTCTTTCACCTGTGTTATTATTCCAGTTTTTGCATTTTCTTTGAGCAGTTTATTAGCAACCTTTTCCTATTCTTTTGAGCGTGGATCCCGTCGAGTACGGTGGACGTGAGGGGTGCTAATACCTTCCCCTTGCGTAACCGACTCCCGTACCTTGCAATCTCTGGTCGTAAGACCGTTCCTTTCCCCTTCTTAGGTTAGTCATGTGCTTCCTTTCCGTCATAGGATGAATAGCGTCGGTGGCTTCTCTGTATTTTTTCCGCCGGTTGTTTTTCGCGTTGCGACAACTGGCGACTCTGCTGGGGATGAAGTTGACCTCTTGCTGGTCCATCTTCCCTAAGCGAGTCAATCCTAGCGCTCTTTAGGGTAGTTTGGGTTGCTTTTACTGCTTATTTATTGCATTTGTGATTATTATACTGTGATTATGTGTATATATTTTCATATATGTTTGCATGCATCATATTATCATTGTGTTGGATTCTGGACAGGTGTGGTTCCTTTAATTTTGGGTGGGTGTTCTGAGTGGGGCTAAAACCCAGGCCCGAGTATACACCTAGGATTAGTGTGGTCTCACGTCTCCTCACATGTTGGATCAACATGTTGTTGCAACGTGACATACCACAGCCGGACGAGGTTCTTTTGAGAGAGCCCCTCCTTGTGGAGTATCCACTATGGTTGGGTTACCTCTTCTGAGCTGTTGACTTCGGTGACCGTTCTTTCCCGGATCTTTGATTTAGATGATCTTATGAGAGCTGCAACGACACACTCGAAAGGGAAAACCCGTTGAGTATCTTGTCCGATTGTCGAGACCATTATCCTCCTTAGGATGACCTTGTTAGAATTCACCTGTGAGGGGAGGGTTTGATTATTATAGATACAGGTTCTGTTGGTGACTCTTTGATGGTGACTATTGGTTCAATTATTAATCTGGGTCCTATTTATGAGTTGGATTTACGGATATTTATTTCTGATACGCCGGAGTTCTGTCCGCGGTATTTATCAGCGGGTTCCGTTTATTTCGGATCCCCGGGTTGGATTTGAGGGTACTTGTTCAGAGGATCTTGTTGTTATCTGTTCAGTGATTTTCCTGCGATGATGGTGATATATCCTCTGGTTCCATTTATTTCGGAACCCCGAGTTGGATTTATGGTTACTTGGTCCCTCGGATGGTTGTGATCAGTTCAGAGACCGGAATTCCCGTACAGTTGGTGTTCAGACGACTTAGAGGATGGCACTATGACTTGCATTCATGCATCTGCATCATTCCCATTTCGTATTCATCCGCATCTAACTCATGTCTATCCATATGCGGGGTACATTCTCGATTGAGATTCTGGTTGAGAGACATCCTGATGTCAGAATGTTATTGTCAAATTATTATCCGTCTCGATGAAGCTAGAATCAAAGGACAGAATGTTCCTCATACGGATAGACATTGCATTCATGCGTGAGTCATAATAACCTGTCTTCTGTTTTGCAGGTGTCAATTTATAACATGTTTGATCGACTGAGGAATCATTGCTTGCGCATGCAGAATCATTCCCTTGTACGTAGCTCGTCCGCACAGATACCCTACCAGACGCGACAAACCTAAACTGATGGATTCATCCAACGCTGACATTCTCGAGCTGAAAGAGAAGATGGGAGAGTTAATCAGTGCCATGCAAGGGTTCGCCTTGGGGCAGAAAGCACTTGCCGATAAAGTGGAGAAGCTTGAGCGGGCTTCGGCTACCAATAGTGGCAATAATCAAGAGGGTGTCTCCAACAATGGTCTCGGTGGTTCTAGGGATGGTGGTGACCTCAGAAGGAAGGAAACTACTGCTGGTGTAGTCGTCAACAATGGTGGTGGTTTTGGTTTCGCTGCGGGCGGTGGGTCAGGTCCTGTGAAGGATAATCAGTTTCCTCCCTTCTTTGGGGCCGTGGAGGATAAAGAAGAAGATCAGTTCTCTGTGTTGAACGAGCAATTTGGTCAGTATGGTGTTCCGCCGCCAAACAAAGAAATTCAGGTACTAGTAGAGAAGATCAGGGCTCTGGAAAGCCATGCTACTCTTGGGGCTATCAATATGACAAACATGGGGCTGGTTGAGGGGATTGTGATCCCACAGAAGTTTAAAGCACCCACGTTTGATAGGTACAATGGGAGTTCTTGCCCGGAAACTCATCTTCAGGTCTTTGTCCGAAAGATATCTGCCTACACCATGGACCAAAAGCTCTGGATGTACTTCTTCCAGGATAACTTATCTGGTGGGTCTCTTGAGTGGTATACCAAGTTGAGATCATTAGATATCAAGAGCTGGCAGGACTTGGGAGATGCTTTCTTTAAATAGTACCGATAAGGAGAAGAATTGTGATGCTCTATCTTGAATTCCCGGCACAGTTCTGCCATCATCTTGTTATTAAGATTAGAACCATTATCAGTAATGATTCTTTCGGGAATCCCATATCTGCATATGATGTCTCTTTTCAAGAATCTAGCCACGACCTGCTTCGTCACATTTGCACAAGAAGCTGCTTCCATCCACTTGGTGAAGTAATCGATAGCCACTAATATGAACCGGTGCCCATTCGAAGCCGTAGGCTCGACCTTTCCGATCATATCAATGCCCCACATAGCAAACGGCCACAGAGACGACATTAAGCTCAACAGATTTGGAGGCACGTGCACCTTGTCAGCATAAATCTGGTATTTATGACACTTCCGCACGAAATTGAAACACTGGGCCTCCATCGTCATCCAATAATATCCGGCTCTCAGCAGCTTTTTCACGATTGCATTCCCACTGGCATGGGTACCAAACGACCCCTCGTGTACCTCTTTCATCAATTGGCTTGCTTCTTTGTCATCAACACATCTAAGCAAAACCCAATCGAAATTCCGCTTGTACAAAACCCCATCCTTGTTCAGATAGAACACCATGGCCAACCTCCTCAGAGTCTTTCGGTCCTTCTTGGATGCTCCCTCAGGATATTCTTGGGTTTCCAGATAGCGCTTGATATCATAATACCATGGCTTCTCATCATCAAGCGCTGTGTCGACAACAAACACATAAGCCGGTCTATCCAGTCGTCCCACCTCAACACTAGGGAACTGATTCCACCACTGCACCTTAATCAAGGCGGCCAGAGTAGCCAAAGCATCTGCCAAAGGATTCTCTTCTCTCGGCACATGGTGTAATTTCACCTTGGTGAAGAACGTCAACAATCTCCTCGTATAGTCCCGGTATGGAACTAAATGAGATTGATGCGTATACCATTTTCCGTTAACCTAATTCACAACCAAAGCTGAATCTCCATAGATAACAAGGTTCTTGATCCGCAAATCAATAGCCTCTTCAATACCCAATATACAAGCTTTGTATTCAGCCACATTGTTGGTGCACTCAAATGTTAGCCGGGCAGCAAAAGGAATGTGGGATCCTTTCGGCATAACCAAAACAGCACCAACTCCACTACCATTCACGTTAACGGCCCCATCAAACATCAGAATCCATTCGGATTCAGGGTCAGGCCCCTCCTCCGGGATCGGTTCCTCACAATCTTTCGATTTGAGAAACATGATGTCCTCATCAGGGAACTCAAACTTCATCGATTGATAATCCTCAATGGGTTGTTGGGCGAGATAATCAGACAATACACTCCCCTTTATTGCTTTCTGAGACGTATATTGGATATCATATTCAGTCAAAATCATTTTCCATCTCGCAACCCGTCCGGTCAATGCTGGCTTCTCAAAGATATACTTGATCGGATCCATCTTGGAAATCAACAAAGTGGTATGAACCAGCATATACTGTCTCAGTCGGCGAGCAGCCCATACCAAAGCGCATCAAGTTTTCTCGAGCAGTGAATATCTTATTTCACAGTCGGTAAACTTTTTGCTAAGGTAGTAAATTGCATGCTCTTTTCAACCGGACTCGTCATGCTGCCCCAGTACACACCCCATAGACCCCTCGATGACCGTTAAGTACAGAATTAACGGTCGTCCCTCCACAGGAGGCATCAGAATTGGAGGCTCCTGTAAATATTCTTTTATCTTTTCAAATGCCACTTGGAAATCATCATTCCACCTGACCGTTTGGTCTTTTCTCAATAACTTGAATATGGGTTCACACGTGGCTGTTAGATGAGATATGAACCGTGAAATGTAGTTCAATCTCCCTAAGAAACCACAAACCTCCTTTTCGGTTCTCGGTTCAGGCATTTCTCGTATTGCTTTTACTTTAGTAGGATCAACCTCGATTCCTCTTTCGCTTACAATAAACCCCAGCAACTTACCGGACCGCACTCCGATAGTGCACTTATTCGGATTCAACCTCAGTCTGAATTGTCTCAACCGGTCAAATAGCTTGGCTCGATCTACCAGATGCCCCTCTTCTGTTTGGGACTTTGCTATCATGTCATCAACATAACATTCAATTTCATGATGAATCATATCATGAAACAAAGTCACCATGGCTCTTTGATATGTGGCACCGGCATTCTTGAGACCGAATGACATCACCTTATAACAAAAAGTGCCCCACGGTGTGATGAACGTTGTTTTCTCCATATCATCTGGCGAAATTTTGATTTGATTATAGCCAAAAAGCCATCCATGAAGGAAAACACCGAGAATTGAGCTGTATTATCTACCAACACATCAATGTGAGGCAATGGGAAATCATCCTTCGGGCTAGCTCTGTTCAAATCCCGGTAGTCCACACACATCCTTACCTTCCCATCCTTCTTTGGGACTGGCACAATGTTCGCGATCCAAGGCGGATAATTAGTGACAGCTAGGAAACCAGCATCCAACTGCTTCTGCACCTCTTCTTTAATTTTCATGGCCATTTCGGGTCGAGTTCTGCGCAACTTCTGCTTCACTGGAGGACAATCTGCTCTCAATGGTAACTTGTGCACAATGATATCGGTATCCAACCCTGGCATATCCTGATAAGACCAGGCGAAGATATCAACATACTCTTTCAACAAGGCTACCATTCTGCTCTTGACATTCACTTCCAAAGCGGCCCCAACTTTCACTTCTTTCCTGACCTCCTCGGTACCCAGATTGACAATCTCAACTTGCTCCTCGTGCGGTTGAATCACCTTCTCCTCTTGCTTCAACAACCTGGCTAATTCCTCCGGCAGTTCACAATCTTCTTCGCCTTCTTCTTCGGCATGATAGATCGGATTGTCGAAGTCATATGAGGGTGTAACAGGATTGTTATCAATGAGATCCGGAGAAAGATCGCACCTGCATGAATGTTGATTCATGCATTGCTTTAGAACCGGAGCGAAACAATTTAAAAGGAAAATGAAAACAAACATTGCCATTTTTATTTTTGTTTCATTTTAAACTGCAAAAATAACTGAAAAACAGGGAACACCGCTTTTAATGAAAAACATCCATTTATTGATGATGCAAATTTTACAAAATGAAACACATGAGGTGGCCCTTACAATGAACCATTACGTTTCGGGCAAAACGTATGGCTTTCATGCATACAGAATTGAAAAACAGAAATATTACTCTTCACGTAGAGTGACAATGATGATCTTTTCGGCCTTCCAGTTCTGGATCTCCATCCCTGGTACGCACGGTTTTATCCACGAGTCGAGCTTGCAGTCTCTGTCGATCTCTTCACCCACCGCACAGATGCGATCTGGATCCAGCATTCCAGCACTGGTGAACGTGAATGGCTGACGACGTCCTTTGCTCTGTCCAGACGAGCCTCGGCCCGGCTGATGACCAACCCCAAACTTGTCTTCCTTGGCGGCGATGTCAATCATCCTTCCCCAACCAGGGGCTTCTCCACTCTTCACCACCTCAGCAGCCTGTTTGTACGAAGAAATGGACGGCTTCTTCTCCTCCTTGGCAAAAAGAGCATTCTCCACCTTGACGGTTTCGAATGCCTGACTCGGTGTTTCCCATATCTCACCGTCCATCTCTACGTACTTGAACGATGATAAGTGGCTGACCAAAATGTCCTCCTCTCCGCAAACCGTGACGACCTGCCCGTCCCAGATATACTTCAATTTCTGGTGCAAAGTTGAAGTCACTGCCCCAGCAGCATGTATCCACGGGCGACCCAACAAGCAACTGTATGCCGGCTGAATATCCATGACATAAAATATAGACTTAAACACCTCGGGCCCGATCTTCACAGGGAGCTCCACTTACCCAAACACAACCCTCTTAGAGCCATCAAATGCTCTAACTACCAGGTCAGTGGGCCTCAAGATCACCCCTTCACAATCCAGCTTTGCCAGGGCCTTCTTAGGCAATACATTGAGCGATGAGCCAGTATCCACCAAAACGTGTGACAATACTTCTCCTTTACACTCCATTGCAATGTGTAATGCCCTATTATGATTACGCCCATCCACCGTTAGATCAAGATCAGTGAAACCCAGCCCATGGATGGCATTAACATTGGACACCACTGTCTCCAGCTGATTGATCGTTATCTCCTGGGGAACATAGGCTCTCTTCAATATCTTCAACAAAGCCTCTCTATGCCCCTCGGAGCTTAACAATAATGACAGGATTGAGATCTTAGACGGAGTCTGCTGCAGATGGTCAACAAGCTTATACTCAGACTTCTTGATGATCCTCATAAATTCTTCAGCTTCATCATCAAGTTCTTTTTCCGACCCTACGGGCGCCGGTGTCACTACAGGAGTACCCTCGCTTACCACCTGCTTCCCTCTTGCCCTGGCTAAAGCCTCGGCCTTATCTTTCTTTTCTTTTTCTGCCTCCCCACTCCTCAATGTGTCAGGCGCAAACAACCTTCCACTGCGAGTGAAACCACTGGGTCCGGTATTATCCACCTTTGAAACGGTGGTTTTACCTGCAGCCTGATTCTCCAACTTCTCCCCATTACAATAAACCTCTCCACCATAATCCCATGGTACAACATCATCGTTGTCATAAGGAATTGGCCCAGGTACCGTGATGGTAACGGGAGCCGCATCTGCCAGTGCTGACAAGTCGATAGGATCAAAGTAAATGGTTATGGTGGAGACATCATCCTTCCCCAAATCAACCTTCTCAAATTTGAGGCTTCCCTCATCCATCATCCTCTGGACAGCCTCCCTCAATAAAACACACCCATTAGGAGCAACAGTGCACGCAACACAACAATCATCACAACCCGGGAAGACCCCATTCTTCAACAGTTGTCTCTTGACCTCAGCCAACAGAGTCTTCAACTGATCTATGTCTGTCAGCCCAATTATCCTCCTATCCTCAGAAATTGCATTCACCCCCATCTGACCATGCGCCGGCATGGGATTAGCGTTAACATTTGGAGATGGAGCAAAATTGATGGCCTTGGAGTCTACCAGATCCTGAACCACGTGTTTGAAAGCTTTACAATTCTCCACATTGTGTCCAGGGGCACCAGAGTGAAATTCGCACTTGGCGTTCTCATCATAATTAGCAGGCCTCTGGTCTGGTCTCAACGGAGCCAATGTTCTCAGCTGAACCAACCCCAAATCTTTTAATTTCTTCAGCAAGAATGAGTATGTCACAGGTGGCCTATCAAACTGACGATCAATCATTCGTCCTCTCACCTGATACCCGGCCCTCTGCGGTCTCTGTTGAAATGGATGTCGTTGCTGTTGTTGTTGTTGTTGTGCATGTTGATTATCAGCAGGAATTGTTACCGCAACAGTGTGTTGGTAGTAACGATCCCTACCTTGTCCCCTATGGGCATACACAACACTTGTGTCACCTTCCTTCTTACGTTGGCCATTACCAAAGGGCTTCTTCGATCCAGACGATGAAGCACTACCCTGTATCTTTCCCATCTTCAACCAGCTTTCTATTCTTTTCCCCGCCACCACTATGTCTGCAAAGTTGGTAATCGGGCATCCCACCATTCTTTCTGCAAACGTCCCCTGAAGGGTACCCATAAACAGATCAGACATCTCCCGGTCTACCAACGGAGGTTGAACTATGGCAACCAACTCCCTCCATCTTTGTGCGTATTCTTTAAACCCTTCATTTGGCTTTTGAGACATACCCTGCAATTGGGTATGGCTAGGAGCCATATCAGTGTTGAATTGATATTGCTTAAAGAACGCATCTCCGAGATCCTGCCAGCTCTTGATATCAGATGATCTCAACTTGGTATACCATTCCAGAGACCCACCAGACAAGCTGTTCTAGAAGAAGTACATCCAGAGCTTCTGGTCTATTGTATAAGCAGAAATTTTTCGGACGAAGGCCTGAAGATGAGTTTCCGGGCAGGAACTCCCATTATACTTGTCAAATGCAGGCGCTTTAAACTTCTGTGGGATCACAATCCCCTCAACTAGTCCCATGTTTGACATGTTGACAACCCCAGGAGTAGCATGGCTTTCCAGAGCCCTGATCTTCTCTGCCAGCACCTAAATTTCCTTGCTTGGCGGTTGGATATCGTACTGACCAAATTGCTCGTTCAGTATGGAGAACTGATCCGCTTCTTTATCTTCCAGGGCTTCAAAGAAAGGAGGAAACTGATTATCCTTCAGATTATTGCCCATAGGACCTGGTCCACCACCTGCAGCGAAACCAAAACCTCCACCGTTATTGATCACCACATCAGCAGTAGTCTTCCTTCTGGGATCACCACCATCCCTAGAACCACCGAGACCGTCGTTGGAAACACCCTTTAGATTATTACCACTGTTGGCAGCCGAAGCCCGCTCGAGCTTTTCCACTTTCTCAACAAGTGTCTTCTGCCCCAAGGCGAACCCTTGCATAATGTTGATCAGTTCTCCCATCTTCTCTTTCAGCTCGAGAATATCTGCATTGGATGTATCCATCAGTTTGGATTTGTTGCTCCTGGTAGGGCATCTGTGCGGACTTGCTACGTGCAAGGGAATGATTCTACGTGAGCGAGCAATGATTCCTGAAACAATCAAACACGTTAGAAACTGACACCTGCAAAATAGAAGACAAGTTATTATGATTCATGCATGAATGCAATGTCTATCCATATGAGGAACACCCTGTCTTTCAACCCTGGTTTCATCGAGATAGATAATAACCTGATAGCAACATTCTGACATCAAACATTTGGTTTTGCCATACAAAGCAGCGAATTATGATTTAGCAAAGATATCACCCAACCATGTGTGTGCTATGTGAGTGCATACAGGAAAACAAATAAAGCTTGAAGATCGATCAATGAATGACAATAACCATTGTATCTCAAAAGTGCACTACACGTGCAAGAGTCATACATCAAGTCTGATACAAACCAACAATACAATTCTCCAGAATCAGAAAGATAATACAAGCAAGTGAATTCCGTCAACATGCCTGACGGTAATCCACAACATAATAACAACTGCAACAAAAGTCTAAACTGAAGAAGGTCCCCCAGAAGGCTCTGCATCATCAACCATCCTGGTAAACTTCATAGCAAACCTGAGCTTAGTATTCTCCTACTGCAGTCTTCCCACCTCCTTCTGGTGAATCTTCATCTGTCGAAAGTAATGATCCCTCTCAGCAAGATAGTGATCTCTCTCAGCCATAATCTTCGCGTTCTCTTCTTCCTTGACTTTCAGCTTTGCTTCCCACTCAACGGTAAGGGCCTTGGCTCTAGCTTCCCTCTGAGCCTTCACAAGGATTTGTCTCCTCTTCTCATCTTCAATGACCTTCAAAGCTCTAGCCAACTTCTCCTTGGTAATGTCATGCTCCTTCGTAGACGACTCTAACACTTGGCTGATCTTGCGGTAATAAGCGGTGTCTATCTCAAAGCGCCTTACCTCCAGAGCATGTCTCTTAGCCTGGTCTTCTATTCTCCCTTTGATTTCCTGATTAGCCATCTGAATCCTAGCAACACTCATCTCCAACTCAATCTTCTCTACTTGTAGTTGATCTCTGGCCTTCTTCATCTCAAGGAACTCTTCCATGCTGACAGAAGAACAAGGCCCCTCAATCAACGGACACCAAGGATCACCTCCAGGAAAGGGTAGATGCGTGAGCTCAATCCTCTTCCTAAGCCAATCATCAAACGGAGGAAAAGATCTACTATTAACCTTACCAAAAGGAACCTTGCCTTTCCTTTGAATGTCGCGCCATTCATCAGACACTTGCCCCAACTTTGGCTGATTACCCTCAACTGGGAAGTAGAAAGACTCCTGAATCTCGCGCCCAAGGGGAGGACCCTCCACAGCAAATCCCATTTGTCTCCTAAGAAGCACCGGGTTGTAATTAATGCAACCCTGAACTCCTATAAGAGGCACGTTGAGAAGACTCCCACAACTGTAAATGAAATCTCGTCCAGCCATACCATTGTGAGTCCAAGCTATGTCCTTGGCTCGCAAACCCATCAACCTGATTGACCATTTGACAGTAGGATCAAGAAAGACAAAGGCACCTCTGGAAGGCAAATATCCCATGAACCACTTGTATATTAGCTGAGCACAACACCTAATCAATCCCCCACGCCGCTTCTCGTTCAGATTATGGACCGAGTAATAGACATCCCCAACCAAGGTAGGAATATGATTCCTCTGAGCAAACAACCGGATGGCATTAATGTCCACAAAGTTCTTCTGATTAGGGAACAAGATGATTCCATGAATGCTCACAGCAAGCAGAGCACAGACAACCTTCCAATCACCCAAAACAACATGCTCCTTGGCTTTGGCCTCCAAGAAACTCAAATGAAAACCGGGCAACTTTCCCTTCTCCTTCAAACCTCCCTTAATCACTTCGGGGCTCAAATAAAGAGCACGAGAAATCTCACCAACATCAGGTTCTTCCTTAGTGACATAGAATGGAATCTGGTTTCTGATCTGAATACCCAGGATACTGGCATAGTCCTCCATCAAAGTTCCCAACAAGTAATCCGGGAAAACAAAGCATCTCAAACCCGGGTCATAAAACTGGAGAAGAGTATGGATGACACTCCTATCTGTATCTGTGAGCCTGAAAACCACCTTCAGAATACCACCATAAGTCTCACGGAACATCCCCACATGGTCAGGTGTAATCAATGCTATCATATCTTTCAACACGCCAATCTCTGGATCGAAGAAACTGTAGACCACATCATTCTTCAAGCCGGTCCTCATATTTGGAACAAAGGTGTCTCTCAACCAGAATCTCAAACAAGAATGTACCCTGCATATGGATAAACATGAGTTAGATGATGATAAATGCAAAATGGGAATGATGTTGATGCATGAATGCAATGCACAGCGCCATCCTCCAAATCATCTGAACATCAACTGTACGGACATTCCTGTCTCTGAACGGATCACAACCATCTGAGGAACTGAACAACCACAAATCCCTCTCGGGGTTCCGAAATAAACAAAACCGAAGGATATATCCCCATCATCACCAGAAGGTCCTCTGAACAGATAACCACAAGATCCTCTGAACCAGCCCAGGGAATCCTGAAATAAACGGATCCCCACTGATAAATACCGCGGACAGAACTCCGGCGTGTCAGAAATAAATCCATAACTCCCACTCATAAATAGGACCCAGATCAATAACTGAACCAATAGTCACCATCAGAACATGCATCTGTAGGAATCAACCCTCCCCTCACAGGTGAATTCTAAGAAGGTTATCGTAAGGCGGATAATGGTCTCGACAATCGGACAAGATAATCAACGGGTTTGCCCTTTCGGGTGTGCCGTTGCAGCTCTCATAAGATCATCTAAACCAAAGATCCGGGAAAGAACGGTCACCAAAGTCAACAGCTCAAAAGAGGTAACCCAACCAAAGTGGAATAACTCCACCCGGAAGGACTCTCTCAGATGAACCTCGTCCGGCTTGTGGTATGTCATGTCGCCAAAAACATGTTGACCTAACATGAGAGGCAACATGAGACCACGCTAATCCTAGGTGTATACCGGGCCTGGGTTTTAGCCCCACTCAGAACACCCACCCCAAATCAGAGGAACCAACCTGTACAGAATCCAACACAGTGATAATATGATGCATGCAAACATATATGCAAATATATACTGTCACAGTATAATAATCATAAATGCAATAAATAAGCAGTAAAAGCAACCAAAACTACCCTAGAGAGCGCTAGGATTGACTCGCTTAGGGAAGATGGATCAGTAAGAGGTCAACTTCTTATTTCCCCAGCAGAGTCGCCAACTGTCGCAACACGAAAAACAACCGGCAGAAAAAGAACACACAGACAGAGCCGCCACCGTGCGTTATTTATCCCAAAGGAGGGAAAGGAAACGCTCGAAGTAAACCTGGAAAGGAATGGTCTTACGACCGGAGATTACAAGGTACGGGAGTCGGTTACGCAAGGGGAAGGTATTAGCACCCCTCACGTCCTCCGTACTCAACGGGATCCACGCTCAAAAGAATAGAATAAGGTTGCTAAATAACTGCTCAAAAGAATGCACACACACTGGAATAAAACACAGATGGAAGAAGACGGAGGAAGCGGACTCGGCAGGATGTCGCATCCTGGGCCTACGTAGTTTGTTAGAAACAAACATCAGAGTCAACGTAGTTCGGGGAAATGGGGAACATGCTCGCTAGGATATCGCATCCTATGCCTACGTATCTCATCTGGAATGAGAATCAGAGCTGTCGTAGTTCGGCTAACGCACGCCGAAACAAACACAACACAAAGACGCTGAGACGTCAAAAGAAACACACAAATGGAAACAAACTGCCAATGGCTGGTCTTACGTCCGACTCTGAACAACAAACACAAACAAGGAAACGAAATGCCAATGGCTGGTCTTACATCCGACTCCAAACACACGCAAAAAGGTTATCAACAGACAAGCTAATAGGGAGTTTGACACTCGAGCCTAATAACTGTCAAGCAAACACACACAAAAAGAAAAAGGGTGACAACAAAACACACGCAAAAACAAAAAGGTTGCACACATATACTAATAGGGAGTCGGGAACTCGGACCTAATAGCTGCAAACAAAACACACGCAAGAAAGAAAAGGGCGCCCGGAGAGATCTCGCACGATCTCCTGCCTACGTACCTCATCTGGAATGAGGACCAGGGCAACGTAGTTCCCCTTAACAGGGGAGAAATTCTCCTAACCAGAGACCAAGGGAATAACGAACTAAAAGGGAGACTGACTCGAGCCTAGTAGTCGTCATGCAAATTATAACCCTAGGTTGAGGTCTCTAACAAGAGTTTGACTCACACAGGAAGTGAGTCAACTCAAGTCTATCTCTACATACGTTCAACTTCCTTGGAAGTTGACCATGCGACTCCTACAGAAAAGGAGATGAGAAGTGGAAAGCAGATAAACATATCAAAAGCAATCACACGCTATATACAAACAAGAGGCTTCACATAAAGGTGGGCTTTAGTCAAGGGGTCATGTCAACCTCGACAAACAAGCCTGAATGCAATGGTAATCTGGAGCTCTTAATCTCTAACATTGAGAGTTAGGGTGATCAGATGAAAGGTAATGAGGGTTAGACCTCATAGCTCTTAACCCTGGCCAGGGTGAGCTTAAGACAAAGAATGTGTGGGGGTCCAGAATGAGGGACCCTATTCCACCTGACGGACTCTATACAAGATCTTGGGTGTTTATTCAAAAGCATCAGCACGTGGTGCGAGCCTAATGAAAGACTCAACTGAATAGCAGGGGATTGATTGCAAATCCATTCTATCTTCCAATCGCCTCTTCACTTAGGAGGTCTTAACATGTATCCATGCCTCAACAAGGAGGTCTTTAGCACAAAATTAAACAATCACAAACATTGCCTCTTAAGGAGGAGTTCAGCCAAATGCCTGCCAAAAGAAAACGACAGGGCTTCCAGACTACATGGAGTTAGAGAGGTTACCTAAGTGGTATGCCAACCACAAGCAAAGCAAAGCTCAAGTAAGAGCTAAAAGCGACTAAAGTACCTGTACAAAAGTCAAACAAGTCAATATTCACATTCAGACAAATCAAACAGACACAACAGTGTTACAACCAATATGTTCACGAAGCAAGTCAACAAGTAAACAACTCAAGTGAGTTCATCACCCAAGGACCTACAACACAATCAAAGTTAGTGTACAAAGTAATTTGCATCTCAAGTCATGGGATCAACACCAACCATTAGGACTAGAAGCTTGAACCTGAAATGCAAAGCTCAAAAGGTGAGTACAAACCACTAGTACCAAGACTAGGGTCAAAGACAAAGCAAAAAGTCAAAACAGAAGTTGATATTCAACACGAAGCACATTTATTCAAGTAAGAACATGTCCTAAAAAGGATCAAATCCAAATCGATAAGCAAAGGCTTCAAGTGAGCAAGATAAAGAAAATGCACACAATGGTGATCACAATTGGACATCAAGAAGAGAAATTCCATATTAAAACAGAAATGAATCCAATGATCATGAATTTTTTTATGTAAGCTCAACACATTAAATACAAGCATCATGCAAAAAATTGGAATCAGAAGACATCAAATGACCTAGGAATGAAAATGAACACAAGCAACATCCAAATGTGTGACACACATTGTCACACCATGTATTCATGTGTCTAAAACAGAGATGGAAAATGATAAAAATGCACAACCAAGCCTCAAAAATCATGCAACATGTTAGGAATCAGCATATCAAATTTCATGGCAATTGGACAATGTATGAGCATTTCACAAGCAAATGAATCCAACATGTCATATTTGCATCAAGTTCAAACAACCAAGCATATTTTAAAATCCAGCAATGCAAAAATTATGAAATAAATGTCACAAAATAAAAGACATCAAGATGAACAAGTGAAAAAAAATTGCATTCAATTTGGATAATCATGCTATTTGTTATGAATTTTAGAATTTGGTGGAAAATATTGAAATAATATGGAAAAAACATGTGGAAATGGAATATGGAAAATAAAATGTGAATAGAATTCAGAAAGTACATCAGCAAGGATCGAACCAGGTACACATGAAAATAGAGGCGCTTGGAAAAATAAATTCACAAAATGTCACACCAAGGACTCGAACAGAGGAAGCCAAGGTAAATGGAGCGCTTAATAAAATTAATTCACAAAAATCCTTCGCCTGGAATCGAACTAGCGCTCGCTGGGTTCACAGAGCGCGCTGGACAAAACGGTGTCATTTCTAAGCCTTGCCCTAGCACATGTAGCAGGCGGCGGAGGACGGTGGTGCAACCGTCTTCTCCGGCCGTCTCCGACGGAGCTCCGCCACTTTTTTTTTTGCAGAATTTAATAAAAGTTATATCGTTGGAAAGGTCTTCTCGCCTACATTCCAAATATCATCTTACCTAAGCCTAATTCCTAATATATTTTCTGGATCGAAGCAAATAAGTTTCTAGATCTAAACTTGAAATCATCATAGCTAACTCGTTTCTCATCCAAATTCAACAATATTTATATCAGAATTCTCAGTGCATCAAGGCCTATCTAATCATGGTAATAGAATGAAGAATTAAGATGATCGAATTTCCAACCTCTTGAAGAACAGTGTGTTGATTCAGTGGATTTGAGGCCTCAAAAGTATCCAAATCTTCTCCTCCATTTGTGTACTGAAGCTTTATGCACGATTTGATGCTTGAAATGGCTTGTACGCAGCTTAATCTTCAAGTTCCATGTTCATCTTCATGAGCTCAACTTGCTTGATTCTTGGCCAAAATCTTCAATCCACAGCTTGATCCTTCATCAGCAATGCTCAATAATCCAGAATATGCAAGGATCTTGATGTGTTATGTGCAAAAATTTGAAGTTTCAATTGAGAGAAAATTTGGAGGGAAAGAAAATTTTCTAGATCTAGAATGTGTAAGAATGAACAATTCTGTTACAATTAGGCTTTTATATGACAGGTTAATTACTTTGCTAATGATAATTAGGCTTGGCTAATGAAAATTTAATGAGACATGAGGTGTTATGCACAATTGGTATATTCACCTTATGCATGACAAAATGGACGTGAACAGTGCACATGCATGGTTCCAATCCACTTAAAATCAACTTATGAACATGATGGAATGATCAAAAAGCTTGTAGCATCAACCAATTTCAAATTATGGATTTTCCCTCCAAAAAGCACATGTATGCACCAATGGTCATGTGATGTTATTTCATGCAATGCAATGATGGATTTGGAAAATATAAGTCATTAGAAGCAATTTGCAAAAAGAGTGACTTCATTTGGAGTTTTGAAACAAAAGTTATGGCATTTTGAAGTTCCATGCACCCTTGGCAATCATTTGACCACAACTTCTCAACCGTTCATCAGATGCTCATGATCCTGGACTTTTTGGAAATGGGAGAGAAAAATCTTCAACTTTAACATTCACCAAAAATTCATTTGAAGCTTGTTTGATGTTGGAAAGTCAAGTTGAATGTGAACCAAAAACTTACCATTTTTGGAAACTTTCAATTACAGGTCACTTTCCATTTTTGGAAACTTTTGATCTGACTTCAAAATCTTCAAGGTAGATGTTTGTAATGATGAATGAACCTCTTTTGAACATGAATGAGGTGTCTCAACTCATCTCCCCGCCTCATAGCCCTCAATTCTCACACAGTTGACTATATAGGTCCTCAGATGACCTTGCCATGCTCTGATCAGCTTGAGCCTCAACCACTTGAGGAATTGGCTCAGAAATGAAACCCTAGCTCACATAAGCTTCTCTACATAACCATGTGATCTTCATCTCAATAGAATACCTCTTCTCCTTGAAAAACTCTGGCTGGAATAAAAGTCATTGATTAGGGTTGACCAGAGGTCAAAACCCTAATCTAAAGGAACCTGAGCAAGCACAATGAAACCCTGGATGATGACATAACCATGACGATGGTGACATATCCTTGCCAACAAGATAATACTCAACCTTTGAAGGACCAAGAATCCCTGATTGAAGAACAAACCCTCAGATGGTTGGTGATCAGTTTATGAAGACCCTCAGGCTTAAATCATGTACCATCTCCCTCTTCTGAAAAAGACAATGGAGGATGACTTCTGATTTCCATATGATATGCAATATGCAAATGCCTAATGTCCTAAAACATGAAATGCAAAATGCTAAACTAGTCCCAAGAGAGGAGGGCAAATTTTGAGGTGTTACAATAATCAACCCGCACAACAGCAACAACAACAGCAACAACCACAACAACGGCAGCCATGTCAACAGAGAACACCACGGGCCGGGTATCAAGTGAGAGGAAGGATGACTGATTGTCAATTTGATAGACCACCCATGACGTATGCATTTCTGTTAAAGAAATTGAAAGATCTCGGGTTGGTTCAGCTAAGGACGTTGGATCCGTTGAGACCAGACCAGAGGCCTGCCAATTATGCTGAGAATGCCAAGTGCGAATTCCATTCTGGTGCCCCTGGACACAATGTTGAGAATTGTAAAGCTTTCAAGCATGTTGTTCAGGACTTGGTAGATTCTAAAGCCATTAATTTTGCGCCATCGCCGAATGTTAATGCCAATCCCATGTCGGCGCATGGTCAGGTGATGGTGGGTGTAATTGCTGAAGATCCTGATCGCGTCTGTGCGGTGGGTGAAGAGATCGACAGTGACTGCGAGCTTGATTCGTGGATAAAACCGTGCATACCAATGGTGGATATCCAGAACTGGAAGGCCGAAAAGATCATCACTGTCACTCTGCACGAAGAGTAATATTTCTGTTTCTCAATTCTGTCTGCATGAAAGCCATACGTTTTGCCCGAAACGTAATGGTTCATTGTAAGGGCCACCTCATGTGCATCATTTTGCAATGTTTTTCATCATTAATAAACAGACGTTTTTCATATTAAAAGCGGTGTTCCCTATTTTTCATTTATTTTTGCAGTTTAAAAAATAAAAATGGCATTGTTTGTTTTCATTTTTCATCCTTTTGATTTGTCTCGTTCCGATCCTAAAGCAATGCATGAATCAACATTCATGCAGATGCGATCATTCTCCGGATCTCATTGATAACAATCCTGTTACACCCTCATATGACTTCGACAATCCGATCTATCATGCCGAAGAAGAAGGCGAAGAAGATTGTGAACTGCCGGAAGAATTAGCCAGGTTGTTGAAACAAGAGGAGAAGGTGATTCAACCGTATGAGGAACAAGTCGAGATTGTTAATTTGGGTACCGAGGAGGTCAGAAAGGAAGTAAATGTTAGGGCCGCTTTGGAGGTAAATGTCAAGAGAAGAATGGTAGCGTTATTGAAAGAGTATGTTGATATCTTCGCCTGGTCTTATCAAGATATGCCAGGGTTGGATACCGATATTGTTGTGCACAAGTTGCCATTGAGAGAAGATTGTCCTCCAGTGAAGAAGAAGTTGCGCAGAACTCGACCCGAGATGGCCATGAAAATTAAAGAGGAAGTACAAAAGCAGTTGGATGCTGGTTTCCTAGCTGTCACTAATTATCCGCCTTGGGTCGCGAACATTGTGCCGGTGCCAAAGAAGGATGGAAAGGTGAGGATGTGTGTGGACTACCGAGATTTAAACAGAGCTAGCCCGAAAGATGATTTCCCATTACCTCACATTGATGTGTTGGTAGATAATACAACTCAATTCTCAGTGTTTTCCTTCATGGATAACTTTTCTGGTTATAATCAAATTAAAATGTCGCCAGATGATATGGAGAAAACAACGTTCATCACACCATGGGGCACTTTTTGCTATAAGGTAATGCCATTCGATCTCAACAACGCCGGTGCCACGTATCAAGGAGCTGTGGTGACTTTGTTTCATGATATGATTCATCATAAAATCGAATGCTATGTTGATGACATGATAGCAAAGTCCCAAACAGAAGAGGGGCATTTGGTAGACTTGGCCAAGTTGTTTGACCGGTTGAGACAATTCAGATTGATGTTGGTTTTTGTAAATATAGTTTAGCGACAAATTGACTCGGATTATCGTTCTCACAAGGATTCTTGAATGAATTAAATAATGATAGTAACGATTAATGGGGTTTTGGTTGGTTTAGGATTCAATTAAAAAAAATAGATTAAAATAAGTGATTATTGAAATAAGTTGTAGCAACAATTTACTGATTCGGTCTTTGCCTATCATCGACTATCGTAATTCCAACCGCAGATTAACTATTCCTGTTCGATTATAATATCAACTGACAAGCGTAATTGATAGTATAAGTTGTATGTTCCTATTATCCGAATTAAGCAAACGGGATTAAGTTTCATGAATTAAGCAAACATGAATTAAATGGACTCGATAACGAATTAAGCAAACGAAATCGTGACTATAGTTAGGATCACACAATCAATCGGATTAAATCAATATAGCATATGTAAATCGGATTAAGCAAACAAAATACATATATTAATATTGAAAGGAATAAAAAACCTGAATAAGAATTACTAAAATCTCAAGGTATCGGAACCCGAATACAGCAAATTATTTGGATCGATTAGTTCTTCATGAGAATTCTTCCAAAGCTTTCAAGTATCTCGTGAATAGTGATAATCCTCATGTTATGCGGCTGCAAGGTATATGGAAAACAAGGAATTTGGTTTGCAACCTAACTGGATCGAAAACATAACCCAAACCCAAAACTAATGACCCAAAACTTAAACAAAACTAATACTGCAACTTCAACGACTTTTATGGCCCTGCTACAATCTTATTCAGCTCTCGACTTCTGAACAAAAGTTGTAGATCTTTTTCTTAGCTTTCCATCAACTGGTAGCACGTCTCAATCCGATACTCCTAGCTCAATATATGATTTTTCTCGCGAAAGCTGCTAATGCTGAAAATTAAATACGAAAATTAAATAAGTGCAAAAATAACATAAATTATGAAAACACATTAAAACATAAAAATAATCAAGGCAAACCGAAGAAATGCTTAAGTACAAATATGGAAGAACGTGCATCAAAATGCACTGATCAAATTCCCCCACACTTGAACTTTTGCACTCCGAGCAAAATGAAAAACAAAACAAAACACAGACACATCAACGGTTACTCATTCTAGGCTACAAGTCTTCTTCGGTTAAGTTTGTATCGATAGGTACTAATCTTGCACACTAAGGATATCGTAGGAACACTAATCCACAATTGTGCAGTCATAAACCTCCTGAATACACAAATCAACTCGAATCATGTTATTATGTTAAAGCCTAACTTACTCATCCTTCTTTGGCTCTTTTTCATTCAGGCGCAATCACATTAAGCCCGTTATCTCCACACTTCATAGCAAGGCGACCGGTTAGTGATTCTGATCCTTTTCTGCACGGGGTTCTGGTACTTAAGTGGCATAGCCCTTTGCTTACTCAATTGTAGTTGCGGGGGATCGGACCATAATCCGCCCTACCAAGTTCAGCACCAGAAACCGCTGAACCAACTACAAAAGAGTCTTATTTCCAACTTTTTTTGAAGGTTCTACATCCGTTGGGTTAAGTGACCGGGTGAGGGTCACCAAACTTAGAAGGTGCATTCCCTTTTCTTTCTTTTTTTTTCATTTTCGGAACACTCACTTATATTCATCGGCTTCCCTGCGTAGAGTGTGTGTGAGATGGTGCTGACTGCTGAAATAAACTACTCAAGAGTTGTCAGAGAATGAGAATTTAAGGCTAAAACATAATAAGAATTCGAATCAATTTCCATATGCAGGAGACTTACAGTGTTAGGACGATACTGATCTTGTGAATTTTTCCCAAGTCTCCGCAAACTAATCTCAAATTATTCTATAGCCTAAAACTTTCAACAAAAATGCAATTTTTTTAGAAGAAGAACACAAAAACAAAACAAAACAAAGAACAAAAACAAAGAAAATAAAGTATTCCCCCCCCACACTTAAATATGCATTGTCCTCAATGAAAGAAACAAACATAAAATAAAAGAAAAAGAGAGAGGAAAGAACACACCCGAGTAGTCAAGGAGGATAGGTGATCACATAAGCAGCCTTTCCCAAAGAGATATATTCTACATTTTCTTCTTCCAAAGTGGGGCTGTAATGGAATAACTTTGGGTAATGTCCATTGAACTTGAAATTTTTATTAGTATCTTCGCCTTTTATTCCAGGATCAATGAATTTTCTAAAAGTAAAAGTGTCAAATGGACACGTGAAGGTGATCTGATCTGGAATGTCAGTCAATGTCCAACCAAATGCCTTTTTATGCTTCCTTAAAACCTGCAAAAGCTTATTTTCTTGATCGAAATCAAGGTTAGAAGAAATTATAGCCGGTAGTTTTTCATTCATCTCTAAATAAGCATATTTCATATTTTCAGGAAGTTGCTTCAGCTCGAGGGAAGGTGGCTGCTCAATAGAAGGAGTGTTTGGGGCAGCCGGGATGTCAAGAGCTTTATCTACATGAACAACTTTATTTCCAACCTCATCTGCAGTAAGAATATCAACTTGCAAGACAACCTCAATTTCAGCACAAATAGAGCAAATTTTAGTTTCAGTACAAATATCGCAAGAATAAACATCATCAAAACTAGACAATGATGGAAAATCAGATGCAAACAAATCACTACAAGTATCATCAACAATTTCAGAAATCAAATCTATTTGAAAAACAGAATGTTCTTCCAAGGGTTGTTGGTTTGATCCTTGAGCTTGCTGCATGCCATTCACCAAAGTGGCAAGCTGCCCAATCTGTGTTTGCAAAGTCTTTAAAGTAGAATCTACTTGTTGTTCAAACTGGAGATTAATTGCAGCCATTTGTTTGACAATATCTTCTAGTGAAGGTCTAGAAGGTGTAAAGCACACAACCTCAAATTCCTTCAGATGCTCATGCGGATACTCACCTGCAAGACCACTAAATCTTGGAAACAAGTGTATTAAACCAGATTTCAATTCAAAAGGAGTGTCAGCTTCAGGATATTCAATACACATGCCATTATAATTCACATCAGGGACAACTAATTGCCTTAAAGTTATTTGGTCAGCCATAGTAAAAAACAAACACAATGAAGGAAAACGATTAAAATAAATTTAGAAAAATAAAATAACACCGAAATTAATCTAATGACGTTAATTAAGAATTTTGAGAATTTTTCCAGATTTTTTTAAAACTACCAAAACCGAAAATAAATCATAAAAAATAGAAAAATAAGGAATTTCGGTTTTTTGGGCGGCATCCAGTATTTATTTCATAAATAGAGGCTTTTGATTACTGATTTTTTCCTAATGAATCGACAAAAAATCGGAATAATCTGAGACAATTTGTTTAAAAACAGATTTTGTTCCCTAAACCACAAAAAGACCCGAACGCAAGGAAGTTAAGACAAAAAATGCTAAAAAAAAACAACACCTATGACTATAAAGACGATTAATATAATCAAGAATCCCCGGCAACGACGCCAATTTGATCCGCGGTCGCTCGCGGATCAAAAACGAGTGGTTTTTGTAAATATAGTTTAGCGACAAATTGACTCGGATTATCGTTCTCACAAGGATTCTTGAATGAATTAACCAATGATAGTAACGATTAATGGGGTTTTGGTTGGTTTAGGATTCAATTAAAAAAAAAAGATTAAAATAAGTGATTATTGAAATAAGTTGTAGCAACAATTTACTGATTCGGTCTTTGCCTATCATCGACTATCGTAATTCCAACCGCAGATTAACTATTCCTGTTCGATTATAATATCAACTGACAAGCGTAATTGATAGTATAAGTTGTATGTTCCTATTATCCGAATTAAGCAAACGGGATTAAGTTTCATGAATTAAGCAAACATGAATTAAATGGACTCGATAACGAATTAAGCAAACGAAATCGTGACTATAGTTAGGATCACACAATCAATCGGATTAAATCAATATAGCATATGTAAATCGGATTAAGCAAACAAAATACATATATTAATATTGAAAGGAATAAAAACCTGAATAAGAATTACTAAAATCTCAAGGTATCGGAACCCGAATACAGCAAATTATTTGGATCGATTAGTTCTTCATGAGAATTCTTCCAAAGCTTTCAAGTATCTCGTGAATAGTGATAATCCTCATGTTATGCGGCTGCAAGGTATATGGAAAACAAGGAATTTGGTTTGCAACCTAACTGGATCGAAAACATAACCCAAACCCAAAACTAATGACCCAAAACTTAAACAAAACTAATACTGCAACTTCAACGACTTTTATGGCCCTGCTACAATCTTATTCAGCTCTCGACTTCTGAACAAAAGTTGTAGATCTTTTTCTTAGCTTTCCATCAACTGGTAGCACGTCTCAATCCGATACTCCTAGCTCATATATGATTTTTCTCGCGAAAGCTGCTAATGCTGAAAATTAAATACGAAAATTAAATAAGTGCAAAAATAACATAAATTATGAAAACACATTAAAACATAAAAATAATCAAGGCAAACCGAAGAAATGCTTAAGTACAAATATGGAAGAACGTGCATCAAAATGCACTGATCAAATTCCCCCACACTTGAACTTTTGCACTCCGAGCAAAATGAAAAACAAAACAAAACACAGACACATCAACGGTTACTCATTCTAGGCTACAAGTCTTCTTCGGTTAAGTTTGTATCGATAGGTACTAATCTTGCACACTAAGGATATCGTAGGAACACTAATCCACAATTGTGCAGTCATAAACCTCCTGAATACACAAATCAACTCGAATCATGTTATTATGTTAAAGCCTAACTTACTCATCCTTCTTTGACTCTTTTTCATTCAGGCGCAATCACATTAAGCCCGTTATCTCCACACTTCATAGCAAGGCGACCGGTTAGTGATTCTGATCCTTTTCTGCACGGGGTTCTGGTACTTAAGTGGCATAGCCCTTTGCTTACTCAATTGTAGTTGCGGGGGATCGGACCATAATCCTCCCTACCAAGTTCAGCACCAGAAACCGCTGAACCAACTACAAAAGAGTCTTATTTCCAACTTTTTTTGAAGGTTCTACATCCGTTGGGTTAAGTGACCGGGTGAGGGTCACCAAACTTAGAAGGTGCATTCCCTTTTCTTTCTTTTTTTTTCATTTTCGGAACACTCACTTATATTCATCGGCTTCCCTGCGTAGAGTGTGTGTGAGATGGTGCTGACTGCTGAAATAAACTACTCAAGAGTTGTCAGAGAATGAGAATTTAAGGCTAAAACATAATAAGAATTCGAATCAATTTCCATATGCAGGAGACTTACAGTGTTAGGACGATACTGATCTTGTGAATTTTTCCCAAGTCTCCGCAAACTAATCTCAAATTATTCTATAGCCTAAAACTTTCAACAAAAATGCAATTTTTTTTAGAAAGAAAACAAAAACAAAACAAAACAAAGAACAAAAACAAAGAAAATAAAGTATTCCCTCCCCCACACTTAAAATATGCATTGTCCTCAATGAAAGAAACAAACATAAAATAAAAGAAATAAGAGAGAGGAAAGAACACACCCGAGTAGTCAAGGAGGATAGGTGATCACATAAGCAGCCTTTCCCAAAGAGATATATTCTACATTTTCTTCTTCCAAAGTGGGGCTGTCATGGAATAACTTTGGGTAATGTCCATTGAACTTGAAATTTTTATTAGTATCTTCGCCTTTTATTCCAGGATCAATGAATTTTCTAAAAGTAAAAGTGTCAAATGGACACGTGAAGGTGATCTGATCTGGAATGTCAGTCAATGTCCAACCAAATGCCTTTTTATGCTTCCTTAAAACCTGCAAAAGCTTATTTTCTTGATCGAAATAAAGGTTAGAAGAAATTATAGCCGGTAGTTTTTCATTCATCTCTAAATAAGCATATTTCATATTTTCAGGAAGTTGCTTCAGCTCGAGGGAAGGTGGCTGCTCAATAGAAGGAGTGTTTGGGGCAGCCGGGATGTCAAGAGCTTTATCTACATGAACAACTTTATTTCCAACCTCATCTGCAGTAAGAATATCAACTTGCAAGACAACCTCAATTTCAGCACAAATAGAGCAAATTTTAGTTTCAGTACAAATATCGCAAGAATAAACATCATCAAAACTAGACAATGATGGAAAATCAGATGCAAACAAATCACTACAAGTATCATCAACAATTTCAGAAATCAAATCTATTTGAAAAACAGAATGTTCTTCCAAGGGTTGTTGGTTTGATCCTTGAGCTTGCTGCATGCCATTCACCAAAGTGGCAAGCTGCCCAATCTGTGTTTGCAAAGTCTTTAAAGTAGAATCTACTTGTTGTTCAAACTGGAGATTAATTGCAGCCATTTGTTTGACAATATCTTCTAGTGAAGGTCTAGAAGGTGTAAAGCACACAACCTCAAATTCCTTCAGATGCTCATGCGGATACTCACCTGCAAGACCACTAAATCTTGGAAACAAGTGTATTAAACCAGATTTCAATTCAAAAGGAGTGTCAGCTTCAGGATATTCAATACACATGCCATTATAATTCACATCAGGGACAACTAATTGCCTTAAAGTTATTTGGTCAGCCATAGTAAAAAACAAACACAATGAAGGAAAACGATTAAAATAAATTTAGAAAAATAAAATAACACCGAAATTAATCTAATGACGTTAATTAAGAATTTTGAGAATTTTTCCAGATTTTTTTAAAACTACCAAAACCGAAAATAAATCATAAAAAATAGAAAAATAAGGAATTTCGGTTTTTTGGGCGGCATCCTCCATTTATTTTATAAATAGAGGCTTTTGATTACTGATTTTTTCCTAATGAATCGACAAAAAATCGGAATAATCTGAGACAATTTGTTTAAAAACAGATTTTGTTCCCTAAACCACAAAAAGACCCGAACGCAAGGAAGTTAAGACAAAAAATGCTAAAAAAAAACAACACATATGACTATAAAGACGATTAATATAATCAAGAATCCCCGGCAACGGCGCCAATTTGATCCGCGGTCGCTCGCGGATCAAAAACGAGTGGTTTTTGTAAATATAGTTTAGCGACAAATTGACTCGGATTATCGTTCTCACAAGGATTCTTGAATGAATTAACCAATGATAGTAACGATTAATGGGGTTTTGGTTGGTTTAGGATTCAATTAAAAAAAATAGATTAAAATAAGTGATTATTGAAATAAGTTGTAGCAACAATTTACTGATTCGGTCTTTGCCTATCATCGACTATCGTAATTCCAACCGCAGATTAACTATTCCTGTTCGATTATAATATCAACTGACAAGCGTAATTGATAGTATAAGTTGTATGTTCCTATTATCCGAATTAAGCAAACGGGATTAAGTTTCATGAATTAAGCAAACATGAATTAAATGGACTCGATAACGAATTAAGCAAACGAAATCGTGACTATAGTTAGGATCACACAATCAATCGGATTAAATCAATATAGCATATGTAAATCGGATTAAGCAAACAAAATACATATATTAATATTGAAAGGAATAAAAAACCTGAATAAGAATTACTAAAATCTCAAGGTATCGGAACCCGAATATAGCAAATTATTTGGATCGATTAGTTCTTCATGAGAATTCTTCCAAAGCTTTCAAGTATCTCGTGAATAGTGATAATCCTCATGTTATGCGGCTGCAAGGTATATGGAAAACAAGGAATTTGGTTTGCAACCTAACTGGATCGAAAACATAACCCAAACCCAAAACTAATGACCCAAAACTTAAACAAAACTAATGCTGCAACTTCAACGACTTTTATGGCCCTGCTACAATCTTATTCAGCTCTCGACTTCTGAACAAAAGTTGTAGATCTTTTTCTTAGCTTTCCATCAACTGGTAGCACGTCTCAATCCGATACTCCTAGCTCAATATATGATTTTTCTCGCGAAAGCTGCTAATGCTGAAAATTAAATACGAAAATTAAATAAGTGCAAAAATAACATAAATTATGAAAACACATTAAAACATAAAAATAATCAAGGCAAACCGAAGAAATGCTTAAGTACAAATATGGAAGAACGTGCATCAAAATGCACTGATCAAATTCCCCCACACTTGAACTTTTGCACTCCGAGCAAAATGAAAAACAAAACAAACACAGACACATCAACGGTTACTCATTCTAGGCTACAAGTCTTCTTCGGTTAAGTTTGTATCGATAGGTACTAATCTTGCACACTAAGGATATCGTAGGAACACTAATCCACAATGTGCAGTCATAAACCTCCTGAATACACAAATCAACTCGAATCATGTTATTATGTTAAAGCCTAACTTACTCATCCTTCTTTGACTCTTTTTCATTCAGGCGCAATCACATTAAGCCCGTTATCTCCACACTTCATAGCAAGGCGACCGGTTAGTGATTCTGATCCTTTTCTGCACGGGGTTCTGGTACTTAAGTGGCATAGCCCTTTGCTTACTCAATTGTAGTTGCGGGGGATCGGACCATAATCCTCCCTACCAAGTTCAGCACCAGAAACCGCTGAACCAACTACAAAAGAGTCTTATTTCCAACTTTTTTTGAAGGTTCTACATCCGTTGGGTTAAGTGACCGGGTGAGGGTCACCAAACTTAGAAGGTGCATTCCCTTTTCTTTCTTTTTTTTCATTTTCGGAACACTCACTTATATCATCGGCTTCCCTGCGTAGAGTGTGTGTGAGATGGTGCTGACTGCTGAAATAAACTACTCAAGAGTTGTCAGAGAATGAGAATTTAAGGCTAAAACATAATAAGAATTCGAATCAATTTCCATATGCAGGAGACTTACAGTGTTAGGACGATACTGATCTTGTGAATTTTTCCCAAGTCTCCGCAAACTAATCTCAAATTATTCTATAGCCTAAAACTTTCAACAAAAATGCAATTTTTTTTAGAAAGAAAACAAAAACAAAACAAAACAAAGAACAAAAACAAAGAAAATAAAGTATTCCCTCCCCCACACTTAAAATATGCATTGTCCTCAATGAAAGAAACAAACATAAAATAAAAGAAATAAGAGAGAGGAAAGAACACACCCGAGTAGTCAAGGAGGATAGGTGATCACATAAGCAGCCTTTCCCAAAGAGATATATTCTACATTTTCTTCTTCCAAAGTGGGGCTGTCATGGAATAACTTTGGGTAATGTCCATTGAACTTGAAATTTTTATTAGTATCTTCGCCTTTTATTCCAGGATCAATGAATTTTCTAAAAGTAAAAGTGTCAAATGGACACGTGAAGGTGATCTGATCTGGAATGTCAGTCAATGTCCAACCAAATGCCTTTTTATGCTTCCTTAAAACCTGCAAAAGCTTATTTTCTTGATCGAAATCAAGGTTAGAAGAAATTATAGCCGGTAGTTTTTCATTCATCTCTAAATAAGCATATTTCATATTTTCAGGAAGTTGCTTCAGCTCGAGGGAAGGTGGCTGCTCAATAGAAGGAGTGTTTGGGGCAGCCGGGATGTCAAGAGCTTTATCTACATGAACAACTTTATTTCCAACCTCATCTGCAGTAAGAATATCAACTTGCAAGACAACCTCAATTTCAGCACAAATAGAGCAAATTTTAGTTTCAGTACAAATATCGCAAGAATAAACATCATCAAAACTAGACAATGATGGAAAATCAGATGCAAACAAATCACTACAAGTATCATCAACAATTTCAGAAATCAAATCTATTTGAAAAACAGAATGTTCTTCCAAGGGTTGTTGGTTTGATCCTTGAGCTTGCTGCATGCCATTCACCAAAGTGGCAAGCTGCCCAATCTGTGTTTGCAAAGTCTTTAAAGTAGAATCTACTTGTTGTTCAAACTGGAGATTAATTGCAGCCATTTGTTTGACAATATCTTCTAGTGAAGGTCTAGAAGGTGTAAAGCACACAACCTCAAATTCCTTCAGATGCTCATGCGGATACTCACCTGCAAGACCACTAAATCTTGGAAACAAGTGTATTAAACCAGATTTCAATTCAAAAGGAGTGTCAGCTTCAGGATATTCAATACACATGCCATTATAATTCACATCAGGGACAACTAATTGCCTTAAAGTTATTTGGTCAGCCATAGTAAAAAACAAACACAATGAAGGAAAACGATTAAAATAAATTTAGAAAAATAAAATAACACCGAAATTAATCTAATGACGTTAATTAAGAATTTTGAGAATTTTTCCAGATTTTTTTAAAACTACCAAAACCGAAAATAAATCATAAAAAATAGAAAAATAAGGAATTTCGGTTTTTTGGGCGGCATCCATTATTTATTCCATAAATAGAGGCTTTTGATTACTGATTTTTTCCTAATGAATCGACAAAAAATCGGAATAATCTGAGACAATTTGTTTAAAAACAGATTTTTTTCCCTAAACCACAAAATGACCCGAACGCAAGGAAGTTAAGACAAAAAATGCTAAAAAAAACAACACCTATGACTATAAAGACGATTAATATAATCAAGAATCCCCGGCAACGGCGCCAATTTGATCCGCGGTCGCTCGCGGATCAAAAACGAGTGGTTTTTGTAAATATAGTTTAGCGACAAATTGACTCGGATTATCGTTCTCACAAGGATTCTTGAATGAATTAACCAACGATAGTAACGATTAATGGGGTTTTGGTTGGTTTAGGATTCAATTAAATAAAATAGATTAAAATAAGTGATTATTGAAATAAGTTGTAGCAACAATTTACTGATTCGGTCTTTGCCTATCATCGGCTATCGTAATTCCAACCGCAGATTAACTATTCCTGTTCGATTATAATATCAACTGACAAGCGCAATTGATAGTATAAGTTGTATGTTCCTATTATCCGAATTAAGCAAACGGGATTAAGTTTAATGAATTAAGCAAACATGAATTAAATGGACTCGATAACGAATTAAGCAAACGAAATCGTGACTATAGTTAGGATCACACAATCAATCGGATTAAATCAATATAGCATATGTAAATCGGATTAAGCAAACAAAATACATATATTAATATTGAAAGGAATAAAAAACTTGAATAAGAATTACTAAAATCTCAAGGTATCGGAACCCGAATACAGCAAATTATTTGGATCGATTAGTTCTTCATGAGAATTCTTCCAAAGCTTTCAAGTATCTCGTGAATAGTGATAATCCTCATGTTATGCGGCTGCAAGGTATATGGAAAACAAGGAATTTGGTTTGCAACCTAACTGGATCGAAAACATAACCCAAACCCAAAACTAATGACCCAAAACTTAAACAAAACTAATGCTGCAACTTCAACGACTTTTCTGGCCCTGCTACAATCTTATTCAGCTCTCGACTTCTGAACAAAAGTTGTAGATCTTTTTCTTAGCTTTCCATCAACTGGTAGCACGTCTCAATCCGATACTCCTAGCTCAAGATATGATTTTTCTCGCGAAAGCTGCTAATGCTGAAAATTAAATACGAAAATTAAATAAGTGCAAAAATAACATAAATTATGAAAACACATTAAAACATAAAAATAATCAAAGCAAACCGAAGAAATGCTTAAGTACAAATATGGAAGAACGTGCATCAAAATGCACTGATCAAATTCCCCCACACTTGAACTTTTGCACTCCGAGCAAAATGAAAAACAAAACAAAACACAGACACATCAACGGTTACTCATTCTAGGCTACAAGTCTTCTTCGGTTAAGTTTGTATCGATAGGTACTAATCTTGCACACTAAGGATATCGTAGGAACACTAATCCACAATTGTGCAGTCATAAACCTCCTGAATACACAAATCAACTCGAATCATGTTATTATGTTAAAGCCTAACTTACTCATCCTTCTTTGGCTCTTTTTCATTCAGGCGCAATCACATTAAGCCCGTTATCTCCACACTTCATAGCAAGGCGACCGGTTAGTGATTCTGATCCTTTTCTGCACGGGGTTCTGGTACTTAAGTGGCATAACCCTTTGCTTACTCAATTGTAGTTGCGGGGGATCGGACCATAATCCGCCCTACCAAGTTCAGCACCAGAAACCGCTGAACCAACTACAAAAGAGTCTTATTTCCAACTTTTTTTGAAGGTTCTACATCCGTTGGGTTAAGTGACCGGGTGAGGGTCACCAAACTTAGAAGGTGCATTCCCTTTTCTTTTTTTTTTCTTTTTCGAAACACTCACTTATATTCATCGGCTTCCCTGCGTAGAGTGTGTGTGAGATGGTGCTGACTGCTGAAATAAACTACTCAAGAGCTGTCAGAGAATGAGAATTTAAGGCTAAAACATAATAAGAATTCGAATCAATTTCCATATGCAGGAGACTTACAGTGTTAGAACGATACTGATCTTGTGAATTTTTCCCAAGTCTCCGCAAACTAATCTCAAATTATTCTATAGCCTAAAACTTTCAACAAAAATGCAATTTTTTTAGAAAGAAAACAAAAACAAAATAAAACAAAGAACAAAAACAAAGAAAATAAAGTATTCCCTCCCCCACACTTAAAATATGCATTGTCCTCAATGAAAGAAACAAACATAAAATAAAAGAAATAAGAGAGAGGAAAGAACACACCCGAGTAGTCAAGGAGGATAGGTGATCACATAAGCAGCCTTTCCCAAAGAGATATATTCTACATTTTCTTCTTCCAAAGTGGGGCTGTCATGGAATAGCTTTGGGTAATGTCCATTGAACTTGAAATTTTTATTAGTATCTTCGCCTTTTATTCAGGATCAAAGAATTTTCTAAAAGTAAAAGTGTCAAATGGACACATGAAGGTGATCTGATCTGGAATGTCAGCCAATGTCCAACCAAATGCCTTTTTATGCTTCCTTAAAACCTGCAAAAACTTATTTTCTTGATCGAAATCAAGGTTAGAAGAAATTATAGCCGGTAGTTTTTCATTCATCTATAAATAAGCATATTTCATATTTTCAGGAAGTTGCTTCAGTTCGAGGGAAGGTGGCTGCTCAATAGAAGGAGTGTTTGGGGCAGCCGGGATGTCAAGAGCTTTATCTACATGAACAACTCTATTTGCAACCTCATCTGCAGTAAGAATATCAACTTGCAAGACAACCTTAATTTCAGCACAAACAGAGCAAATTTTAGTTTCAGTACAAATATCGCAAGAATAAACATCATCAAAACCAGACAATGATGGAAAATCAGATGCAAACAAATCATTACAAGTATCATCAACAATTTCAGAAATCAAATCTATTTGAAAAATAGAATGTTCTTCCAAGGGTTGTTGGTTTGATCCTTGAGCTTGCTGCATGCCATTCACCAAAGTGGCAAGCTGCCCAATCTGTGTTTGCAAAGTCTTTAAAGTAGAATCTACTTGTTGTTGAAACTGGTGATTAATTGCAGCCATTTGTTTGACAATATCTTCTAGTGAAGGTCTAGAAGGTGTAAAGCACACAACCTCAAATTCCTTCAGATGCTCATGCGGATACTCACCTGCAAGACCACTAAATCTTGGAAACAAGTGTATTAAACCAGATTTCAATTCAAAAGGAGTGTCAGCTTCAGGATATTCAATACACATGCCATTATAATTCACATCAGGGACAACTAATTGCCTTAAAATTATTTGGTCAGCCATAGTAAAAAACAAACACAATGAAGGAAAACGATTAAAATAAATTTAGAAAAATAAACTAACACCGAAATTAATCTAATGACGTTAATTAAGAATTTTGAGAATTTTTCCAGATTTTTTTAAAACTACCAAAACCGAAAATAAATCATAAAAAATAGAAAAATAAGGAATTTCGGTTTTTTGGGAGGCATCCACTATTTATTCCATAAATGGAGGCTTTTGATTACTGATTTTTTCCTAATTAATCGACAAAAATTCGGAATAATCTGAGACAATTTGTTTAAAAACAGATTTTTTTCTCTAAACCACAAAAAGACCCGAACGCAAGGAAGTTAAGACAAAAAATGCTAAAAAAAACAACACCTATGACTATAAAGACGATTAATATAATCAAGAATCCCCGACAACGGCGCCAATTTGATCCGCGGTCGCTCGCCTATCAAAAACGAGTTGTTTTTGTAAATATAGTTTAGCGACAAATTGACTCGGATTATCGTTCTCACAAGGATTCTTGAATGAATTAACCAATGATAGTAACAATTAATGGGGTTTTGGTTGGTTTAGGATTCAATTAAAAAAAATAGATTAAAATAAGTGATTATTGAAATAAGGTGTAACAACAATTTACTGATTCGGTCTTTGCCTATCATCGACTATCGTAATTCCAACCGCAGATTAACTATTCCTGTTCGATTATAATATCAACTGACAAGCGCAATTGATAGTATAAGTTGTATGTTCCTATTATCCGAATTAAGCAAACGGGATTAAGTTTCATGAATTAAGCAAACATGAATTAAATGGACTCGATAACGAATTAAGCAAACGAAATCATGACTATAGTTAGGATCACACAATCAATCGGATTAAATCAATATAGCATATGTAAATCGGATTAAGCAAACAAAATACATATATTAATATTGAAAGGAATAAAAAACCTGAATAAGAATTACTAAAATCTCAAGGTATCGGAACCCGAATACAGCAAATTATTTGGATCGATTAGTTCTTCATGAGAATTCTTCCAAAGCTTTCAAGTATCTCGTGAATAGTGATAATCCTCATGTTATGCGGCTGCAAGGTATATGGAAAACAAGGAATTTGGTTTGCAACCTAACTGGATCGAAAACATAACCCAAACCCAAAACTAATGACCCAAAACTTAAACAAAACTAATGCTGCAACTTCAACGACTTTTCTGGCCCTGCTACAATCTTATTCAGCTCTCGACTTCTGAACAAAAGTTGTAGATCTTTTTCTTAGCTTTCCATCAACTGGTAGCACATCTCAATCCGATACTCCTAGCTCAAGATATGATTTTTCTCGCGAAAGCTGCTAATGCTGAAAATTAAATACGAAAATTAAATAAGTGCAAAAATAACATAAATTATGAAAACACATAAAAACATAAAAATAATCAAAGCAAACCGAAGAAATGCTTAAGTACAAATATGGAAGAACGTGCATCAAAATGCACTGATCAAAGGGCATTTGGTAGACTTGGCCAAGTTGTTTGACCGGTTGAGACAATTCAGATTGAGGTTGAATCCGAATAAGTGCACTTTCGGAGTGCGGTCCGGTAAGTTGCTGGGGTTTATTGTAAGCGAAAGAGGAATCGAGGTTAATCCTGCTAAAGTAAAAGCAATACAAGAAATGCCTGAACCGAGAACAGAAAAGGAGGTTCGTGATTTCTTAGGTAGATTGAACTACATTTCACGGTTCATATCTCATCTAACAGCCACGTGTGAACCCATATTCAAGTTGTTGAGAAAAGATCAAACGGTCAGGTGGAATAATGATTGCCGAGCGGCATTTGAAAAAATGAAAGAATATTTGCAGGAGCCTCCGATTCTGATGCCTCCTGTGGAGGGACGACCGTTAATTCTGTACTTGACAGTCCTCGAGGGGTCTATGGGGTGTGTACTGGGGCAGCATGACGAGTCTGGTCGAAAAGAGCATGCAATTTACTACCTTAGCAAAAAGTTTACCGATTGTGAAACAAGATATTCACTGCTCGAGAAAACTTGCTGTGTTTTGGTATGGGCTGCTCGCCGACTGAGACAATATATGCTGGTTCATACCACTTTGTTGATTTCCAAGATGGATCCGATCAAGTATATATTTGAGAAGCCAGCATTGACCGGACGGGTTGCGAGATGGCAAATGATTTTGACTGAATATGATATTCAGTACACTTCTCAGAAGGTAATCAAGGGGAGTGTATTGTCTGATTACCTCGCCCAACAACCCATTGAAGATTATCAACCGATGAAATTTGAGTTCCCTGATGAGGACATCATGTTTCTCAAATCGAAAGATTGTGAGGAACCTATCCCGGAGGAGGGGCCTGACCCTGAGTTCGAATGGATTTTGATGTTTGATGGGGCCGTTAACGTGAATGGTAGTGGAGTTGGTGCTGTTTTGGTTACGCTGAAGGGATCCCACATTCCTTTTGATGCCCGACTAACATTTGAATGCACCAACAATGTGGCTGAATACAAAGCTTGTATCTTGGGTATCGAACCTCAGTGCGTACGTCCACTGGGGCAATGCCTTTCTCGCTTGTGTATGAGGTGGAAGCTGTGCTACCAGTTGAGGTCCAGATTCCGTCATTGAGATTCCTGATGGATGTGAATTTGGAAGAGGCTGAATGGGTAAAGACTCGGTATGAAGAGTTGAGCCTGATTGAGGAAAAGAGGCTGGCGGCCATTTGTCATGGGCAGTTGTACTAGCAACGTATGAGGCATGCTTTTGACCGAAAGGTGCGACCTCGTGTGTATCATGTGGGAGATATGGTGTTGAAAAGGATCCTTCCTCCTCAGAACGATCGTCGGGGCAAGTGGACAGCCAATTATGAAGGTCCATTCGTGGTCAAGAAGGTTTTCTCTGGTGGAGCCTTGTTGTTGACGACCATGGATGGTGAGGATTTTCCATCCCCTGTGAATGCGGACGCAGTTAAAAAATACTTCGTATAAGAGACCCGCTGGACGAAAAGAATAAAATAGTCCAGGCAAAAATGGGCATCCCGGCGAACCGAAAAAAAATGAATGAAAAAAGGTTTGGGCAAAAATTAGGGATAAAAAGGAAAAAAACTGTACACCCGGCAAGTTGAAAACCCCACAAGGGCGGCTTGGGTAAAAAAGGGTATCCCGGTGGACTGAAAACCCGAAAGGGCGGTCCAGGCAAAAGAGGGAATGAAACGAACAACTGCGTCTAGCATGATCGTTTGTACTTTGGATATGACACATGGATAATCCCCGACAGAGATCGGTCGGAAGCGCCTTGTTTCGGAAGGCAGAAAACATGGAGAGTCTTGAGGACATATGGGTTGTAACTGGGTTGGAACTCGATGAGATCACGGGTTCACATTGCCATTAGGATAGATTTTCCTTTTGTGCGCAATTACCTCTTTTCAGGGATTGCTTCCTGTGTATTGCTCAGTTACGAGCCACCTTTTTCAATCAATAAAATGCATTTTCAGTCAAATAATTTTGTTTTTGTTCTCATTACCGCTTTGATTGCAAAAACATCCGTTTATTTTGATAAAGAATCTTTGCATTTTGAGACATAGGGGTCCCTTCCGATGCATTCTTATAGGATTGAAAACTTGAAATCTTATTCGGAAGGTTGAGTGACCTGGGTGTTGAAATTTTGGCGCGCCTGGGGCACGTTTTTGTCTAACGATCTCTTTTGCAGGTGCTGTTGGTTATTTTCACTCCCTTGCAGGTTGTGATATGAAGCTTTTTGACAAAAGATTCCTTTGAGGTCCAATCAGGGACAAAGAATTTGTAGAATGGTGAAGAGACGGCGAAAAGATTTGTGACGATCCTAGAGGGTAATCAAGAAGACTCTTCAAAGTCTGAGGACTGGAGAGTTGGCACGAATCTAAGGAGGTCAAAAGTAGGGAGAAGTCGAGAATACAAGGTGATGAATCGGAAGAGACCGGATGAGTCTGGAAGCTCTCAAAAGTGGAAAGTTGACACTATGGTTAGATGGTGAATGCCAGTGTTCGACGAGTCGACAGGTGTTCCGTGTCAAATATTCCGTATCTCCCCAGCGGATTCGAGGTCGGTGTTTCCTCGGCAGCGAAGTCCGAAGTGTGCTGTTTCCCCTAGCATGGTGGAGATTGTTATTTCCCCAGCAGGCCTGAAGGTTGCTGTTTCCCCAGTGGAGGTGTGCGTTAGTGATTTCTTCCCCAGCGAAGTCCCTAAGCGGATCGAGTTTAGTGGAGGTCATCCCCAATGAGGATTATCCCTTCCCCGACAACAGTGCTATCCCCCAGCAGAGTGGAGATTGGAGCGATATCGAGTTCCTCAACAGAGTTGCTCGTGTCGTCCCCCGAGAGGGATATTTTTATGCATTCATCATTTAGAGAAGCATAGCATATTGCATAATTAATTGCGTAGCATTTCCATGGTGTCGCATACGCGAAAAACAACCGACGGGAAAAGACACAAAGCCGCCACCGTGCGTTATTTATCCCAAAGGAGGGAAAGGAAACGCTCGAAGTAAACCTGGAAAAAGGGAAAGGAATGGTCTTACGACCAAAGATTGCAAGGTACGGGAGTCGGTTACGCAAGGGGAAGGTATTAGCACCCCTCACGTCCGTCGTACTCGACGGGATCCACGCTCAAAAAGAATAGAATAAGGTTGCTAAAACTGCTCAAACAATGCACACACACTGGAATAAGCAAACAGGATGAAAGAAGACGGAGAAAGCGGACTCGGCAGGATGTCGCATCCTGTGCCTATGTAGTTTGTCAGAAACAAACATCAGAGTCAACGTAGTTCGGGGAAATGGGAAACGTGCTCGCTAGGACATCACATCCTATGCATACGTATCTTCTCTAACCAGAGTAAGAATCAGAGCACTCGTAGCTCGGCTAACGCACGCCGAAACAAAACGCTGACGATCTTCCGTCCCTTTCCTCACTTGGCACCCAACTCTCTGTGCTCTCTGTTGAGGTGGTTGTTGTTGCTGTTGTACAGATTGATTACCAACAGTAATAGTTACTGCAGCAGCATACGGGTGGTAACGATCCTTACCCCTTTTGGCATGCACATCACTTGATTCAACCTCCTTCTTGTGTTGACTATTGCCAAAGGGCTTCTTTACTCCAGACGACGGAGCGTTTCCCTGAATTTTCTCCATTCTCAGCCAGTTTTCAATCCTCTCCAACCTCTCAGCGGTTGCTTTCTGCCCCACGGCGAACCCTTGCATGACGTTGAACAACTCACCCATCTTCTCTTTCAACTCGCGAATGTCAGCGTTGGATGGATCCATCAGTTTGGGTTTGTTGAGTCTGGCAGGATATCTGAGCGGACGAGCTATGTGCAGAAGAGTGACTCGGCGTGTGCAAGCGATGATTCCTGAGTCAATCAAACACGCTAGAAACTGACACCTGCAAAACAGAAGACATGTTAATATGACTCACACATGAATGCAATGTCTATCCGTATGAGGAACATTCTGTCTTTTGATTCTGGCTTCATCGAAGCAGATAATAATTTGACAATAACATTCTGACATCAGGATGTCTCTCAACCAGAATCTCAATCGAGAATGTACCCTGAGTATGGATAGACATGAGTTAGATGCATATGAATGCAAAATGGGAATGATGCAGATGCATGAATGCGAGTCACTGTGCCATCCTCCAAGTTATCTGAAGATCAACTGTACGGAAGTTCCGGTCTCTGAACTGGTCACAGTCATCTGAGGGACCAAGTAACCATAAATCCAACTTGAGGGGTTCCGAAATAAACGGAATCGGAGGATACATCACCATCATCACAGGAACATCCAATGAACGGATAACAATAAGATTCTCTGAACAAGTGACCTCAAATTTAACCTCGGAGATCCGAAATAAACGGAACCCGCTGACAAATACTACGGACAGAACTCCGGCGTGTCAGAAATAAATGTCCATAAGTCCAATTGAACCAAAGTCATCATCAGTACCTGCAAATGATTCAATCCCTCCCCACTCACGGGTGTCATCTAGGCCAGGGTAAGGTCAAGAGAAACGCAGGATAAACAATCCTTTCAAGAATATCATCATATGCACACCAGGTGTATGCACCGATAATACCCCATCTAGATCTGAACTGCTCGTGATATCATGTTCCGCTAAGTGGCGCCATACCACCCGCTTCCCATGAATCACTCTATTCCTAGGTGTCCTAAAGTTCACTCATAGCCTGGGTATTGGGCCTTTTACCTCTTGTGACTCCCACCCAACAGAGAAACAGATACACAGCCATCACAATGATAATATGATGCATGCAAACATATAGGCAAATATATTCAATCACAACATAATAATCATAAATGCAATAAATAAAACAGTAAAAGCAACCAAAGCTATCCTAGAGAGCGCTAGGATTGACTCGCTTAGGGAAGATGGACCAGCAAGAGGTCAACTTCTCTATAGTCCCCAGCAGAGTCGCCAGCTGTCGCATACGCGAAAAACAACCGGCGGGAAAAGACACAGAGCCGCCACCGTGCGTTATTTATCCCAAAGGAGGGAAAGGAAACACTCGAAGTAAACCTGGAAAAAGGGAAAGGAATGGTCTTACGACCAGAGATTGCAAGGTACGGGAGTCGGTTACGCAAGGGGAAGGTATTAGCACCCCTCACGTCCGTCGTACTCGACGGGATCCACGCTCAAAAAGAATAAAATAAGGTTGCTAAAACTGCTCAAAGAATGCACACACACTGGAATAAGCAAACAGGATGAAAGAAGACGGAGAAAGCGGACTCGGCAGGATGTCGCATCCTGGGCCTATGTAGTTTGTCAGAAACAAACATCAGAGTCGATGTAGTTCGGGGAAATGGGAAACGTGCTCGCTAGGACATCGCATCCTATGCATACGTATCTTCTCTAACCAGAGTAAGAATCAGAGCACTCGTAGCTTGGCTAACGCACGCCGAAACAAAATGCTGAAAAAAAAGACGCTGAGACGTCGAACGACACACAAACGGAAACAGACTGCCAATGGCTGGTCTTACATCTGACTCTGAACAAACAAACGCAAATAGGAAACGGAATGCCAATCGCTGGTCTTACATCCAACTCCACAAAAGAAACAGGAAACAGATAGCCAATCAATGGTCTTACATCTGACTCCACAAACAAACACGAAAAGAAGAAGGGTCTCGATTGCAACTAGGGCAAGAGAAAGGGAAGGTCTCAATCGCAACGAGGGCGAGAGAAAAGAATCGCAACAAAGGCGAAAACCAGCAAGGATCAAAGTTAGTTGTCAGTCAAACTCGACAAGACATCGCATCTCGTGCCTACGTATCTCATCTGAACGTGAGAATAAGAGTTGCCGTAGTTCGGCTAAACTATTTCTGTTTGTTTTGTGTTTTTTAGGTGAACAACGTCACTACGCAATCTACCAGATGCTCGACCTTGGGAGACTTACTCACCTGTAGTAGAAGGAGTTAACGTGTTCTTAAGAGAAGATAAAGTTTGTTTGTGTTTTAGGAAAGCTCACGCAAGAAAGGAAGTCCTAGACGAAGAAACCGTGCTACCTTAATTGACATGCAAACGAGAGACTATGCGAAGTCTAGCAAACCTAGGGGATACAATCATAACACACAAAAACATATAACATGAAGTAAACACACCAACAAGGGGCTCAAACATCAAGGGTGAGGCTTTAGTCAAGGGGTCATATCAACCTCGACAAACAAGCCGGGCTTTAGTCAAGGGGTCATATCAACCTCGACAAACAAGCCAATTGTAGGGGTATGTGAGGGCTCTTAACCACTGACATTGACCGTCAGGGTGAGCAGATGAAAGGTAATGAGGATAAGACCTCATAGCTCTTAACCCGAGCCTGGGTGCGCTTGAATCAATGAAGACGTGGGGATCCAGAATGAGGGACCCTACTCCACTGGACTGACTCTATATACAAGATCTTGGGTTAGGTTCAAGAGCCTCAGCACGTATTGTGAGGATAATGAACGACTCAAACGATTAGCAGGGGATTAATTGCTAATCCCTTCTATCTGCCAATTGCCTCTTCACTTAGGAGGACTTAAGTATCCATGCCTCGACAAGGAGGTCTTTAGCACAAACATAAACAATCGCAGTCATTGTCTCTTAAGGAGGACTTCAGCCAAATGCCTGCCAAAAGAAACGACAGGGCTTCCAGACTACATGGAGTTAGAGGGTGATTACCTAGGTGGTATACCAACCACAAGCAAAGCAAAGCTTAAGCAATGAGCTAAAGCGACTAATGTACCTGTACAAAAGTCAAACAAGTCAATATTCACATTCAGACAAACCAAACAGACAATCAACAGTGTTACAACCAATATGTACACAATACAAGTCCTATGTGCAAACAACTCAAGTGAGTTCACCACCCAAGGACCTACAACACAATCAAGGTTAGTGGACAATGTAATTTGCATCTCAAGTAATGAGATCAACATCCATCATTAGAGTTAATTGCTTGAACCTGAAATACAAAGCTCAAAAGGTGAGTACAAACCACTAGTACCAAGACTAGGGTCAAAGGCAAAGCAAAAAGTCAAAACAGAAGTTGATATTCAACATGAAGCACATTTATTCAAATAAGAACATGTCCTAAAAAGGACCAAACTCAAATCCTAAGGCAAAGCCATCTATTGATCATGATAAGGCAAAGGCATTTACAAAGCACACAATTGGACATCAAGAATAGAAATTCCATATTAAAACAGAAATGAATCCAATAATCATGAAATTTTTTATGTGCACACAACATGTTGAACACAAGCATCATGCAAAAAATTGGAATCAGAAGAGATCAAATGACCTATCAATGAAAATGAACAAAAGCATCACCCAAATGTGTGACACAAATTGTCACACCATACATTCATGTGTCCAAAACAGAAATGGAATATGCTAAAAATGCCAAACAAAAGCTCAAACATCATGCAACGTGTTAGGATTCAGCACGCCAAATTTCAGGGCATTTGGACAAGCAATGAGCATTACACAATTAATTGAATGAAGCATGGTAGATTTGCATACATGTTCAAACATCAGTTCACATTCAAAAATCCAGAAATTATAAAATCACACAAATGACATATACAAATAATAGACATCAAGATGAACATGTGGAAAAAAGAATGGATTAAATTGGAATCATTTTCTATTTTTTATTATTTTTATGAATCTGAAGAAAATAAATGGAAATAAAAGGAAAATCATGGAAATGCTATGAAATGAATATGCAAAAGCTGGGAGTTGAACCCAGGACACCAAGGTCACATGAGGCGCTTAAGGGAAATTAATTCCAAAAACACATCAACCAGGGATCGAACCCTTGCACCTTAGGTGAAATAAGCGCTCAGAAAATAAAATGAAAATGCGCATGGCGCTGGTTCGAACCAAGGATGTTCAGGTCACCAGCGCGCCACTTAAAATCAATTGGCAATTTTCAAAACGTCCACACTCGGAATCGAACTGAGGATTGGATAGTGAGAGACGCGCGTATAGTAGCATTCAAACGCATGAACCAGGAAACCCTAGGTTACTATTCCTGGCCGGTGGTTGACGGTGGTTTCCACCGTCTTCCTCGTTGAGACGGCGACGCTACCGTGACCTTCAACAATTTTTTTTGCAGAATTTTGCATAACATATATCATTGGAAAGCTTGTTCAACGTACAACACGGATCCAATATCTATTTAGCCTAAAACTCCATAACCAACACGAAACGAAGGAAAACAAAATCATGCATCAAACTTTAATTCCTCATAACTCAATCAATACTTCACCAAATTCAATGAAATTTATATCAGAATCATCAGTGTTCAAAGCTCTACACAATTATGGCAATAAAATCAAGAATCATGAGGTTCGAAATCCAACCTTCTTGAAGAGCAGTGGATGAAAACTGTGGATTCAAGAGCTTAAATCTTCCAGATCTCCTCTATCCACCTTGTAGTGAAGCTTTATGCACGAATTGAAGCTTGAAAAGGCTTGGATCTAGCTCAAATTGCAACTTCCATGTTCATCTTCATGAGCTTGATGTGCACGAATCTTGGCCAAAATCTTCAAATCAATGCTTGATCCCTACTAAATGACACTCAAGGAACACGATTATGCAATAAAATTCATGTGTTGTGTGAAGAATTTTCAAATCTGGATTGAGAGAAAATTTGGAGGGAAATGAGATTCTAGATCTAGAACTTGTGAAAACTGAGCAATTCTGTTACAATTAAGCTTATATACTCCTCCTTAATCATGTTGTAATTAAGTTAAAGCATGGCTAATGAAAAATTAATGAAATATGGGGTGTATGACCAAAAATGCAAAATGAGGGTGCATGGAGAAAATGGACGTGAACAGTACCATGTGGAGGTGTATTTTTACTTAAAATCAACTCATGTACAATTGGATTGGAGTTTAGCTCATTTAATGCACCAAATTTAAATTACCAATTTTCCTTCCAAAATCCACTTGTGTAAGCCAATGATCATATGATTTAATTTCATGCAATGCAATGATAGATTTGGAAAATATTAGTCATGACATGCATTTTGTAAAAAGAGTGACTCCATTTGGAGTTTTGAATCAAAAGATATGGCTTGTTGAAGTTCCATGCACACTTGGTGATCCTTTGCTCATAACTTCTCAACCATTCATCAGATGCTCATGATCTTGGACTTTTTGGAAAGGGGAGAGAAAGATATTCAACTTTCATGTTGAACAAAAATTCATTTGAAGCTTCTTTGATGTTGGAAAGTCAAGTTGAATATGGTCCAAAAACTTGCCACTTTTGGAAACTTGAAATTACAGGTCACTTTCCATTTTGGGAAACTTTTGATCTGGCTTCAAAATCTTCAAGGTAGATGTTTGAAATGATGAATAAGCCTCTTTTGGACATGAATGAAGTGTCTCAAACCATTTCTCCACCTCCTAGCCCTCAGTTGACTGCACAGTTGACTTGTATGGGCCCAGATGACTTAGCAATGCACTGATGATTTTGGACCTCTACCACTTGGCAAAGTTTCTTCAAAATGAACCTTGGCTCATATAAGCTCTTTAGAATGATCATGTGGCCTTCAACTCAAGGAAAAAAACTTGCCCTTTTTGCACTGATGAATATCTTGATGCCAATTCTGACTGCCAATATGCAATGTAATATGAAATGATATATGACCTAAAAAAATGAAATGAATGCATGAATGTGGGTGCAAATTTGAGGTGCTACAGCTGCCCCTATTCAATCAACTGAGAACCTGAACGGATGAGAGCAACGGCTGTCAGACCTTCAAGGTAAACAGGGATTGAATACCAAAAGAACCTGGAATTTGCACTCTGCAGGGGATAACCAAAGAAACCACGACTTGATATGCACTGATATCAAGGAAAGCGAGGCCATTTACCGATGGCGGCTTCAAAACAGTCGACTTGATATACATTGATATCAAGGAAAGCGAGGCCATTTACCGATGGCGGCTTCAAATCAGTCGACTTGATATACACTGATTTCAAGGAAAGCGGGGCCATTTACCGATGGCGGCTTCCAAACAGACGACTTGATATACACTGATATCAAGGAAAGCGGGGCCATTTACCAATGGCGGCTTCAAAACAGTCGACTTGATATACACTGATATCAAGGAAAGCGGGGCCATTTACCGATGGCGGCTTCCACTAGGGAGACTTGATGTTTACAACTGGAACAAGCCCAGACGTTTACTGACGACTCTACTGAGGAATCGACACTTATCAAAGAAAGGAACCACGACCAGACATCTACCGATGAATGGGAAGAAAGAACTCGATGTTTACCGACATCGAAAGATGATGTTCAGAAATGAAACAAGACCAGACATTTACCGATGATTGGGAAAGAAGGATGACCAGACATTTACCGATGACTGGGAAGAACTCGATGTTTACCGACATCGAAAGATGATGTTTACCGACACCAAAAAGAGGACGACCAGACATTTACCGATGACTGGGAAAGAAGGGTACATGACCAGACATTTACCGATGACTGGGAAGAACTCGATGTTTACCGACATCGAAAGATGATGTTTACCGACACCAAAAAAAGAACGACCAAACATTTACTGATGACTGGGAAGGATCTCGACGTTTACCGACATCGAAAGATGATGTTTACCGACACCAAAAAAGAACGACTAGACATTTACCGATGACTGGGAAGGAACTCGACATTTACCGACATCGAAAGATGATGTTTACCGACACTAAAAAAGAACGACCAGACATTTACCGATGACTGGGAAGACTCGATGTTTATCGACATCGAAAGATGATGTTTACCGACATCAAAGAAGGACGACCAGACATTTACTGATGACTGGGAAGAGAGAAACCACGGCCAGACATCAACGGATGAATGGGAAGAGAAACCACGACCAGACATCAACGGATGAATGGGAAGAGAGACCACGACCAGACATCAACGGATGAATGGGAAGAGAGACCACGACCAGATATCAACGGACGAATGGGAAGAAAGAAACCACGACCAGACGTCTACCGACGAATGGGAAAAGAAACCACGACCAGACGTCTACCGACGAATGGGAAAGAGAAACCACGACCAGACGTCAACGGACGAATGGGAAAGAGAAACCACGACCAGACGTCAACGGACGAATGGGAATAAAGAAACCACGACCAGACATCAACGGATGAATGGGAAGAGAAACCACGACTAGACGTCAACCGACGAATGGGAAAAGAAACCACGACCAGACATCAACGGATGAATGGGAAGAGACTCGATGCTACGGACATCGAAAGATGATGTCTACTGACACCAAAAGAAAAGACCCACACGGGGATCAACACTACACTTACTGGTATCGCAAGGACGACATCTACCTATGTCAAACAAGGCAGACACTTGCCAGGGACTACACTGGGGATTCACGTTTTCCTTTCACGGACGGGTGAGGAAATAAACCTCTATGGGGATTGTCAATTCTGAATGCTGTAAAGAGCAACCGCTGTAAATGTGCCGTTCAGATGTTGAAAATTGATCCGCATCTACTGGGGATACGATCCAAGCCTGCAAGATGCAAGGGTAGGAAAACTCCTATTGGGAAAACAAGTGATCACTTTGCTGAGCACACGCTTCCAGATTCGATTTCCCAACTCTGTGGGGAATGGCACTGCTGGGAATGCTTGCTGATCTGTCATTCTCGAAACGGCAGAGAAACCCACTCAACTAGGGAGTCACTTGTTGGGAAAACACTAACCTCTCGACCATGTTGGGGAACCCAATTCTGAAATCGACCCAAATGACCCAACGTCACGATGCTAAACTCATCAGAGCAACATCTTCACCAACCAGCTCAACCAATTCTTGAATGGTAACCACGGCTTAGGGCTAGTTTATGCTTGCAATGCTGATGCATGAATTTTACAGCGTAATGCTCCATAACCATGGAAATGCTACGCATTTAATGATGCAATATGCTATGCTTTTCTAAATGATGAATGCATAAAAAATATCCCCCTCCGGGGACTCTACTGGGGATCTCGAGGAACTCTGCTGAGGAACTTGATGTCACTCCAATCTACACCCTGCTAGGGAATAGCATTGCTGCTGGGGAACGGATAATCTTCACTGGGAACGACCTCCGCTGAACTCGATCCGCTTGGGGACTTCGCTGGGGGAAAACAAACAACGCCCACCTCCGCTGGGGAAACAGCAACCTTCAGACTTGCTGGGGAAATAACATTCTCAAACCTGCTGAGAGAAACAACAAACTTCGGACTAGCTGGAGAAACAACCCTCTCAACCTTGCTAGGGGAAACAGCAAACTTCAGACTAGCTGGGGAAATAGTAACCTTCAGACTAGCTCGGGAACTAACAGTCACAACCCTGCTGAGGATTGCAACAACTTCCAGATCTGGCTGCTGAGGATTGCAACAACTTCCAGATCTGGCTGCTGAGGAACAAACCACCCACAGACACCTCCGCTGGGGAAATAGCAACCCTCAGGCTCGTTGGGGATTACATTCTCAACCCTGCTGGGGATTGCAGCAAACTTCAGGCTTGGCTGCTGAGGAAACACTGATATCGAATCCGCTGGGGAGATAACGACCTCGAACCCGCTGGGGAAATACGGCCTATTCGACACGGAACGCCCGTCGATTCGTCGAACATTGGCATTCACCATCCAACCACAGTGTCAACTTTCCACTTTTGAGAGCTCCCAGACTCATATGGTCTCTTCTGATTCATCGCCTTGTATTCTCGGCTTTTCTCTGCTTCGAGACAATCGATCCCCTCAGATCCGGCCGACTTTCTAGTCTTCAGACTTTGAAGAGTCTTCTTGATTACCCTCTAGGATCTTCGCCATTATTTTGCCGTCTTTTCACCGTTCTTCTATCCCTCGTCCCTGATTGGACTCTGCGGGGATCTCTTGTCAAACGCTTCACATTACAACCTGCAAGTGAGCGAGAATATCTAACAACACCTGCAAAAGAGATTGTTAGATAAAAACGTGCCCCAGGCGTGCCAAGATTTCAACACCTAGGTCACTCAAACTTCCGAATAAGATTTCACGTTTTCAATCTTATAAACATGCATCGGAAGGGACCTCCATGTCTCAAAATGCAACGATTCTTTATCAAAATAAACTGATGTTTTTGCAGTCAAAGCGGTAATGAAAAAAAAACAAAATTATTTAACTGAACATGCATTTATTGATTGGAAAAAAAAGTCGCTCGTAACTGAGCAGCACAGGAAGCAATCCCTGAAAAGAGGTAATTGCGCACAAAAGGAAAATCTATCCTAATGGCAATGTGAACCCGTGATCTCATCGAGTTCCAACTCGGTTACACCCCATATGTCGTATCCAAAACAAGACGCTTCCGACTGATCTCTGCCGGGGATTATCCACTTGTCGTATCCAAAACACAAACGATCATGCTGGACGCAGTTGTTCGTTTCATTCCCTCTTTTGCCTGGACCGCCCTTTCGGGTTTTCAGTCCACCGGGATACCCTTTTTTGCCGAAGCCGCCCTTGTGAAGTTTTCGACTTGCCGGGTGTACAGTTTTTCCTTTTTATCCCTAATTTTTGCCCGAACCTTTTTCATTTTTTTTCGGTTCGCCAGGATGCCCATTTTTGCATGGACTCTTTTATTCTTTTCGTCCAGCGGGTCTCTTTATACGAAGTATTTTTTAACTGCGTCTGCATTCACAAGGGATGGGGAATCCTCACCATCCGTGGTCGTTAACAACGAGGCTCTGCCAGAGAAAACCTTCTTGACCACGAATGGGCATGCCCCGACGATCATTCTGAGGAAGAAGGATCCTTTTCAACACCATATCTCCCACGTGGTACACACGAGGTCGCACTTTTCGGTCAAAGCACGCTTCATTCGCTGGGTACAACTGCCCATGGCAAACGGTTGCCAACCTCTTTTCTCAATTAGGCTCAACTCTTCGTACCGAGTCCTTACTCACTCCGTCTCTTTCAATTTCACGTCCCCCAGGACTCTCAATGACGGAATCTGGACCTCGACTGGTAGCACGGCTTCCATCCCATACACAGCGAGAAAGGCTTTGCCCCAGTAGATGCACCGAGGTTCGATACCCAGGATGCAAGCTTCGCACTCAGCCACATTGTTGGTGCATTCAAATGTCAGCCGGGCAACAACAGCTCCAACTCCGTTACCATCCAAGTTAGGAACCCCATCAAACATCAGAATCCGTTCGGATTCAGGGTCATGCCCCTCCTCCGGGATTGGTTCCTCACAATCTTTCGATTTGAGAACCATGATGTCCTCATCAGTGAATTCAAACTTCATCGGTTGATAATCCTCAATGGGTTGCTGGGCGAGATAATCAGATTATTGCCTTCTGAGAGGTATACTGGATATCATATTCAGTTAAAAATCATTTTCCACCTCGCAACCCGTCCGGTCTATGCTGGCTTCTCAAATACATACTTGATCGGATCCATCTTGGAAATCCACAAAGTGGCATGAACCAGCACATACTGTCTCAGTCGGCGAGCAGCCTATGCCAAAGCCCAGCAAGTTTTCTCGAGCAGTGAACATTTTGTTTCACGGTCGGTAAACTTTTTGCTAAGGTAGTAATTTGCATGCTCTTTTCGACCAGACTCGTCATGCTGCCCCAATAGACACCCCATAGACCCCTCGAAGACTGTCAAGTATAGACTTAACGGTCTACCCTCCACAGGAGGCATCCGAATCAGAGGCTCCTGCAAATATTCTTTTATCTTTTCAAATGCCGCTTAGCAATCATTATTCCACCTGATTGCTTGATCTTTTCTTAACAGCTTGAATATGGGTTCACACGTGGCTGTTAGATGAGATATGAACCATGACATGTAGTTCAATCTACCTCAGAAACCAAGAACCTCATTTTTTGTTCTCGGTTGAGGCATTTCTTGTATTGCTTTTTCTTTAGCAGGATCAACCTCGATTCCTCTTTCGCTCACAATAAGCCCCATCCACTTACCGGACCGCACTCCGAAAGTGCACTTATTCGGATTCAACCTCAGTCTGAGTTGTCTCAGCCAGTCAAACAACTTGGCCAGATCTACCGAATGCCCCTCTTCTGTTTGGGACTTTGCTATCATGTCATCAACATAGCATTCAATTTCATGATGAATCATATCATGAAACAAAGTCGCCACAGCCCTTTGATACGTGGCACCGGCGTTCTTGAGACCAGACAACATCACCTCTGCTCTTGACACTCGCCTCCAAGGCGGCCCCAACCTTTACTTCCTTTCAGACCTCCTCGGTGCCTGGATTAACGACTTCAACTCGCGCCTCGTGCGGTTGAATCACCTTCTCCTTTGGATTCAACAACCTGGCTAATTCTTCCGGCAGTTCACAATCTTCTTCGCCTTCTTCTTCGGCATGATAGATCGGATTGTCGAAGTCATATCGGGGTGTAACAGGATTGTTATTAATGAGATCCGGAGAATGATCGCATCTACATGAATTTTGATTCATGCATTGCTTTTGAGGTCGGAACAAGACGAATCAAAAGGAAGGAAAATGAAAATAAACATTGCCATTTTTATTTTTTAAACTGCAAAAATAAATGAAAAACAGGGAACACCGCTTTTACTACAAAAAACATCCATTTATTAATGATGCAAAATGTTGCAAAATGAAACACATGAGGTGGCCCTTACAATGGACCATTACGTTTCGGGCAAAACGTATGGCTTTCATGCAAACAGAATTGAAAAATAGAAATATTACTCTTCACGTAGAGTGATAGTGATGATCTTTTAGGCCGTCCAGTTCTGGACCTCCATCCCTGGTACGCACGGTTTTATCTACGAGTCAAGCTCGCAGTCACTGTCGATCTCTTCACCCTTCGCACAGGCGTGATCTGGATCCAGCATTCCCGCACTGGTGAACATGAATGGTTGACGACGTCCTTTGTTCTGTTCAGACGAGTCTTGGCCCGATTGATAGCCAACCCCAAACCTATTCTCTTTCACCGCAATGTCTACCATTCTTCCCCATCCTTGAGCTGCTCCGCTCTTCACCACTTCCATGGCCTGTTTGTAAGAAGAAATAGACAGTTTTTTCTCTTTCTCAGCAAAAATGGCATTCTCCACCTTGATGGTTTCAAATGCCTGATATGGTATTTCACACATTTCACTGTTCATTTCCACCTCCATCATTCTTTGAATCGTCTCCTTCATCATTACACACCCATTCATGGCGACAGCCGCACAACAATCTTCACAACTAGGAAAAACTCCACCCTTCATCAGATGTCTCTGGACCACAGACATTGGAGTTCTTAACTGACCCATATCCGTCTCCTCTATTTTTCTCTCGTCCTTTGACATCACGCTCACCCCCATAGGACCATGCACCGGCACGGGGTTAGCATCATCATTTGGTGTCGGTGCAAAGTTGATGGCTTTAGAATCCACCAAATCTTGAACGACATGCTTAAAAGCTCTACAACCCTCAATGCTATGCCCGGGTGCCCTAGAATGGAACTCGCACCTGACGTTCTCATCGTAATTTGTAGGCCTCTGACCTAGTCCCACCGGAACCAATATCCTTGGCTGAACTAACCCAAGATCCTTCAACCTTCTAAACAGAACGGTATCAGTCACGGGTGGCCCATCAAACTGACGATCTACCGTCCCTTTCCTCACTTGGCACACAGCTCTCTGTGCTCTCTGTTGAGGTGGTTGTTGTTGCTGTTGTACAGATTGATTACCAGCAGTAATAGTTACTGCAGCAGCATACGGGTGGTAACGATCCTTACCCCTTTTGGCATGCACATCACTTGATTCAACCTCCTTCTTGTGCTGACTATTGCCAAAGGGCTTCTTTACTCCAGACGATGGAGCGTTTCCCTGGATTTTCTCCATTCTCAGCCAGTTTTCAATCCTCTCCAACCTCTCAGCGATTGCTTTCTGCCCCACGGCGAGCCCTTGCATGACGTTGAACAACTCACCCATCTTCTCTTTCAACTCGCGAATGTCAGCGTTGGATGGATCCATTAGTTTGGATTTGTTGAGTCTGGCAGGATATCTGAGCGGACGAGCTATGTGCAGAAGAGTGACTCGGCGTGCGCAAGCGATGATTCCTGAGTCAATCAAACACGTTAGAAACTGACACCTACAAAACAGAAGACAGGTTAATATGACTCACACATGAATGCAATGTCTATCCGTATGAGGAACATTCTGTCTTTTGATTCTGGCTTCATCGAAGCAGATAATAATTTGACAATAACATTCGGACATCAGGATGTCTCTCAACCAGAATCTCAATCGAGAATGTACCCTGAGTATGGATAGACATGAGTTAGATGCATATGAATGCAAAATGGGAATGATGCAGATGCATGAATGCGAATCACTGTGCCATCCTTCAAGTTATCTGAAGATCAACTGTACGGAAGTTCCGGTCTCTGAACTGGTCACAGTCATCAGAGGGACCAAGTAACCATAAATCCAACTTGAGGGGTTCCGAAATAAACGGAATCGGAGGATACATCACCATCATCACAGGAACATCCAATGAACGGATAACAATAAGATTCTCTGAACAAGTGACCTCAAATTTAACCTCGGGGATCCGAAATAAACGGAACCCGCTGACAAATACTACGGACAGAACTCCGGCGTGTCAGAAATAAATGTCTATAAGTCCAACTGAACCAAAGTCACCATCAGTACCTGCAAATGATTCAATCCCGCCCCACTCACGGGTGTCATCTAGGCCAGGGTAAGGTCAAGAGAAACGCAGGATAAACAATCTTTTCAAGAATATCATCATATGCACACCAGGTGTATGCACCGATAATACCCCATCAGAATCTGAACTGCTCGTGATATCATGTTCCGCTAAGTGGCACCATACCACCCGCTTCCCATGAATCACTTTATTCCTAGGTGTCCTAAAATTCACTCATAGCCTGGGTATTGGGCCTTTTACCTCTTGTGACTCCCACCCAACAGAGAAACAGATAGACAGCCAACACAATGATAATATGATGCATGCAAACATATAGGCAAATATATTCAATCACAACATAATAATCATAAATGCAATAAATAAAATAGTAAAAGCAACCAAAGCTATCCTAGAGAGCGCTAGGATTGACTCGCTTAGGGAAGATGGACCAGCAAGAGGTCAACTTCTCTATAGTCCCCAGCAGAGTCACCAGCTGTCGCATACGCGAAAAACAACCGGCGGGAAAAGACACAGAGCCGCCACCGTGCGTTATTTATCCCAAAGGAGGGAAAGGAAACACTCGAAGTAAACCTGGAAAAAGGGAAAGGAATGGTCTTACGACCAGAGATTGCAAGGTACGAGAGTCGGTTACGCAAGGGGAAGGTATTAGCACCCCCCACGTCCGTCGTACTCGACGGGATCCGCGCTCAAAAAGAATAGAATAAGGTTGCTAAAACTGCTCAAAGAATGCACACACACTGGAATAAGCAAACAGGATGAAAGATGACGGAGAAAGCGGACTCGGCAGGATGTCGCATCCTGGGCCTATGTAGTTTGTCAGAAACAAACATCAGAGTCGACGTAGTTCGGGGAAATGGGAAACGTGCTCACTAGGACATCGCATCCTATGCATACGTATGTTCTCTAACCAGAGTAAGAATCAGAGCACTCGTAGCTCGGCTAACGCACGCCGAAACAAAACGCTGAAAAAAAAGACGCTGAGACGTCGAACGACACACAAACGGAAACAAACTGCCAATGGCTGGTCTTACATCTGACTCCGAACAAACAAACGCAAATAGGAAACGGAATGCCAATCGCTGGTCTTACATCCAACTCCACAAAAGAAACAGGAAACAGATAGCCAATCAATGGTCTTACATCTGACTCCACAAACAAACACGAAAAGAAGAATGGTCTCGATTGCAACTAGGGCAAGAGAAAGGGAAGGTCTCAATCGCAACGAGGGCGAGAGAAAAGAATCGCAACAAAGGCGAAAACCAGCAAGGATCAAAGTTAGTTGTCAGTCAAACTCGACAAGACATCGCATCTCGTGCCTACGTATCTCATCTGAACATGAGAATAAGAGTTGCCGTAGTTCGGCTAAACTATTTCTGTTTGTTTTGTGTTTTTTAGGTGAACAACGTCACTACGCAATCTACCAGATGCTCGACCTTGGGAGACTTACTCACCTGTAGTAGAAGGAGTTAACGTGTTCTTAAGAGAAGATAAAGTTTGTTTGTGTTTTAGGAAAGCTCACGCAAGAAAGGAAGTCCTAGACGAAGGAACCGTGCTACCTTAATTGACATGCAAACGAGAGACTATGCGAAGTCTAGCAAACCTAGGGGATATAATCACAACACACAAAAACATATAACATGAATTAAACACACCAACAAGGGGCTCAAACATCAAGGGTGAGGCTTTAGTCAAGGGGTCATATCAACCTCGACAAATAAGCCGGGCTTTAGTCAAGGGGTCATATCAACCTCGACAAACAAGCCAATTGTAGGGGTATGTGAGGGCTCTTAACCACTGACATTGACCGTCAGGGTGAGCAGATGAAAGGTAATGAGGATAAGACCTCATAGCTCTTAACTCGGGCCTGGGTGAGCTTGAATCAATGAAGACGTGGAGATCCAGAATGAGGGACCCTACTCCACTGGACTGACTCTATATACAAGATCTTGGGTTAGGTTCAAGAGCCTCAGCACGTAGTGCGAGCATAATGAACGACTCAAACGATTAGTAGGGGATTGATTGCTAATCCCTTCTATCTTCCAATTGCCTCTTCACTTAGGAGGACTTAAGTATCCATGCCTCGACAAGGAGGTCTTTAGCACAAACATAAACAATCACAGTCATTGCCTCTTAAGGAGGACTCCAGCCAAATGTCTGCCAAAAGAAACGACAGGGCTTCCAGACTACATGGAGTTAGAGGATGATTACCTAGGTGGTATACCAACCACAAGCAAAGCAAAGCTTAAGCAATGAGCTAAAGAGACTAATGTACCTGTACAAAAGTCAAACAAGTCAATATTCACATTCAGACAAACCAAACAGACAATCAACAGTGTTACAACCAATATGTACACAATACAAGTCCTATGTGCAAACAACTCAAGTGAGTTCACCACCCAAGGACCTACAACACACTCAAGGTTAGTGGACAATGTAATTTTCATCTCAAGTAATGAGATCAACATCCATCATTAGAGTTAATTGCTTGAACCTGAAATACAAAGCTCAAAAGGTGAGTACAAACCACCAGTACTAAGACTAGGGTCAAAGGCAAAGCAAAAAGTCAAAACAGAAGTTGATATTCAACATGAAGCACATTTATTCAAATAAGAACATGTCCTAAAAAGGACCAAACTCAAATCCTAAGGCAAAGCCATCTATTGATCATGATAAGGCAAAGGCATTTACAAAGCACACAATTGGACATCAAGAATAGAAATTCCATATTAAAACAGAAATGAATCCAATAATCATGAAAATATTTATGTGCACACAACATGTTGAACACAAGCATCATGCAAAAAATTGGAATCAGAAGAGATCAAATGACCTATCAATGAAAATGAACAAAAGCATCACCCAAATGTGTGACACAAATTGTCACACCATACATTCATGTGTCCAAAACAGAAATGGAATATGCTAAAAATGCCAAACAAAAGCTCAAACATCATGCAACGTGTTAGGATTCAGCACACCAAATTTCAGGGCATTTGGACAAGCAATGAGCATTACACAATTAATTGAATGAAGCATGGTAGATTTGCATACATGTTCAAACATCAGTTCACATTCAAAAATCCAGAAATTATAAAATCACACAAATGACATATACAAATAATAGACATCAAGATGAACATGTGGAAAAAAGAATGGATTAAATTGGAATCATTTTCTATTTTTTATTATTTTTATGAATTTGAAGAAAATAAATGGAAACAAAAGGAAAATCATGGACAATGCATTTGAAACCCTAGAAAGTCAACTATGGTCAACTGTGCATGAAATCATGGATTTGAAGAGGGGAGATGGTTAGAGAGGCCTCATTCATGTCCATACAAGTCTCATTTGACATGTCAAAGATCAACATTGAAGAATTTGAGGTCAGAGCAAAAGTTTCCAAAAATAGTAAGTGACCTGTAATTTCAAATTGCCAAAAATGGAAAGGTCTTCTCCTCAACTTTACATCATCAAGCAAGCTTCAAATGAAATTTTGTCCAACATGAAAGTTGAATATCTTGCTCTCACCTTTCCAAAAAGTCCATGAACATGAATTTCCCATATGTGGTTGAGAAATTATGGATTGATCTTTGTCAAGCAAATTTGAAATTCAAAAGAGGATAACTTTCACACCACAAGGCCAAAGGAAGTGGGATTTTTTGTAACATTCTTATTTTGACATAAGCTATCCAAATTCATGCATCACATTTCATTAATTCTCATCACAAAAATATTGCATTTTTCATTTGAATTGAATTTGAATTTGGAGGGAAAAAGTCCAATTTGAAAATTAAGCATTTTCCACACTTCCAATCACTTGCATTTGGTCTTAAACAGCATTTTGAGGTGAATTAACATGCAATTCGTGCACTGTAGCAACATTTTCCATGCACATGAGGGTGAATTCCCAATTTGCGTTACACTTGCATTTCCACTAATCCTTGCATTTGGCTAATTGAGATTAGGAGGATGATTAGTGCATCATATATATAGACTAATCCTAACAGAAAACAGATTAACATTTCATTCTAACCAGATCTAGATCCAATTCTCCAAGTTTCACAAATTTTGGCTCTCACTTTTTTCTGAAAAATTCTTCAAATCCTTTGATATTTTCTTCATTGATTCCTCATCCACAAGTGCTATTGGATCTTCTACAAGCAAGGAATCATCATTTTCGAAGCTGAATCAAGAACTGTTGAAGCTAACATCATCCATGGCAGCTGTTGATTTGAGCAAGATCGAGCAAGACTGAGCATTGGATCTTCATACATTCATCCATTCAAGAGTTGTAGAGCTTCTGTTTCAGCATTGCAAAGCTCGAAGGTCACGATTCCACTACTGCACTTCAATTAAGGTCAGTTTTCGATGATCAAGATTCATGAAATTATGCTAGGCTTTTGATAGATCTTTTGATAGATCTTCGATGATCAAGATTGAGCATTGAGGTATAATGTCTCTAACTCCATGTAGTCTGGAAGACCTGGCCTGTTATTTGGTCAGGCACCTGTCTGAAGTCCTCCTTAAGAGGCAATGCTTGTGATTGTTTATATTTGTCCCCAAGCAGGTAAAGACCTTTGATAAGGCAATTGGCAGATACAAGAGATGTGCAATCCATCTCCTGCTATTATGTTGAGTCCTCCCTTTGCTCACACAACTTGTGTTGATGCATTGTGGATATTAACCCAAGATCCATGTTGAGTCAGTCATAAGTGTAGAAGGGTTCCCACTTTCTGAACCCACACTTTCATCTGTCTAAAAGCTCTCCCAGGCCAGGGATAAGAGTTGTGAGGCACACCCCTCACTTCCTATTTCATCTGCTTCACCCTAACTCTCAATGTTAGGGTTAAGAGCTAACATCACCCGATTCCAGATGGCTTGTGTTTCACAGCCTAACCCTTGTGTGAGCCCACTTTGGTTGCATATAGTGTGTGCTATTTTGTGTGATTTGTTTGCTTTGCCTGTGCTGTTTAGGATAGCTTGCTCCCTGTGCAAGTTAGATAGCAACCTTAACTTAGGGATGATATGCATGATAACATCTAGGCTCGAGTCGTAGTCTCCCTAGGAATGTCTCCCTTTGTAGCTGGTTAGGCTAGTCCTTTATCCCTGCGTAGGGGAACTACGTCGCCCTGATCCTCATACCAGATGAGGTACGTAGGCAGGAGATGAGCTGATCTCTCCGGGCGCCCTTTTGTTTTGTTTGTGTGAGTTGTTTCTCCTTTTCTGGTTGGAGTCCGATGTAAGTACCAACGATTGGCATTCAGTTTCCAGTTTCTTTGTTGGAGTCTGACGTAAGTCCAGCGATTGGCAGTTCGTTTCCGGTGTGTGTTTGTTGGTTCGGAGTCTGATGTAAGTCCAACGATTGGCATTCGGTTTCCATGTTTGCCTGTTTTTGTGTTGAGTTTGACATAAGCCCAGCGATTGGCAGTCGATTTCCTGTGTGGTTTTGTTTGGCGTGCGTTAGCCGAGCTACGAGTGCTCTGATTCTTCTTTAGTCCGAGAAGATACGTATGCATAGGATGCGACATCCTAGCGAGCACGTTTCCCCTAGTCCGAACTACGTCGACTCTGATGTCTATGCCTGATAGACTACGTAGGCCCAGGATGCGATATCCTGCCGAGTCAGTTTCGTTTGTTTTCTTGTGTCTCTTTCAGCCGATGTTTGTTTGTTTGTGAGCAGTGTTTTAGCAACCATATTCCTTCCTTTTGTGCGTGGATCCCGTCGAGTACGACGGATGCGTAGGGGTGATAATACCTTCCCTTCACATAACCGACTCCCGATCCCATTCTCTTTGGTCGCGAGACCATGTCTTTTCCAGGTTTACTTCGAGCATTTCCTTTCCCTCTTTTGGGATAAATAACACACGGTGGCGGCTCTGTTGTTCTTGTTTACCGCCGGTTTTTTCGCGTAATGCGACACTATAAAATGAATATGCAAAAGCTGGGAGTTGAACCCAGGACACCAAGGTCACATGAGGCGCTTAAGGGAAATTAATTCCAAAAACACATCAACCAGGAATCGAACCCTTGCACCTTAGGTGAAATAAGCGCTCAGAAAATAAAATGAAAATGCGCATGGCGCTGGTTCGAACCAAGGATGTTCAGGTCACCAGCGCGCCACTTAAAATCAATTGGCAATTTTCAAAACGTCCACACGCGGAATCGAACTGAGGATTGGACAGTGAGAGACGCGCATATAGTAGCATTCAAACGCATGAACCAGGAAACCCTAGGTTACTATTCCTGGCCGGTGGTTGACGGTGGTTTCCACCGTCCTCCTCGTTGAGACGACGGCGCTACCGTGACCTTCAACAATTTTTTTTGCAGAATTTCGCATAACATATATCATTGGAAAGCTTGTTCAACGTACAACACGGATCCAATATCTATTTAGCCTAAAACTCCATAACCAACACGAAACAAAGGAAAACAAAATCATGCATCAAACTTTAATTCCTCATAACTCAATCAATACTTCACCAAATTCAATGAAATTTATATCAGAATCATCAGTGTTCAAAGCTCTACACAATTATGGCAATAAAATCAAGAATCATGAGGTTCGAAATCCAACCTTCTTGAAGAGCAGTGGATGAAAACAGTGGATTCAAGAGCTTAAATCTTCCAGATCTCCTCTATCCACCTTGTAGTGAAGCTTTATGCACGAATTGAAGCTTGAAAAGGCTTGGATCTAGCTCAAATTGCAACTTCCATGTTCATCTTCATGAGCTTGATGTGCACGAATCTTGGCCAAAATCTTCAAATCAATGCTTGATCCCTACTAAATGACACTCAAGGAACACGATTATGCAATAAAATTCATGTGTTGTGTGAAGAATTTTCAAATCTGGATTGAGAGAAAATTTGGAGGGAAATGAGATTCTAGATCTAGAACTTGTGAAAACTGAGCAATTCTGTTACAATTAAGCTTATATACTCCTCCTTAATCATGTTGTAATTAAGTTAAAGCATGGCTAATGAAAAGTTAATGAAATATGGGGTGTATGACCAAAAATGCAAAATGAGGGTGCATGGAGAAATTGGACGTGAACAGTACCATGTGGAGGTGTATTTTTACTTAAAATCAACTCATGAACACAATTGGATTGGAGTTTAGCTCATGTAATGCACCAAATTTAAATTACCAATTTTCCTTCCAAAATCCACTTGTGTAAGCCAATGATCATATGATTTTATTTCATGCAATGCAATGATAGATTTGGAAAATATTAGTCATGACATGCATTTTGTAAAAAGAGTGACTCCATTTGGAGTTTTGAATCAAAAGATATGGCTTGTTGAAGTTCCATGCACACTTGGTGATCCTTTGCTCATAACTTCTCAACCATTCATCAGATGCTCGTGATCTTGGACTTTTTGGAAAGGGGAGAGAAAGATCTTCAACTTTAATGTTGATCAAAAATTCATTTGAAGCTTATTTGATGTTGGAAAGTCAAGTTGAATGTGGTCCAAAAACTTGCCACTTTTGGAAACTTGAAATTATAGGTCACTTTCCATTTTGGGAAACTTTTGATCTGGCTTCAAAATCTTCAAGGTAGATGTTTGAAATGATGAATAAGCCTCTTTTGGACATGAATGAAGTGTCTCAAACCATTTCTCCACCTCCTAGCCCTCAGTTGACTGCATAGTTGACTTGTATGGGCCCCAGATGACTTAACAATGCACTGATGACTTTGGACCTCTACCACTTGGCAAAGTTGCTTCAAAATGAACCTTGGCTCATATAAGCTCTATAGAATGATCATGTGGCCTTCAACTCAAGGAAAAAAACTTGTTCTTTTTGCACTGATGAATCTCTTGATGCCAATTCTGACTGCCAAGATGCAATGCAATATGAAATGATATATGACCTAAAAAAATGAAATGAATGCATGAATGGGGGGTGCAAATTTGAGGTGCTACACATGGTTATGGAGCATTACGCTGAAAAAAATCATGCATCAGCATTGCAAGCATAAGCTAGTCTCGAGCCGTGGTTACCGTTTGAGAATTGGTTTAGCTGGTTGGTAAAGATGTTACTCTGAGGAGTTTAGCATCGTGACGTTGAATCAAAAGTATTCCCCAGTAGTGCGATATTGGAGGAAAATTCCGTCGTGCGGAGATGGAAATGAAGATCGAAGGACGTTATGCGATCAACGCGACTCAAGCCATGGTTACAGTTTGAGAATTGGTTTAGCTGGTTGGTGAAGATGTTACTTTGAGGAGTTTAGCATCGTGACGTTGAATCAACAGTATCCCCCAGTAGTGCGATATTGGAGGAAAATTCTGTCGTGCGGAGATGGAAATGAAGATCGGAGGACGTTACGAGATCAGCGCGACTCAAGCCGTGGTTACCGTTTGAGAGTTGGTTTAGCCGGTTGGTGAAGATGTTACTCTGAGGAGTTCGGCATCGTGATTCTGGATCAACAACATTCCCCAGTAGCGCGATATTGGAGGAAGAGTTTCCTTCGTGCGGAGATGGAAATGAAGATCAGAGAACTTTACGCGATCAGCGCGAAAATCGGGGTTCAAATGGAGAAAAGGAAGTGCTGGGCATTTTCTGGAGAACGGGGTTCAAATGGAGAAAAGGAAGTGCTGGGCATTTTCTGGAGAACGGGGTTCAAATGGAGAAAAGGAAGTGCTGGGCATTTTCTGGAGAACGGGGTTCAAATGGAGAAAAGGAAGTGCTGGGCATTTTCTGGAGAACGGGGTTCAACTGGAGAAAAAGAAGTGTTGGGCATTTTCTGGAGAACAGGGTTCAACTAGAGATTGGAGTTGAAGATGATATCCGGGATGAGGTCCTCAGGATTGTCTTCTGATCATGTGTCACCTTAGACTTTGGCGAGGCCCAGAGAAGTCGTTATGGGTGTCTTCGAGGGAAGAAATGCACATGATTACCTTCTTGTTGGGAAGGTGTACCCTCTGATATGTCACCATCAGAGTGGTGGTTGGTGTTATTTCCGGCATTGCCAACGGAATTAGCATGGGAAAATGGAGAACGGGGATCAAATGGAGAAAAGGAAGTGCTGGGCATTTTCTGGAGAACGGGGTTTAACTGGAGATTGGAATTGAAGATGGTATCCGGGATGAGGTCCTCAGGATTGTCTTCTGATCATGTGTCACCTTAGACTTTGGCGAGGCCTAGAGAATTCGTTATGGGTGTCTTCTAGGGAAGAAATGCACATGATTACCTTCCTGTTGTGAAGGTGTATCCTCTGATATGTCGCCATCAGAGTGGTGGTTGGTGTTATTTCCGGCGTTGCCAGCGGAATTAGCATGGGAAAATGGAGAACGGGGTTCAAATGGAGAAAAGGAAACACGGGGTGTTTTCTGGAGAATGGGGTTCACAACGACGATCGCGAGTTATCGTCAGGCGACCAGGGTTCAAATGGAGAACGAGGTTCATTGTTTGGCAGCAAGAGTGACATGAAGTTGTCGGGGTTCAAATGCGGTGATCAGGGATCATCCGCGTGAAAGAAAAATATATGTTTTGGGGTTCAAAAAAAAAAATCCCCAGCTGAGCGCAAATTGTTCGTTTGCTCTTGGTATTCAACCATTCTTCACCCTGATCATATGAAGGCCGAGGATTTTCATATCGACAGGTTCACAGTGGGTTTAATAGGGATAGCATGTTCAGGACTTATTATCCCCAACATAGGTCGTTGGCCCCGCGTGCCGCCTCATTTATCATTTTCCCTATTTTCTGCCGATGCTGACAGGCATGAAAAGCTTTCCGGTATTCAGACCGAATTGGCATTCAAGCCAGTTTTTCCGATGATCAAATCAAATAAGTTATGGGGTTCAAGAAAAGCAAAAAGTAATAATAGTAAAAGAAAATCCCCAGCGAAAGCGGCATTCAGGCCAGGTTTCCGATGTTCAGGCCGAAGTGGGCATTCATGCCAGATTTTCCGATGTTCAGATCGAAGAAGCTTCCGACGTTCAGATCGACGCAGCTTGCGGCATTCAGGCAACGATTCAGGTATTCAGACTGAGGAGCGGCATTCAGGCCATGGTTATTTCCGTGTACCATTTATTTTGGCATCCAGGTTAATATTCTTTTTCGGTATTCATGTCGACTCGCACCGTACCAGACAGATTCTTATTTCAAGATTATTTCTTTGCCGATTCTGACAGGCATTCTTACTTCACTTCAGTGTGATTTTCCAGCAGAGTGCAAATTGTTTCGTTTGTTCTTGGTATTCAACCACTCTTCATCCTGATCATCTGAAAGCCGAGGCTATTCATATCGACAGGTTCATAGTGGATTGAATAGGGGCAACTGTAACACCTCAAAATTTGCCCTCCTCTTCTTGGGACTAGTTTGACACATTGCATTTCATTTTAGGACATTAGGCATTGCATTTTGCATATCATATGAAAACAAGAAAATTCATCCTCCAAAGTTTTTTTCAGAAGATGGAGAAGTTAAGTGATTCAAGCCTGAGGGTCTTTATGAATTGATGATCAACCATCTGAGGGTTTGCACTTCAATTAGGGTTTCTCGGCTCTTCAAAGGTCCTGGGCATTATCTTATTTGCAAGGATATATTACCATCATCATTGTTCTTTCATCATCAAGAGTTGCAGAGTTTATTCTCAAGTTCCTTTGGATTAGGGTTTTGACCTCTGGTCAACCCTAATCAATGCCATTCTTTCAACCAGGGCTTCTCAAAGAAATAAGGTATTTGCTGATGAAGAGGATCACATGGTTGTCATGAGGAGCTTATATGAGCTAGGGTTTCATTTCTGAGCCATTTCCCCAAGTGGTGGAGGTTCAAGCTGATCAGGGCATGTCAAGGTCATCTGAGGACCAAAAAGTTAACTGTGCAGTCAACTGAGGGCTATGAGGTGGGGAAATGAGTTGAGACACCTCAATCATGTTCAAAAGAATTTCATTTGTCATTTTAAACATCTATCTTGAAGATTTTGAAGTCATGGCAAAAGTTTCCAAAAATGGAAAGTGACCTGTAAATTCAAGTTTCCAAAAATGGAAAGTTTTCTGATCCACATTCAACTTGACTGTTCAATACCAAAGAAGTTTCAAATGGATATTTGGTGAATATGAAAGTTGTAGATCTTTGTCTCCCATTTTCAAAAAGTCCTAGATCATGTCCGTCTGATAATTGGTTGAGAAGTTATGGCCAAGTGATCACAACGTATACATGGAATTTCAAAGTGACATAACTTTTGATACAAGACTCCAAATTGGTCCATCCTTTTTGCAAAATGCTTGTCATGACCAAGAGATTCCAAATCAAGCCTTGCCATGCATGGAAGAAGCTCACATGATCATGTGCTCATACATGTGCATTTTGGAGGGAAATTTGATAATTCAAAATTGGTTGATCACACAAGCAAAATACCATTCAAATGTTGATTATGGGATAATTTTAAGTGAATTTGTACCCTTTCATGGTACTGTTCATGTGCACATGACCACATGCTAAGCACACTTATCATTTTTGCAAAACACCTCACATCTCCTTAATCATGTTTAGCCAAGGCAAATTGTGATTAGCAAAGTCATTAACAGGTGGTATATAAGCTAAATCATAACTGTTTTGTAAAGAAACAACAGAATTTCAGATCTAGAATTTTCCATTTTCCCTCCATTTTTCTCTCACTTTGATTTTCAATTTTCTTCATATAAACCTTCATTTTCTTGGCATAATCATGATCATGGAACATCACTGAGTAGGAATCCACGGTTGGTTTGAAGAATTGAGCAAGAATTCATGCAGTGCAAAAGCTTCATCAAGTAAATCAGATTCTGAAATTGGAGTGGATTGAGGAAGTTTTAGTGGATGCTTTGTGCATAAAGCTTCATAACAAGGTTGAGGAAGAAGATCTGGAAGTTCTGGAAGCTGGAGAGCACGATTTTTGATCACTGCACTTCAAGTAAGTTGAAATTCGACCATCTCTTTTTGGTGTTTTCTTGCCATAGATATGTAGATCTATCCTTGCTGAGCATGCTGATATGTGTAGAATTGAAAATGATCAAGTATTGTGCATGTTATGGTGATTTAAAGTTTAGATCTAGAATTTGTTCTTGCTCGATTTGAAGAATTCATGATGAATTAGGATGTTTGAGTATGATATTTGTGATCTACATGGAGAGAGCTTTCGATTGATATAGATTTCATTGAATTCTGGAAAAAATTTGTGTTGCTCCGCCGGATTCCCACCGGAGAAGACGACCGAAACTACTGTTCCGGCGTCTGCAACTGTTGCTAGGGTTTATGTTTTGAAACGCAGCGTTTCAAGCGCTGTTGGACCTGGCGAGCGCGCGTTCGAATCCTGGCGTATGCACTTTGCTAATTTAAGTTTTGAAACGCTCGTTAACCTTGGATGCGTGTGCTCGATACCAGGCGTATGCATGTTTCTGAAATTCCATTTGAATGTTCTCATTATCCTTCAGCGCGCATGTTCGATCCTTCGCTAAGGCATTTTTCTGAATATTAATGTGAATTCTCATAATCCTTCAGTGCGTGTGTTCGAATCTGGCTGTGTGCATATGCTGATTTACTTCAAATTTTGTTTTCTTCCATTATTTCATATTATTTCATTTTATTTCTTCATTTTAAAAAATCATTAAAAAATAGTAGAATGCTTCACTTTGATTCCAATTTTTTTTCATGATCTTGTTTTAATCTCTAGTTTTTTATAGCATTTATTTCATGATTTGTGTGTTTCTGGATTTTTAAATTGTGAATTTTTGATTGAACCTTATACCAAATTGATATGTCATGATAAATGCCTTGTGAAATGCCATGTGTTGATCCAATTGATCTAAAATTTGGTGTGCTTGATCTTCACATGTGATATGATTTTTGAGCTTTGATTTGGAATCTTTATCATGTTCTATCACTGTTTTGGACACATGATGAAGTGATGTGACAATTTGTGTCACATCTTTTGCCTTGCATTTGTGCATTTTAGTTCACCTATCATTTGAGCTTTTCTGGATCTAATTTTTTGCATTATGTATGTATATAACATGATGAGTTCACATAAAACATCTCAAGGCCATTGGTTGCTTTTCTGTTTTGATTTGGATTTTCTAATTTGGATGTCCACTTTGTGCACCTTTGCTTGCCTTTGCTTTACATTGATCATTTGATGCCTTTGCCTTATGAATTGATGTTGGTCCTTTTGAGGACCTTTTCTTGATTGATTGAATGTGCTTTGTGCAAAAGATTGAATTCTGTTTTGGTCATTTGACTTGCTTTTGAACCTAGTCTTGGTACTAGTGGTTTGTACACATACTAATTGTGCTTTGTGTTTCAGGTTTGAGCATTTAACTTTGATGGTTGGTGTGGTCTCATTATTTGAGATGCAAGATGCTTTTGATTACTAACTATTGTTGTGTTGTAGGTCCATTGATGTGATGAACTCATTTGAGTGCTTGCACTTGTGACTTACATTGTGTAGATATTGAAAAGTTCCACTGTTGTTTATTGGTTTTCTGAATACAATATTAACTGTTTGGCTTTTTGTACAGGTACATTAGTTGCTAGCTCTTGCTTGAGCTTTGCTTTGGAGTGTGGTTGATATACCACTTAGGTAGCTATTCTCTGACTCCATGTAGTCTGGAAGTTCTGTCACCTTTTTGGCAGACATTTTGGCTGAAGTCCTCCTTAAGAGGCTCTGATTGTGTATGTTTACATTTGTGCCAAAGACCTCCAAGTGAGGCATGTTACTTGATAAGTCCTCCTAAGTGAAGAGGCAATTGACAGATAGAAGGGATTAGCAATCAATCCCCTGTTATTCTGTGAGTCGTTCATTATGCTAGCACTACGTGCTGATGCTCTAGAACAATGTACCCAAGATCCTTGTATAGAGTCAGTCAAGTGGAATAGGGTCCTTCTTTCTGGATCCGCATGCTTTCTTTGATTTGAGCTCACCCAGGCCAGGGTTAAGAGCATGAGGTCTCATCCTCATTACCATCTTTGATCAGCTTCACCCTAACTCTCAATGTTAGTGGTTAAGAGCTTCAGAACACCCCTACAGTTTTGACTTGTTTGTCGAGGTTGATATGACCCCTCTTGACTAAAGCCCAACCATTTGTCTGAGCCTCTTGTTTGTATATAACGTGTGATGCTTGTTCATTTGTGTTGATGTTTATTTGCATTCCACTTCTCATCTCCTTTTCTGTAGGAGTCATACGATTAACTTCTGAGGATGTTGAACGTATGTAGAGTTTAGACTTGAGTTGACTCGCTTCCTGTGTGAGTCAAATTCTTGTTAGAGACCTCAACTTAGGGATATTGTTTGCATGACAACTATTAGGCTCGAGTCAGTCTCCCTATTAGTTTGTTGTTTCCCTGGTCTCTGGTTAGGAGAGAGTTGTACCCCTGTTCAGGGGAACTACGTCGCCCTGATTCTCATACCAGATGAGATACGTAGGCAGGAGATCGAGCGAGATCTCTCCGGGCACCCTTTTGTTTTTTGAGTGTGTTCACCCTTTTTCTTTCAACCTTTTTTATTTCTTTTGACGTCTCAACGTCTTTTTCAACCTTTTTGTTTCTTTTGACGTCTCAGCGTCTCTGTCAACCTTTTTGTTTCTTTTGACGTCTCAGCGTCTCTTTCAACCTTTTTGTTTCTTTTGACGTCTCGGCGTCTCTTTCAACCTTTTTGTTTCTTTTGACGTCTCAGCGTCTCTTTCAACCTTTTTGTTTCTTTTGACGTCTCAGCGTCTCTTTCAACCTTTTTGTTTCTTTTGACGTCTCAGCGTCTCTTTCAATCTTTTTGTTTCTTTTGACGTCTCAGCGTCTCTTTCAACCTTTTTGTTTCTTTTGACGTCTCAGCGTCTCTTTGTGTTTGGGTAACAACTTTTAGGCTCGAGTTCCAAACTCCCTATTAGTTTGTCAATCTGATAACCTTTTTCTTTGGTATTCGCTGGTTAGCGTGTGCTATTGTTTGGAGTCGGATGTAAGTCCATATATTGGCATTCTGTTTCCTTGTTTGTTTGTTGTTTGGAGTCGGATGTAAGTCCATGTATTGGCAGTCTGTTTCCTTTGAGTGTTTCTTTTGACATCTCAGCGTCTCTTTTCGGTGTTTAGTTTCGGCGTGCGTTAGCCGAACTACGACAGCTCTGATTCTCATTCCAGATGAGATATGTAGGCATAAAATGCGATGTCCTAGCGAGCATGCCTCCCTTCCCCGAACTACGTTGACTCTGATGTTTGTTCCAGACAAACTACGTATGCCCAGGATGCGACATCCTGCCGAGTCCATTTCCTCCATCTGCTTTCACCTGTGTTATTATTCCAGTTTGTGCATTTTCTTTGAGCAATTTATTAGCAACCTTTTCCTATTCTTTTGAGCGTGGATCCCGTCGAGTACGGCGGACGTGAGGGGTGCTAATACCTTTCCCTTGCGTAACCGACTCCCGTACCTTGCAATCTCTGGTCGTAAGACCGTTCCGTTCCCCTTCTTAGGTTAGTCCTGCGCTTCCTTTCCGTCATAGGATGAATAGCGTCGGTGGCGGCTCTGTATTTTTTCCGCCGGTTGTATTTCGCGTTGCGACACCCACGGAAATGTGTTTTCATGAAATGTTCTACTAGATTTTTCCTGAGAACCAATAACCGACTTCATTGAGAGGTTTAGAAAGAATGCTGACAAATGTGCAGTCCAATTTCTTGACATTGAATATGCATCAATGGACATTAACAACGTGAAATCCTAATTAAAATGGAAACTGAATTGACATGCATTTTACGATATGAACAAACTAGCTTCTAGAACATCACACGTCAAGTAATTCATTTAAGAAAGAGAAAAAATGCATGTTTTCCAAGTGAGTGGATGTCACCTAGTTTCCATCATATATATGGAATAATCTACCGATGATATATGATTCGATGGCATAACATACACACTAGCAAAAGATATCGTGAAAGAGAAAAACTAATCTCATATTTTCCTAAAGTCGGTTAGGGGGAGGATATCATTTCTTCCGAGGATATAATTGAAATTTCCTTTCACATTACGAAATTTGCTCAACTATTTGATCATATTATTGAAGATAAGAAAATCCAGCTACTAAATGATGATCCCACACACACATACACACACATTTGAGGAAATCAAAGGCATTAGATATTGCGAATTATAGAACTCTTACAATCACAGAACACCAAACTATGTTATTCTCTAAAGGGTTATGTCATGAGCCCACCAGATCTACCATAGATGGATTTAATTCGACCATACTGAACTCCTCCAACAGTCAAATAAAGGTCCCGCTCCTTCTAGAATATTTCTAATATGTGAAGATTATCATTATAGTGATCATGAAAGATCTTAGTTGTAAAACATTTAGCGACTCTTCATAATTCACTCAAAACTAATAACAAGTTAGTTAGTACTGTAAGACGCCAATTTTGACACTAAGATCCCTCATGCTATCTCATCATTTGCATTGACTTTGGGATCACACCTTGGTATCCTCCCCACAACTTATTCATTTGGTTTTGCATTGGGAGATATCACCAAAAACTTTTGATTGTATCATACTTTATTTTATTTTGTTTACTAACCAAAATACCAAAAATATGTCTATGTGTAGCTTTGTTTCTTTTGTAGGTGTGTGTGTCCATCTGTGCCCCCACCAAGTTCATAACTGGGTTTGAGACCCTCAATGCAAGAGGTCAATCAAAGAAAGGTTCACAATTGTTCTAAGCATCATATATGGATCCCCATGTTCTTCATTTTTCATTCTGATCAATAGTTCCCCAAGATTTTGAAGCTTATTTGCCTTGGAAGCCCTAATTCATCTAGGTATCTTGTGTGACTTCCTCAGCAAGTTTCCCCATCAATTGGTCAAAGGCATTATGGGATACTTCATTATACATTATCTCAATCATATATGATTCCCCATGATCCCCAAAGAGCAAAATAACTTCAAGTTTGCAAGTTGGTTCAAAGAGGTTGACTAGAGAAAGTCAACTGGTCAAACCTGGGGTTCCCTAGACCCTATCATCTACACTTTTTGTCATATGAAAATGATTCCAAGAGAAAAGTTACTCTTTATTACATTCCAAACATGTTTCATGTTGACATTAAGAGCTAAGTTTTCTTGGAAAGTAATTTTGTAGGGTGAAAGATTATAGGTCATTTTGTTTGTGCCCTAGTTAGGAGGTCAAATTCCAAGAACCATAACTTGCTCAATTTTTATGATATGAAGGCCATCCAAGTTTCATGATCAAATTCAAGATGCCTTCTCTAACGTTTCTTCTTTTATAAATGTCAAATTCTACTTGAAAGGGCATGTACCAAGAGGAAACATTGTAGGTCATTTTGGGACATCATCATTGAACAAGCATTTTTCCTCAACTTCTAAAATCCACAACTACCTCATGAAAAATACAAATGGTGTGAAATTTGTTACCAAATTAAAGTGGAGTGAAAGAGATACAACTTTGGTGAAGAAACCATTTTCATTTGAAGCTCATAACAAAAGTTATTCAAGGTGGAAGAAGTGGTCCTTTGACTTTATACTTAGAAAATTTTCAACCATGTTTGATTTCTCCAACTTCCACCTTAAAATTATTCATGATCCAACTCCAAATTGAAAATTGTTCAACATAAAAGTTTTTCTTCTTCATTTTATCTTTCCAAAACATCCAAGATCATGGCATTTGGATCATTTTTGAGCGAGTTGCGCATGGTTACTTTGCATGGCTTGTTTTGGCAACTTTTGAACTCAATTCTCAAATAACTTTGCATGGCTTCTTGTTATGATCTCAACATGTTTTGTGCATAAATTTGGACTTAATGAAATCATCATTTGGGCCTAAATGCATGCCCATGCACCCATGCACACAAGTTACTAAATTTAGCCAAGTTTTCAAAAGGTGTGGAAAGCAATCCTCATGCTATAAATGCAAGCCCTTGTTGATCAGAAAAGGATCCCTCATGCTAAAGCTTTGAACCACTATTTCCCTAACCTCTATTAAAGGGAAAACTTGAAGATTTCACTTGAAATCGAGTTTTAATTCTCATTCTGTTTTGGAATTAAAACTCCAAGAATCGAAGCCTTTCAATCATCCATTCCACTTCTTGCAAGTTGTTAGAGTCGAGCCAAGGCAAATTGGAAGCAAGATTAAGCTCAATTGAAGTAAACCAAAGGTGAATTTTCAGATTTTTCTCTTCTTCGATTCTCCCTGAATTCTCCACTATTTTGCTTGTTCTTTGGTTGTCTGAAGACCTACCAATGTAGGAAACAAGATTGAGTTGCTTTAAGGCCAAATCAAAGTAACTCAAGTCATGCACCTTAAATTTCAAATCGACGTATCTTTCAATATAATTGGAATTGAGATAAATTGAGGTCAGATTCGAGCTCCTGAGTATTTTTCCTTTAAATTAGTGTATTCATTTTCCATTTTTGTGGAGGTTGGTGGTGGAACAGTTCGATGAGGTCCATCAGAGAAGAAGACCGGAGCTAGGGCTCTGGTGGTGCGTTGACACCTTCCCAACATTTTGATCTCATTTGAATATTTTGATCCTGGCCTTTGCTTTTGATTACCACGCGTGTACACACATTGACTGTGGTACATGATGGAGTGCGAGTTGTGCCTTTCATCTGATGCAAGACCTTGAGTGCCCTTGATTCATCTATCACTTTAACTTTATTCTTAATTGTTATACTGTTATTATTATTGATGTCTGATGATTGTTTCTGAGTTCACCACAAGGAATATTTTCATTTGATACATTGGAAGATATTGATGGCTGCTAGTTATTGGACTGCTTGCTCGTATATTATGGCTTTATTTATTTGATACCTTGGTCTTCATATGGTTTGCTTGGATATGGATTATGCTAGTTGCTTGTTAAAGTCCAAAGGAAAATGGGTTTCTATATGACATTCTTGTCTATTGGATTGCATCCCACTGGTCAGATCTTTTTAACCCTTAACTTTTAATTTTTGTCTAGGATAGTCCCTTCATCTCCTCCCACTTCTTTAATTTCAAAATCTCTCTCTTTTTTTCAAAACCTTCTTTTCTTGTGATTTCAACTTAGACATGTTTTAATAATTAGAAACTTTGGCCTTATGCCATTGGATTTTTAAACTTTTTTTCTTAAATCAAACTTGTAAATGAACTTAACCATATTGACTTTAATTTCAAAAAGACAAAAAGAAATAACAACCCCACTCAAATGTTTGGCCTTTTGTGCCTTTCTCTGTTTAAACTTTTTTTAAAACCAATTCACCAAGCTTTTTTGAAATTTTTACCATGAACTACGGGGTTTTTATCCCTCATTTTTATGTTGGTACGTAGACATAAGACCGAAGGTCTTGTCAAATACAAAAACATAATAAATAAATTCTTTTCTCATCCCCCACTCTATATTTTTTATCAAACATCATTTAGACCAAAACACTTGCACACAAAAAAGGGCTCCCTAGGAGTACCTAGGACACTTTGGGTGCTAACCCCTTCCCTTTGTGTAACCAACCCCCTTACCTATAATCTCTTACATTTTATTAGTTTTGACTTGAAGATCTCTTATCTTTGGGTTTGTTCGTACTTTTTCCCTTTTCCTTCACAAACAATAAAAGCGCGGTGTCGACTCTGGTTTTATTAACGTCAAGTTTATCCATAGCTTGATGGTCATGAATTTACCGCTACAGAAATTAAGTTGAGACTCTGCTGGGGTGTAGTCCTCAGTGGGTTTAGCCTAATTTTGTTTGTGTATATATTTGTATATTTGATGGTTGTTTGCATATATTATTGTATGATATTCTATCTGTTGTGCTTGGTGATCTCTGTGTGGTGAGATAAGTTCTAACCCAAACTTGAGTGAAATCTAAGATAGGAGGGTGGTATAGTCATGTTGGCTTTGAAGGAGTAGTCCTGAGAGAGTTGACATGAGATCCCCCACTCAGTGGAGACCTCTTTGGGGTTACTGATGTCACACGAGTAAGTTGTGGATAAACATTATTTTCTCTAATTTGGGGGTCCGAGAAGCTGAGGACCGTAGATCATTTAACCCAACTTGGCCTATTTAGGACATAGAGCGGAGACTGTTTAAGTGTAGACTTGATAACAGTTGTTACACGATACTACACTCAGACGAGTTTCTCTTAAGAATACTATGGGTTGATAAGTGAATCATCCTAACGTATAGTATCCAATAGATGGGATCAAGACTTTGCGAAATTTTTTTAGAACATGATCTATAGGTTTTTATCCTTAGTACACTCCTTTTGGGATGGTTCTTAACCCAACTTCATGCTCGTGACTCACAACAAACCCTTTGATTCTTGGTTGATCCAATCAGTCTCATCAATATCAATGGAACTTGGGTGTTGATAAGGTGAAAACCATAATCCACAAAAATGGATGATTGATCTTGATTATGACTTGATCCATCCCATGACCTTTGTTTGTGTTTGCCTTGTGTGTGATCCTTTGTGTGTGATTGTTCCATCCACGCATAGATGCACATCATAACATTCATCAAAAAAAAATTCAAGGAAACTAAGGTCTTGTTTACAAATATTTTTAGACCATGGATTATGGATGAAGGAACACTAAGAAGTACAATTTCAGATGTCCCGATTTGAAAGAGTTAAGGAAGTTGTCATCCTTTGCATTAGATCCCTTGGACTTCAAGCAACATCATGTGAAGCTCTTGTTTATATTATCTACTGATGTGGTTGAAGGACTTCTGAGTGTTTTGGTTCAGGTTTATGACCCTCTTTATCGGTGCTTCACTTTTCCCGACTATCAGCTTGTGCCTACGTTAGAGGAATATGCCCATATCTTGGGTATGCCCGTATCTAACAAGGTACCTTTCAGTGGATTGGAGGAGATCCCAAAATCTCATGTCATAGCCGAAGTTCTACATTTGAAGAAACATGAGATTGAAGCTCATTTGGTGAAGAAATGAGGTATTCTTGGGTTGAGTTCTGACTTTCTCATTGGTACAGCTACTGCTTTTTCTCAAGCCGGTAGTATGGACGCGTTTGAAGACATCTTTGTATTGCTCGTCTATGGTCTACCTTTGTTCCCTAACATTGACAGTTTTATTGATGTTAACGCCACCAGGATCTTCTTGATTGGGAATCACGTTCTGACTCTGTTGGGTGACATGTATTTCTCTTTGCATTTGAGGAATTCTAAAGGTGATGGGACTATTGTGTGTTGTGTTTCTCTTCTATAAAAGTGGTTTATTTCTCACTTTCCTCATACGCATGCTTTTTTGGAGAACCGACAATGTCTACGATGGTCCCATAGACTTATGTCTCTAACTAATGATGATATTGTTTGGTATGATTCTACATTTGGTAGCTTGGATATCATTGATAGTTATGATGAGTTATCTAACGTGCCTCTCAGTGGTACGCAAGGAGGAGTCAACTACAACCCAAAATTAGCCCGTCGTCAACTTGGGTTCCCCTTGAGAGATAAGCATAATAACGTCCATTTAAAGGGTCTATTCTATCAGGAGGGTAAAGATCCCTAACTTTTGAAGAGTAGAATGGTGCATGCTTGACATAATGTGCATAGGAAAGGAATATCCTAGCTTGGTCCATGCAACTATATAGCTTTGGAAGCTTGCACTATTTGGGTGAAGAAGAGAGCTTTAGAACTCAAGACACCATACGCTTGTTTGTGGTTGTGTCTGAGCCATCAACTCTCCCTAACCAAGATGTAAAGGAGTTGGAAGACGCACTTGCTAAGATGAAGCAAGAGAGTGACTTGTGGGAAGAGCGATTCCATGCTTTGAATCGAAAGCATGAGGAGTTGTAAGACAAAGATGCACTTATTGAGATTCTTAAGGAGCATGCAGTGAAGAGACAGAGTGAACTAGAGGGTTTAGTTTCCTCTAGTATGCCTCAAACTTCCGGTGCTTGGAAGAAGATTGTTGATCAGCTTATCCTCGAGAAAGCTCAGATAAAGACGTCCTTTGAGTCATAGATTCGATGCATCCGAAGGATGTATGCTCCTGTGGCCAGATCATCTGATGCAATTGCTAGTGATCCTTATGGTGATGTTTTCCTTTTTCTCTTGTATTTGTATTTTGGTTTCTAAAAAATTTTATGGTCAATTGAAATGTTATTATTGTAAAAAAAAATAAAAAATATTGCATTTTATGCATCATTTGCATAACATGTTTATTTTTCTAGATGTCTTATTAGTTCTTCTTTTGTGTATTAGCTAAGCTAACTCATTAATATAAAACCCGAGCTAATCGACTTGAAAGAATGGAGCATCTTGAACAAGAGAACATAGAGCTCAAGGATGAAATTTCTAGACTCACAGCCTTGATGGAGTCTGTGATCGCTGCTCAGAACCAACCGTCTCCTCCTCCTGCAACTCCTCTTCCTCAGAGGACTGTTATTTCAGAAATTACTTCATCACCTGTGCTTGTGGTTACTATCCAATATATTCCTATTGTGACTGCTCGGTTCCCATGGGGGATGCCACCAAACTTTGTACTTGAAGGGTATGCGCCAACATTTGCTTACGTGCCGGCATATGCATACTCTGCCTCGTGTCGAGGAAACCATCTACCATTTCGAGCCTTCTGAAGGTCCAGATGTTTATGAAAAGATGGATGAGATGAATGATCATTTTCTTGAGTTACGCACGGAATTGAAGACCCTAAGAGAAAAGGATTTATCTGGTAAGAGTACTGCCGAGCTATGTTTAGTTCCCAATATCAAGATTCCGGTGATGTTCAAGGTCCCAAACTTTGAAAAATATAAAGGGAAACTCAGACTAACAATGATCAACTGATTATTCACTACTTCAAAGATAGTTTGACAGATGCTGCACTTTGATGGTACATGGGCTTGGACAGTGCTATTGTCCGTACTTTTAATGACTTGGGAGAGGACTTTGTCAAATAATATAAGTACAATGTTGATATGGTGCCGGATCGGGATCAGTTGAGATCAATGTCTCAGAAGGACAAGGAGACATTCAAAGAATATGCTCAAAGATGGAGGGAGTTAGCTGCTCAGATTAGTCCACTGCTGGAGGAAAAAGAAATGACTAAGATATTCTTGAAGATGCTGAGTTCATTTTACTATGAACGTATGATTGCAAGTACCCCTAATGATTTCACCGAGATGGTGAACATGGGGATGAGATTGGAAGAAGGAGTCTGAGAGGGACGATTATCCAAAGATGAAGCGTCGGCTAGCAAGAAGTATGGTGGTAGCTTCTCCAAAAAGAAGGAAGGAGAAACTAATGCACTATCAGTAGGGAGGCAAAGGAGGCCTCATGTGAGGAAGAGTTCTCAATCCCGTCAACATCAGCATCAAGTATCATCAGCAATTCAAGTTTTTACCATCAAATCAACAAATCAACAAATCAGTTAGTTCCTATTCATCAACAACATCAACAACAACCGCAACAACATACCAACAACAACAACAATAATCATTAGCAGAACTTTGAGAGGAAGAAAGTCTCTTTTGACCTTATTCCTATGACATATGCATAATTGTACCCTTCCTTAGTAGTCAAAAATCATATCCAACCAAGGAATCCTCCACAAATTCCTGAACCATTGCCGTGGTGGTTCAAACCTGACTTACATTGTGCTTTTCACCAGGGAGCTCCTGGTCATGATATCGAAAATTATTATCTCCTGAAGTACGAGGTTCAAAAGCTGGTCAAAAGTGGTATGGTGTCCTTTGTGTACATAGCGCCGAATATTAAAGCTAACCCATTGCCTGCTCATGGCGACGCTTTTATGAACATGGTAGATGGCTGTCCTGGGAATTTCAGGGTCTTTGATGTTCTTCGTATCCGTAGGTCCTTGGTGGAGATTCGTAGAGACTTGTGCCTCATAAGCCATCGTGAACATGATCATGATGGTTGTGTTATTTGTAGTATAAACCCTCGGGGGTGTGTAATTGTTAAGAGGGACATTCAAAGGTTGATGGATGAGAATGTTATTCAAGTTCAATAGTCGAGGTATATGGGAAATGATGTGAAAATTATCGTACCAGTGTTCAAAACCTCCGAGCGGGTAGTTATTCAATTTGATAGCAACAACAAGAAAGAAAACAGATCGATATCATCGTCGGTCATATGGTTAGCGGGCCCTGTCCCCTATTCATCCGATAAAGTTGTACCATATAAGTATGATTCCACCATGATTGAGAATGGTCAAGAGATTCCTCTTCTAGTTGCATATTTAGTGGTGAGTGTCAGACCCCAATTTTGACCCTAAGATCCCTCATGCTATCTCATCATTTGCATTGCCTTTGGGATCACACCTTGACATCCTCCTTACCCCTCATTCATTAGGTTTGCATTGGGAGAGATCATCAAGCACATTTGATTGTATCATACTTTATTTTTATTTTGTTTACTAACCAAAATACCCAAAATAGGTTTATGTATAACTTTGTTTCTTTTATAGGTAGTATGTGCATCCACCAATACCCTATCAAGCTCATAACTAGGGTTTGAGACCCTCAGTGCAAGGAGATCAACCAAGGAATGGTTCAAAATGGTTATAAACATCATATATGGATCCCCCTGGTCTTTATTTATCATTTTGATCAAGAATTCATCACGAGTTTGAAGCTCGTTTGCCTTGGAAGCCCTAATTCATCTGGGTATCTTATGTGACTTCCTCAGTAAGTTTCTTCAACAATTGGTCAAAGATATAAAAGGATACTTCATTTTACATCATTGTATACATATACGATCCTACATAAGTCCTAAAGATCAAGATAACTTCATGTTTGCAAGGTAGTTCAAAGAAGTTGACTAGAGAAAGTCAACTGGTCAAAACTGGGGTTCCCTAGACGCTATCTCCTACAACTTTTGTCATATGAAAATGATTAAAAGATAAAAGTTATCATTTATGACATTACAAACAACTTTCATGTTGACATCAAGAGCTAGTGTTTCTTGGAAAGTCATTTTTTATGGTGAAATATTATAGGTCATTTTTTCTGTGCCCTAGTTAGGAGGTCAACTTCCGAGGACCATAACTTGCTCAATTTTCATGATATGAAGGTAATCCAAGTTTCATGATCAATTTAAATATGTCCTATACAACTTATATTCTTTGATAAATGTCAAATTCAACTTGAAAGGGAATGTGCCAAGAGGAAATATTATAGGTCATTTTGGGCCATTACCATTGAACAAGCAATTTTTCTCAACTTCTGAAATACATAACTCCCTCATGCCAAATTCAAATGAGGTCAAATTTGTGACGAAATTTAAGAGGGATGAAATAGATACAACATTTGTGAAGAAACCATTCCCATTTGAAGCTCATAACAAACATTATTCAAGGTGGAAAAAAAGGTCATTTGACTTGGTACTTAGAAAAATTTCAATTATGTTTGATTTCTCAAACTTACACCTCAAAATTCATCATGATCCAAGCTTCAAATGAAAAATTGTTCAACATAAAAGTTGTTCCCCTTGATGTCGGCTTTCCAAAAAGTCCAAGATCACTTCATTTGGGAAAGGTTTGAGGGTGTTGCGCACGGTTCCTTTCATAGGTTTATTTTGGCAAGATTTGAATTCAATTGAACATTTCCTTTTGCATGCTTACATGTTATTGTTTCAGGATCCATTGTGCACGAATTGGAGTGAGACACATCATGAATTGGACACAAATCATTGCCTATGTATCCATGAACCAAAGTTGCTAAAATTGGGAAAAAATCAAAGTGTGTGAAAAGCAACTTTCTATGTTATATATACATGACCATTGTGATCATAAGAGGGATCCCTGCTTGCCCAAGCTTTGAACCATTGCCTCCCTAACCTCCATTAAAGGATAAACTTGAAGATTTCACTTGAAATCGAGTTTAAATTCTCCTTCTGTTTTGAGATTGAAACTCCAAGAATCAAAGCCTCTCTTTGATCCATTTCACTTCCTTCAAGCCTCTAGAGTCGAGCCAAGGCAAATTAAAATCATGATCAAGCCAAATTCAAGCTACCCGAAGGTGATTTTTCAGAAACTTTAAGCCTTCGAGTCTATCTTAATTCTTCGCCATTCTCTTTGATTTTTGGTTGGCTTAAGTCCTACCAATGTAGGAAACAAGATTGGGTTTCTTTGAGGTCAAATCGAAGAAACTCAGATCATGAACCTCAAATTTCAAATCCATGTATCTTTCAATATACTTGGAATTGGATAAAATGGAGGTCAGATTCGAGCTCCTGAGCATTTTTAGTCTAAAACCATGTCCTTAGTTTTCATTTTAATGGTGGTTTATCGTGGACCAGTCCGGTGAGGTCTACCGAAGAAGATGACCGGAGCTAGGGCTCCAGTGATATGGTGGCTTTCTCATATACATCAGATCTTCCCTCCACGTTCTAATACTGATCATCCATTGTGATTACCACCTTTGCCACGCGGTTGAATTGAATGCATCATACACCTTAGTGCGTGGCCATAAGATCTTCCACCTCATTTATTGAGGGAGATCTGATGACCCTTGTTTTTTTTGTATTTTTCTGAAATTTCATTTAATTGCCTGATTTTGTTTAATTCATAATAAATCCATTTTTTATCGAAAAAATATGGGACTTTCGCCAAAAATCTTCAAATAATTTTTTATTTCATATTCTGAATCAAAATTATTTTTTTGAGTAATTTTGGTATTTTTCATGAATTAAATGTTTTTGAGCATATTTTTAATTATTTTAAAATAGTTCTGACCTTCCAAAAACTGTGAAGTTTTTTGTCTAAGGTCCTTTGACCTTGTTTGACCTAGGATAAATCCCTTGGCCATTTATTTGGTGTTTTTAAGGGATTTGGGGTTCTGACCAAATTAAAATGTTTTTTAAGGTGATTTTTAATTGATTAAATGTTTAAAAATTATGTTGAGCCATTTTTATGGCCTTGTGATGTTTGACTTTATGTTTGGGCCTTGGTCATGGTTGATTTGACTTTTGTTTAATCAAAACCATTGGATTTAGGGGATTGATGAAATGCCTATTTCATCTCCCAAAATGAATGGATGGTATTTATCAGTTGAAATTCCTCTCATGATCAATTTGTGTTTCTATTTCCCCTTCCCTCTTCATTTTCATCCCTATTCTTCCCCATTCCCTCATTTGAGCAATGAAATCTCTAATGTCTAAATGAAAATTGATTCATCAATGACCTTGTGTCAGATAAATCAATACAAGTCTGACTGAGATATGTCCTTCCCATTTTCTTTTAGTGTGTGGTATGTTTTAGGAGTTTGGTTCCTTGTACCAAATCTCTAACATGCATTAGCACCTAAATTTTTATTGCCCGACCTCAGATATTTGTGACTTCTACATAAGTCCAATTATGATTGCTTAACATAGAGCTAAATTTGACCCTCAAAGCATATCATTCTAGTGAGTGAGATTGTAAGTCTCCCATTCTTCATGGCATTGTGTGGAAACTTGAAGTTTTTTCCTTTCATGAGAGATAATGGCATACTTTTTGAATTATCCAAGTTGGAGCCCTTCTCATGGAAGATGTCTTGGTTTAAGGATTCATACTTATGGATGAATGGTTGAGTGTTCTCCAAAGAGTGACTTAATCAATTAAAATTCACCACTAACATTTGACTAACCATTGAATAACTCTTATTCATTATGCTTTTACTTTCAAGTCATTTACTTTATGCAACTTAAATTTCAGTCATTTACCATTCATTTGCCATTTGCATTTCATATAACTTGTTTATGTTTCAAGTCCTTTTCACTTTGCTCATTTGAGCCATATCTTGTGATTGTATATCTTGTTTGTGTGTTTTGATTTTATTTGGGGTCTTAGGACCGTAAAACACCTAATAATTACAAAAACCCTAAAAAACATTTAGGGGACTGTTGGAATTTGACCTGAACTTTTGGACTTAGAACTAGGCAACATTCCCTATGCTAAAGGACATGGTCAATGCCAACATATGAGACTAAGCTATCTTTGACAGTGATATTCATTTGATGCAAGACCTTGGTTCTCTTTAATTCTCCTGCTACTCTGTCTCTGTGCTTAATTGTTATTTTGTTATGTCTGATGTTTTGTTCTGAGTTAATCAAGGAATATTTCATCTGCTACATTGGAAGACACTGAAGACTACTAGCTATTGGAATGCTTTCTTGGATGTTGCTTATTTCTTATTGCTTATTGCTTATCAAAGTACAAAGGAAAATGGGTTTCTATATGACATTCTTGTGTGTCAGATTGTATCCCATTGGTCAAATATTTTCAACTCTTAAACTTTTAAATTTTTGCTTAGGGTAGTCCCTTCAAAAAAAAAATCTTTGCTTGTAAATTTCAAACTTAGACATGGTTTAATTATTAGAAACTTTGACCTTATGTCATTGAATTTTTAAACTTCTTTTCTTAAATCAAATTTATAAATAAACTTAACCATATTGACTTAAATTTCAAAAGACAAAAAGAACTAACAACCCCATTCAAATCTTTGGCTTTTTATGCCCTTTTACTTAAACTTTTTGTTAAAATCAATTCATAAACTTATTTGAAATTTTTACCACAAACTACGGGGTTTTGATCCCTCATTTTTATGTTGGTACGTAGGCATAAGACCGAAGGTCTTGTCAAACACAAAAATATAATCAATGCATTTTGTTCTCATCCCCAGACTCTATATTTTATCAAACATCATTTATACCCAAAAACATATGCACACAAAGAAGGGGTCCCTAGGAGTACCTAGGACACATTGGGTGCTAACACCTTCCCTCTATGTAACCAACCCCCTTACCTGTAATCTCTGAAATTTTATTAGTTTTGATTTGAAAACTTCTTATCTTTGGGTTTTGTTCGTACTTTTCCCTTTTCCTTTGGAAATAATAAAAGTGCGGTGACGACTCTACTTTTACTGACGTTATGTTTATCCATAGATTGATGATCACGAATTTAACGCTACAGTGAGTATCACAGATGTAGTGAAGGTGACACATAGTGGTTGTGTGTTCAGCCCAGTATTTCCTAAAGTTATGGCAGATAGTTCTGTGGCCAAGAAGGCAGAAGTAATTGCAGTTGATCCGGTTAGTGCTCTAATTTGTCAGTTTGGTGAATCCAACAGGTTAAAGACTAACGATGATGAGGTGTCGTTCCTGATTAAAAGAAGTGAATTCAACGTGGTAGAGCAATTGCTTCAAACTCCATCAAAAATTAATGTGATGTCATTACTGATGAATTTTAAGGCACACAGGGAGGCTTTGCAGAGAGTATTGGAACAAGCTTACGTGGAGCACGATGTTATTGTGGATTAGTTCAACCACATTATTGCCAACATTACTTCCTGTAACTACCTGAGCTTTTGTGATGAAGAACTTCCTGAGGAAGGTAGGAATTATAACTTGGCGCTTCATATTTCAATAAACTGCAAGGAGGACGCTCTGTCCAATGTGTTGGTTGACACAAGTTCGTCATTGAATGTGCTTCCTAAGTCAACTCTAGCAAGACTTTCTTATCAAGGCGCATCGATGAGGTACATTGGCGTGGTTGTTAAAGCGTTTGAAGGTTCTCGAAAAATTGTCATTGGAGAAGTGGACCATTCGGTTAAGATAAGTCCGACTGATTTTCAAATTACTTTTCAAGTGATGGATATTAACCCGACCTATAACTGTTTGTCGGGAAGCCCATGGATCCATGAAGTTGGCGCCGTGACGTCTAGTCTGCATCAGAAGTTGAAGTTTGTTAAGAACAACAAGCTTGTCGTTATTTGTGGAGAGAAAGCGTTGTTAGTAAGCCATTTGTCGTCCTTCACCTATGTGGATGCTAAAGGAGAAGTTAAAATGTTGTTCCAAGCTTTGATTGTTGCTGATGAATTAAAGAAGATTGGACCACCCATGTCTTCTCTGAAGGATGCCAAAGAGGTTGTTCAGGCTGGCAACACCGACAAATGGGGTCGTATTCTGGAAGTCAATGAGAATAAGAATAGAGCAGGGATAGGATTTCAACAAGGCACATTCAACGCCAACATCAAGGCTATTTAAGAAGTTTTCCGCAGTTGAGGGTTCATTCACAAGGATGATCAATACTCAGCTGCCATTATTGAAGATGATGATAAAGACAAGGCTAGTGCAAACTTTGTAACACACGGCCAGACTTGTAACAACTGGATTGTTGTTGATGTTCTTGTTGTTATGCACAATTCGAAGTAATTTGTTTTATTATTTTAAGAAAAACCCATCTCCCATGCCTAAGGGAGAAGTGAAACTTTGTAAGGCGCTTTCAATATTATCATCAATAAAATACAATTTTATTCATCCACATCTATGATGTTTATTTTTACTTTTATTCTTTTTTTGAAAATGGTAATCACAAAAAACATAAATAAATAATAATCTTTCCATCTGCATAATATTTTTTTTCACTTCACTTCTCTAAAATCAAAATATCAAAACATTATGCAGGTTGATTCTCAAACCCATTAAATGTAATGATCCTACTTCCTTTCCAAACTTTGATTTCCCTGTGTTTGAAGTTGAGGAAGAGAATGATGATGAAGATGCATCTGATGAGTTATCCTGTTTGCTTGAGCACGAGGAAAAAGCCATTCGGCCGTTTGAAGAGAAGATTGAATTAGTCAACTTAGGTTCCGATAATGATGTGAAGGAAGTCAAGATTGAGTCTCAACTATGTCTATAAGCTAAGAAGGGGTTGGTTGATCTTTTTTGAGAGTATTATGATGTGTTTGCTTGGTCCTATCAAGATATGTTTGGTCTGGATTCTGAGATTGTGGAGCACATATTGCCTTTGAAGCCAAAATTCTCTCCGGTCAAGCAGAAATTAAGAAGAACTCATCCTGATATGGCATTGAAGATTAAGGAGGAAGTGCAGAAATAGATTGATGATGGTTTCCTTGTTACCTCCGAGTATCCGTAATGAGTGGCCAATATTGTGCCTGTTCCAAAGAAAGATGGAAAAGACCGTATGTATGTTGATTATAGAGATTTTAATAAAGCCAATCCGAAAGATGATTTTCCTCTACCACACATTGATATGTTGGTAGACAATACAACTAAATTCAAAGTCTTTTCGTTTATGGACGGATTTTATGGTTATAATCAGATCAAGATGGCACCCGATGATATGAAAAAGACCACATTCATTACACCCTGGGGAACATTCTGTTATCAAGGGATTCCTTTCGGTTTAAAGAATGCTGGTGCAACGTACCAGAGAGCTATGACCACTCTTTTCCATGATATGATGCCTAAAAAGATTGAAGTATACGTTGATGATATGATTGCTAAATCAAGTGATGAAGAAGAACATGTTAAGTATTTGTTGAAGTTATGCGTTTGAGGAAATATAAAGTTGATCCTAATAAGTGTACTTTTGGTGTTGGCTCTAGTAAGTTGTTGCACTTTATCGTCAGTGAAAAAGGTATTGAAGTTGATCCTGCCAAGGTCAAAGCAATACAAGAGATGCCTGCGCCCAAAACTGAGAAGCAAGTCAAAGGTTTTCTCGGCCTCTTGAACTATATATCGAGATTTATATTGCATATGATTGCCACATATGCGAATATATTCAAGCTTCTTCGGAAAGATCAGTCTTGTGATTGGACTGAGGGTTGCCAAAAATCTTTTGACAGTATCAAGGAGTATCTTCTTGAGCCTCCGATTTTGTCTCCGCCTATTGAAGGAAGACCTTTGATCATGTACTTGACTGTGCTTAAAGAAAGTATGGGTTGTGTTCTTGGTCAACAAGATGAATCTGGAAAGAAAGAATATGCAATTTACTACCTCAATAAGAAGTTCACTGACTGTGAGACATGGTATTCTATGCTTGAGAAAATATGTTACGCATTGGCTTAGGCTGCTAAGCGTCTGCGCCAGTATATGTTGAATCATACTACTTGGTTGATATCCAAAATTGTTCCAATCAAGTACATTTTTTAGAAGCCTGCTTTAACTGGGAGGATTGCTCGCTGGCAGTTGTTGTTATCTGAGTATGATATTAAATACCAATCTCAAAAAGCTATTAAAGGTAGGGTCTTGGCTGACCATTTGGCTCACCAACTTATTGAAGATTATCAGTCGGTGCAATATGATTTTCCTGACGAAGAGATTTTGTAGTTGAAGATGAAAGATTGTGATGCCAATGCTTGAAGAAGGGCTAGAATCTGGTTCTAGTTGGGGCGTGGTATTTGATGGAGCTGTCAATTCGTATGGTAATGGAATTGGGGCAATGATTATTACTCCTAAAGGCACTCATTTTCTGTTTACAGCTAGATTAATTTTCAAATGTACAAACAATATGGCTGAGTATGAAGCTTGCATTATGGGGCTTGCAAAGGCCATTGATCTCAGAATTAAATATCTTGACTTCTATGGAGATTCAACTTTGGTTGTGAATCAAAACAAAGGTAAATGGGAGGCGAATCAACCCGGTTTGATATCGTATAGAGATTACGCGAGGAGGATATCAATATTCTTTACAAAGGTTGAGTTTTATCATATCCCTCGAGATGAAAACTGGATGGCAGATTCTCTTGCAATGTTGGCTTCCATGATTGTGGTGAAATTTTGGAATGAGGTTCCTAATTTGACTGTGATGCGTCTTGATAGGCCAACTCATGTGTTTGCCGTTGAAGAAGTCAAAGATGAAAATCCATGGTATTATTATGTCAAATGCTTCCTCCAAAGTCAGATTTACTCGTTTGGGGCATCTTTGAAAGATAAGAAGGCTTTGAGAATATTAGCTGGAAACTTTTACCTGAATTTTAATGTGCTTTATAAGAGAAATTTCGATATGGTTTTGCTCATATGCGTGGATAGACACTAAGAAGACCTATTGATGACTGAAGTCCATGAAGGTTCCTTTGGTACTCATTCCAACTGACATGTTATGGCAAAGAAGATATTGAGAACATGTTACTATTGGCTGACAATGGAGTTTGACCGTTGCAAGTTTGTGAAGAAATGCCACAAGTGTCAAATATATGTAGATAAAATTCATGTTCCTCCGACACTGTTGAACCTCATTTCCTCCCCTTGGCCCTTCTCTATATGGGTAATTTATGATTGGCATGGTTGAGCCCAAATCTTTGAACGAACATCGTTTCATTTTGGTGGCTATTGATTACTTCACAAAATGGGTAGAAGCGACATCATATGCAAATGTGACCAAGCAAGTAAATGTCCTATTTATTAAGAATCAGATTATATGCCGTTATGGTGTGCCAAGTAAGATCATTACTAATAATGGATCGAACTTGAATAACAATATGGTGGAAGCTCTTTACAAGGACTTCAAGAATGTACGTCATAATTCTTCTCCCAACAGACCCAAGATGAATGGCGTTGTTAAAGCTGCGAACAAGAACATTAAGAAGATCATTCAGAAGATAGTTGTTACGCATAAAGATTAGAATGAGATGCTCCCATTTGCTGTGCATGGGTACCGTACATCCATCCGCACTTCAAAAGGGGAAACCCCTTTCGCTCTTGTTTATGGCATGGAAGTTGTGCTCCTAGTGGAGGTTGAGATCCCATCATTACGTGTGTTGATGGAAGGCAAGTTGATAGAAGATGAATGGTGCCAGGATAAATATGATCAGTTGAATTTGATTGAAGAGAAGAGATCGAGTGCCATGTGTCATGGTCAATTTTATCAGCAGAGAATACAAAAAGCTTTTGATAAGAAGTTCAAGCCTCGTGTGTTCAAAGAAGGTGACCTCGTGCTCAAGAAGATTCTATCTTTCAAACCTAATACTGTGAGCAAATGGACTCCTAATTATGAAGGCCCATATGTTGTTAAGAGAGCCTTTTCAAGCGGTGCATTGATTCTTACAACTATGGATGGTGAAAAGTCCACTCGTCTTGTGAATGCCAATGCAGTCAAGAAATAATTCACCTAAAAAAGAAAAGAACAACTCGCTAAGTTCAAAACCCGAAAGGGCGGCTTAAGCAAAAATGAGCGTCTCTGTGGATTGAAAACCCGAAAGAGTGATCCAGGCAAAAGTTAGAGACATAAAACATAAAACTATTCTGGTAGATTGAGTTCCCCACCTTGGGGAAATGTAGGCAAAAATTAGAGATTATGGCAAGTAACTGCATTCGGCTGGTCCTGACCTCTGATGCAGTTTTGAGCAGTCAGTTGGTTCTAATTCATCATTCTCAACCAAAGATAAGCACAATGGATTTCGAAGTTGGCAAGAAGAGGAGTTGTAATTGTATTCAATGTAGCCCTTTTTCATGTAAATTATCATTTTCAAACTTTGTAAAGATCTATGGAGTACCGCCATTTGCGGACTAACATTCTATTAAATAAAATCGAACTTTTATCCTATTATTTGTTATCCTTATTTGTTTCTATTTTAAAATTGATTTTTTATGATGACAATTTTGAAATAAATAAATCAATGAACAATCATTTTTCTCAAAATAATAAGGCAGTTACTTTAAGAACGATCAATTACAAAAGAGGAACGTCAACAACAATCTCAAGGACGGTAAGTTTTGATGTGTGAAGCATTGTTGGTCTTCCCCGAGCAGTGGATTGGTGAATTTACTTCCACAACAGTTTATTGTTCATCAACAACATGATTGATGGGTTTTCATCCCCGGATGAGCTGATGTATTATTCCCTTTACAATTAATCTTTCCCCAACTGAAGCGTTAATGATTTTGCATTTCTCAGTTTGTGTCTTGGTGAATGAACCCTGGATTATCTTGGAACCTTTATTTGGTCTCTAGATCCCCAACACCTTTATTCGTGTCTTGTGTAACCATGATAGTTTCTCCCCTGTATGAGTCTACAAATCTGATTGATATTTTGGTACCATGGAGTTGGTTTATTTCTCAATCTCAAAGAAGAGTCTGATGACTATCATTTTCCTTTTGAGGAAGTTTTTACTGATCTTTGTATCCTCGTGTGGCCTTTGATTTGTCCTGCAGATTGTTGTATCCCCAGTGAAGCCCCACAAACAAGTTTTTTGGATGGCATCCCTAGTAGATCGTCTGGTTCTCCCCACTCAAAGTTTTACCTCTTATTGTGACTTAAGACCCCAGCGGACTTCCATCTTCTGATAGAAGACTTCTTCCTTCAGGAAGTATTTGGTTCCGAGCAGTATTGATAGTGTCCCCTGCAAGTTTGTCTCCCATTTGATATGGTGTTGACTTAAAATTCCCCGCAGTGGCGACTTGTTGCTCCGATAGGATCCTCACCAGGTCATTCTTTGTCCGCAATACTTTTGGTTGGACGCATGTTTTCCATGCCTTTTCCCATCCACAGTTAATTTGAATTTATTTTGAGTTAGGATTTATATCCTTGGTGGTTTATTTAAATCCCTAGTAGGTTCTCCAGTTGGTGTTCCCATCTTGTTGAGATTAGTCGAGTATCTAGTTGGGATGATTCAAATCTTAGTCATTTGTATCCTTTGTGCTCATTTGTCAGCATAATCATATAGATAGTCATGCATATATATACATAAAACACATCATCGAATATTTCATTCTACATTTTTTTATCGCATTAACCCTTCTTCTAATCCCTTGCTTTGGTTATATTATTTCCCCATGCAGATTTGGTGTGTCTGTCCTCCTTCAATTGTAGAGTGTCAGCCCTTTTAAGCAGAAAAAGTTCATTTGTTCTCCTTCCCCACTGAGATATTTCCTCGTGGATGATTATTATTTCAATTTCCTCCCTAATTCATTATCTGGATGGAACCACTCCCATTGAGTTATATCCTCATTGGGTTGAGTCTTGTCTGACCGTTTCTTTCTAGTTCTTACCTAGATAAATCTTTTGGTCCCCGAGAGGTTATTACCAATAACTGGTAATATTCTTCTTTGTGTTGAGGACTTTACCTGTGTTAATTTACCCAATAACTGGTAAAAGGTAATGTACTTCTTTTTTTTCTCCAGTGCATTCATTTTTTCGTTTCCCCAACAAATATATCCTTGATATGTTCATCTTAACCGATGACAGATATGCTTCCTGTTTGGTATTATACCCAGTAAAAAGGTAGTTTTAATTCCTTTTTTCCCTAGAGAGTTCATTCTTGATATGTTCACTTTAACCGGTGACGAAATTTCTCTTCTTTGTGGTATTCTACCCAGTAAAAAGATATTTGTAATTACTTTTTTCCCTAGACAGTCTATCCTTGATATGTTCACTTTAACCGGTGACAGGTTTTCTCTTATTTGTGGTATTCTACCCAGTAAAAAGGTAGTTGTAATTCTTATTTGTAGTATTCTAACCAGTTGTGGCAGATATAAATCCTATCCTCCTCGTTGAGTCTATCCTTGATATGTTCACTTTAACCTATGACATATACTCTCTCTTTGGTATTCTACCTAGTAACCGATAGTTATAATTCCTATTTTTCCCCAGAATTCCATCCTTGATATGTTCATCTTAGCCGGTGATGGATATTCTTCCCTTTGAGTTTATCCTCGATATGTTCACTTTAAGCGGTGACAAATACTCTCTCTTTGGTCTTCTGCCCAGTAAAAGATAGTTGTAAATCCTATTTGATTTCTCTATCCCATTAGGTCATTCTTACCCAGTAACCGGTAATTAGTATGCCTCATTTTTCTAAGCGAGTCATCCTTGATATGTTTATCCTAACCGGTAACGGACGTCCCTCGCTCCGAGTGTACTAGCTTCTTACCCAATAACCGATAGTAGATAATATATCTCTTTTACTCTTGCGTTGAAGTTTTTCTTCCCCAATTGATTTTGGTTTTTTATTTCTTTGAGAAATCAAATTCCCTTTTGCGTTTGAGTATTTTAGCTTTGTTCCGATTCACGCATTCCCCTGGAGGGTGTTTCTTGTTATATTGATGTTATCCCAATACATGCATATCTCTTTTTTCCCCCAACCGAGTCTTTCCATTGATTTATTTTCATGGAAATCCCCTCGTGTCTCCAGCAGTTTTCAAGTCGTAGCCTGACCTACATATACCTTTTTATCCCCTAGAGTCTCTATCTCCCTAGTGAGTTTTCCTTATGGAATGCATGTTGCTCATGTGGACTTTCAGTCTCTCTGGATCCTTTTCCTTTCTGGAAATATATTCTCCACAAAGATTATTTTAACATTCATATCATATGCATCATGAGGTCTCTTAGGGACCAAAATTTGTTTCTTGATGTTGTTATTTAAGTCCATTTTACTGAGTTGATACGAATATTTTAACCTTCGCATCCTCATCTAGAATGTCCTTAAATAGGGGCAGCTGTAAGACTCCAATTTTGACCCTAAGATCTCTCATGATATCTCATCATTTGCATTGACTTTGGGATCACACCTTGATATCCTTCTCACCCCTCATTCATTTGGGTTTGCATTGGGAGAGATCACCAAGCACTTTTGATTGTATCATACTTTATTTTATTTTGTTTACTAACAACAAACCAAAAATATGTCTATGTGTAGCTTTTTTTCTTTTGTAGGTGTGTGTGTCCACCTGTGCCCCCACCAAGTTCACAAGTAGGGTTTAAGACCCTCAATGCAAGATATCAATCAAGTAAAGGTTCACAATGATTCTAAGAATAATATATGGATCCCCATATTCTTCATTTGTCAACTTTATTAATAGTTCCCCAAGATTTTGAACCTTATTTACCTTGGAAGCCCTAATTGATCTGGATATCTTTTGTGACTTCCTCAAGAAGTTTCATCATCAATTGGTCAAAGATATTATGGGATACTTAACTATACATCATATCAAGAATATATGATTCTCCATGAGCCCCAAAGATCAAAAGAACTTCAAGTTTGCAAGTTGGTTCAAAGAGGTTGACCAGAGAAACTCAACTGGTCAAAACTGGGGTTCCCTAGACCCTATCTCCTACAATTTTTGTCATGTGAAAATTATTCCAAGAGAAAATTTACTCTTTATGAAATTCCAAACAACTTTCATGTTTACATCAAGAGCTAAGTTTACTTGGAAATTCATTTTTTATGGTGAACGATTATAGGTCATTTTGTTTGTGCCCTAGTTAGGAGGTCAACTTCCAAGAAACATCAATTGCTCAATTTTTATGATATGAAGGCCATCTAAGTTTCATGATAAAATTCAAGATGTATTCTCCAATTTTTGTTCTTTGAGAAATATCAAATTCTACTTTCAAGGGCATGTACCAAGAGGTAACATTATAGGTCATTTTGGGCCATCATCATTGAACAAGCATTTTTCCTCAACTTCTAAAATCCATAATTCCCTCTTGCAAAATCTAAATGGTGCTCAATTTGTGACCAAATTGAATAGGAATGAAAGAGATACAAATTTTGTGAAGAATCCATTTTCATTTGAAGCTCATAACAAAAGTTATTCAAGGTGGAAGAAGTGGTCATTTGACTTTATACTTAGAAAATTATCAACCATGTTTGATTTCTCCAACTTCGACCTCAAAATTCATCATGATCAAAGCTCCAAATGGAAAATTGTTAAACAACAAAGTTTTTATCCTTCATGTTAGCTTTCCAAAAAATCCAAGATCATAATATTTGGATCATTTTTGAGAGACTTGCGCATGGTTACTTTGCATGGCTTATTTTGGCAACTTCTGAACTCAATTCTCAAATACCTTTGCATGGCTTCATGTTATGATATCAACATGTTTTGTGCACGAATTTGGACTTAATGAAATCATCATTTGGGCCTAAATGCATGCTCATGCACCCATGCACACAAGTTACTAAATTTGGCCAAGTTTTCAAAAGGTGTGGAAAGCAATCCTCATGCTCTAAATACATGCCCTAGTTGATCAGAAAAGGGATCCCTCTTGCCCAAGCTTTGCACCACTACTTCCCTAACCTCCATTAAAGGATAAACTTAAAGATTTCACTTGAACGAGTTTCAATTCTCCTTCTATTTTGGAATTGAAACTCCAAGAATCCAAGCCTTTCAATCATCCATTCCATTTCCTGCAAGTTGTTAGAGTCGAGCCAAGGCAAATTGGAAGCAAGATCAAGCACAATTGAAGCAAACCGAAGGTGAATTTTCAGATTTTCTCTTCTTCAATTCTCCCTGAATTCTCCACTATTTTGCTTGTTCTTTGGTTGTCTGAAGACCTACCAATGTAGGCAACAAGATTAAGTTGCTTTGAGGTTAAATTGAAGCAACTCAAATCATGCACCTCAAATTTCAAATCCACGTATCTTTCAATATACTTGGAATTGGGAGAAATTGAGGCTAGATTCGAGCTCCTGAGCATTTTTCCTTTAAATTAGTATATTCATTTTCCATTCTTGTGGAGGTTGGTGGTGGACCAGTCCGGTGAGGTCCATCGGAGAAGAAGACCGGAGCTAGGGCTTCGGTGGTACGTTGGCGCCTTCCCAACCTTTTGATCTCATTTGAATGTTTTAATCACGGCCTCCGCTTCTGATTACCACGCGTGTACACGCGTTGACCATTGTACATGATGGAGCGCGTGTTATGGTCATCAGATCTGCCACCTCAATTAATGAGGGAGGTCTGGTGGCCCTTATTTATTTGAATTTCATTTTATTTTTGATTTTATGTTTAATCCTCTTATTTTATTTAATTCATAGAAATTTCATTTTTAAATAAAAAAATATGAGACTTTCACCAAAAATCTTTAAATATTTTCCTCTTCCAGATTCTGAATTAAATTCACTTTTTGGATTAATTTTGATATTTTTTTGTGAATTAAACGATTTTTGACTTGTTTTAAATATTTTAAAATACTTCTGACTTTCCACAAAATTGTGAATTTTTTTGCCTAAGGTCATTTGACCTTGTTTGACCTAGGATAAATCCCTTGGCCATTTATTTGGGATTCTGAAGGGATTTGAGGTTTCATCCATTTAAAAATGAATTTTAATTCATTTTAAACTTGATTTTTAATTGTTTAATTGTTTAAAAATATTGTTGAGCCATTTGGTTGAACTTGTGATGTTTGACTTTTCTGTTTGGCTTTGGTCGTAGTTGATTTGACTTTTGTTTGATCAATACTATTGGATTTAGTGGGTTGATGAAATGTACATTTCATCCCCCAAAATGAATGGATAATATTAATTAGATGAACTTCCTCCTATGATCAATTTGGGTTTTTATTTCCCCTTCCCTCTTTATCTTCTTCCCTCTTCATCTTCATCCCAATCCATCATTGACCAATGAATTCTCTCTATGTCTAATGCTAGTTGATTCATCAATGACCTTGTGTCAGATGAATCAACATGAGCCTGACTGAGATAAGTCCCTCCCATTTTTTAGTGTGTGGTGTGTTTTAGGAGTTTGGTTCGTTGTACCAAATCTCTAACATGCATTAACACCTATATTTTTTATTGCCCGACCTCAAATAATTGTGATTTCTACATAAGTCAAATTACGATTGCTTAACATAGAGATGAATTTTTCCCGCAAGGCATATCATTCTAGTAAGTGAGATTGTAAGTCTCCCATTCTTCATGGCATTGTGTCAAAACTTGACCTTTTTTCCTTTCGTAAGAGCTAATGGCATACTTGTTGATTTATCCAAGTTGGAGCCCTTCTCATGGATGATGTCTTGGTTCATGGATTCATACTTATGAATGAATGGTTGAGTGTTCTCCAAAGAATGACTTAAATAATTGAACTCTTCACTAACATTGACTAACTTCTTATTAACATTGCTTTACTTTCAAGTCATTTACTTAATGCCATTTAAATTTTAGTACCTTTATCATTCATTGCCATTAATATTTCATGCTAGATGTTTATGCTTCAGTCATTTTCACTTTGCTCACTTGAGCCATATCTTGTGATTGTATATATGGTGTGCTTGTGATTTTTGTTTAACTTGTGGTATTAGGACCTTAAAATACCTAATAAACAATAAAACCCCTAAAAAATATATTGATGAACTGTTGGGCTTGATCTGAACTTCTGGACTTAGAGGTAGGCAACATTCCCTATACTAAAGAACTTGGCCAATGCCACTATTCTGAGACTGAGATACCTTTGAGAGTGCCTTTCATCTGATGCAAGACCTTGAGTGACCTTGATTCATCTGTCATTTTGTCTTTATGATTTATTATTATACTGTTATTATTATTGATGTCAGATGATTGTTTCTGAGGTCATCACAAGGAATTTTTTCATCTGATACATAGGAAGATATTGAAGACTGCTAGTTATTGGACTGCTTGTTCGGATATTATGGCTATCTTTATTCGATACCTTGGTATTCATATGTTTTTCTTGGATATGGCTTATGCTTATTTCTTGTTAAAGTACAAAGGAAAATGGGTTTCTATATAAAATTCATGTATATTGGATTGCATCCCATTGGTCAGATCTTTTCAACCCTTAACTTTCAATTTTTGTCTAGGATAATCCCTTCATCTCTTCCCACTTCTTTAATTTCAAATTCTCTCTCTCTTTTTCAAAACCTTCTTTGCTTGTGATTTCAACTTAGACATGTTTTAATAATTAGAAAATTTGGCCTTATACCATTGAATTTTTAAACTTTTTTTCTTAAATCAAACTTGTGAATGAACTTTACCATATTGACTTTAATTTCAAAAAGACAAAAAGAACTAATAACCTCATTCAAATCTTTGGACTTTTGTGCCTTTCTCTATTTAAACTTTTGTTAAAACCAATTCACCAACCTTCTTTGAAATTTTTACCACAAACTACGAGGTTTTGATCCCTCATTTTTATGTTGGTATGTAGGCATAATACCGAAGGTCTTGTCAAACAGAAAAATATAACAAATGAATTTTTTTCTCATTCCTTGACTCTATATTTTTATCAAACATCATTTAGACCAAAACACTTGCACACAAAAAAGGGCTACCTAGGAGTACCTAGGACACTTTGGGTGCTAACACCTTCCCTCTGTGTAACCAACCCCCTTACTTGTAATCTCTGACATTTATTAGTTTTGACTTGAAAACTTATTATCTTTGGGGTTGTTCAAGAAATTCTGGTATCAGATATGAGATGTCGAAGGTAATGTCACGACATTAATATCTGAGTGAAACAAATAGGATAAAGATAAAGAATAGTAATGCAAGAGACACAAGAAATTGTTAACCCAGTTCGGTCCAACTCACCTACATCTGGGGGCTACCAAGCCAGGAAGGAAATTCACTAAAATAGAATCAGTTCAAAGACTCTTCGTACACTTCAACAAGTTACAGTCTTTCTCACCTAATCTCTACTCGTGCAATTTCTACCTAAGCACTCTTAGATATGAGAACCCACTCACTTCCCTTCAATCACACCTGTGATTTTAAACAACAATTCCTTGTGAAAATAAAACACTTTTCATTAACACACACTTGATTTTACTTCACAGTTTCAATCAAGTAGACACACACTTGATCTTGCTTAACATCTTTGATCAAGTAGACACACACTTGATCTTGCTTAACCGCTTTGATCAAGTAGACACACACTCTTACTTAAAAGCTTAGAGTGACAAATTATAACCCACAAATCAGACCAATTCAATCATCTATGGATGAATTGAATGGCTTACAAGTCTCACCACTAAATAAGACACAAACCCTTATATTCTCTCTCTTAGTATTTCGCTCAGTATTGGTTTTGTCCCAAATCAGGTTTTCCAAGTTCCTTTTTATAGAAGCTTTCAGCTGGGCTTGGACATCTTGAAAACCCTAAACTATTTTCCAATTAAATCTTCTCATGACAACTAGTTAGATCTCCTTGGAAAATAAGTCAATCAGGTTGTAATCAATGATTGAATGCGCATGCAAATCAGATCTTCAATCATACATAGATTGCCATTAAATGCGCAATCACAAAACATATAACATTCTCCCTGAATGTTCTGTGTACAAGATGTCATGACACCAGGTTTGACATCCTGGAACAATCCTGCATAATTCCATTTATAATTTCCAGCAGGTACATAACATATCAGATGCCATGACATTGTGTATGACATCCTGAAACAATCCTGCATAATTATGTTTTCCATTTAAACTCCAGCAGGTACACAATATCAGATGCCATGACATGGTGTATGACATTCTGAAACAATCCTGCATAATTATGTTTTTAAACTCTAGCAGGTACATAGATATCTTATGTTAAGACATCACAAACAACATCTTGTGAACACTCTTTATTTTACCAAAATTACTGCCAACACTTAGAACCAACAAACTCCCCGTTTGGCAAATTTTGGCTAAAACATATATCTGTCCATTTTGTTCACAAGGAAAACACATCAGCAGTTAAACAACATCACAACAGTTTAAGCAGCAGCAGAAGCAAACACAATTACTAGCTATAGCTACTAGTAATACACACATTCACAAGGGTACTTCTTCTCCCCCTAAATCTGTGCAACACAAATAGAATTACTAGTTATAGATGCAACTAGTAAGACACACAAATGCACAAGGCTACTTCTTCTCCCCCTAAATCTGTGCATCACAAACATCTCCTTTAATAATAACAGCACCTGTAACAATCAGAATATCATTCTGACATCAGCTTCAACATCACCTGTTCACCACATCAGACATCTCCTTTGACATCTGTAAACAGAGCAGCATTTTGTTAAGCTACACATCTCCTTCAATAATAGTTGTTCATCTGTTAAGCTACACCAGCACAAACATCTCCACATTAGCTCCACATACTTAACTGCTCCACACATCAACACTTCTACCCCTTTTTAGTCAAAATTGACCAAAGGTGACCAATTGGACAAAATAAATGTCAATTAGCCTAGCATAGAAAGTCACAGCAGATGTTATAACATTAAAAATGTTAAAACATAATTGTTAGGAGATACAAACCTTCATTATACACAGCTGTGATAGCTGAGATAATGAGAAATCTATGGAACTCATTAAGAGCCCAAATATTACATAAAGGCATCAGTAAGGACTGCCACAAATTACACATATTTCAACAGAAAAACAACAGTAAAACATCAAATTATTCAGCATCCAAGGTAACCAAAAAAGCAGAGGGACCAGTCTTCACAACATCACTCAGAACAGCCAACCAAACCCAGTCTTCATCACCACACACAGTCTTCATTGTCGCAACCTGAAAAAATACAGTGTACGAAAAAACAACCGGCGAAAGAAAATGACAGAAGAGTCGCCACCGTGCGCTATTTATCCCAAAGGAGGGAAAGGAAACGCTCGAAGTAAACCTGAAAAGTGGAAAGGAAAAGACAAGGTCTCGCAACCAAATCTTGGGTTCGGGAGTCGGTTATGTGAATGGAAGGTATTAACACCCCTACGCATCCGTAGTACTCTACGGGATCCACTTTTGTAGTTCTTGTCTAAAGGGTGTGAGTTTATCTTGTGCTGTTTACTCAAAACGGGGGTTAAATGAAAATGACTCGCGCGGATGTCGCATCCACTGCATACGTATCTCATCTGAATATGAGAATCAGAGTCTTCGTAGCTCGGCTGACCTATGGGTTAGGGGATGTGTGCTCGCTAAGACATCGCGTCTTATGCCTACGTATCTCATCTAGAATGAGAATCAGAGCAAGTCGTAGTTCGGCTAACTACGGGGTTATGGATTGGGTTTTGGACGAACGACGTTACTACGCAATCTACCGGATGCTCGACCTTTGGAGACTTACTCGCCTGTAGTAGAAGGAGTAAACGTGTGTTTAGGAGAAGAAAAATCAATGAAGGGTTAGGGTTTGGGATGCTCATGCAAAAAGGAGTCCTGGACGAAGGAACTTGTAAAAAAATTAACACACAGAAACATTGCCTCCTATCGAGGTCTTCCAGCTAGGAAAACAGTAAAATGCGGGAAAAATGTAAAAGTACCACGCTGATAAAGATTCGAAGTAACAGCAATTAGAGGAATGGGAAACCCAAGGATCCTTCCAAGCTAAACACCATCAAAGAAAGTGAGTCAGTACAGGTAATCGGAATGAAACCTCCAGGCGGTATCCCACAAATAAAGTGGAACACCAGGCGATCCATCTCTGCAAAAGTCATGTGAGCCCTCACAAAAACTCAACAAACAGGTTAGAGACAAAAATAATAGGGTAATCAAGGGTTGCCCCCAAATCAAAATGTAACCACATAAATCATGCCATTAAAATTCACAAAAAAGACATGCATCAAAAGGGTATCAAATTCACCCATAATACCTCAAACATTCAGAGCATTCAAATTAAAGGCATAAAGATGATGGATATAGGGCAATCCTGATTGGAGAGCTTGATTGAAATTGAGTTGCACCCGTGAGGTTTACAAAACAATCTTTAGAGTTTATGTGAGGCAGAGGTGATTCTGTGCAGTTGAGTTCCCTTCAGGGTTTGGAGGCTGCTCTGAACTCTGTTAGCTCTTCTCTCACTATCTTTTTCCAGCCAGGGTAATAGGAATAGAATTGCCTTTTGTTTCACTGAAACTCTGAATTTATAACCTGATTTTTGTGGACTTGTGGGCTCAAATGAGAGAGGTCCAAGTCCAAGATTTTTTCATTTATTTATTTAATTATTATTTTATTTTATTTTTTTATTTATTTAATTATTTTTTTTCGTTTTTCGTTTTTCATTTTTTTTTTCTCGTTTATATATATATATATATATATATATATATATATATATTATATATATATATATATATATATATATATATATATATATATATATATATATATATATATATATATATTTTATTAAAAATATTTCGATTGCCATGATGAAATGCAAATGCTAAATGACCTAAAAATGAATGCATGCATGAGGCGTAAAGCGTATGCTTCCAGGAAAAATGAAGGGTAAATTTTGGGGTATTACAGTTGCCCCTATTCAATCAACTGGAGACCTGGAAAGAAGATAGCAGCGGCTTTCGTGCTTTCGAGGTATCAAGGGATTGAATACAATAAAAGCCCGAAAATTTGCACTGAAGTGAAGTGAAGTAACAATGCCTGTCAGAATCGGCAAAAAGGTGGTCTTGAAAGAAGAATCCTTCTGGTAGGGTGAGAGTCAGTCTGAATACCGAAAAAGAATGTTAACCTGGATACCAAAATAAATGGTAACACAGAAATAACCATGGCCTGAACGCCGCTCATCAATCTGAATACCGAAAATGAATGTTAATCTGAATACCATAATAAATGGTAACACAGAAATAACTATGGCCTGAATGCCGCTCATCAGTCTGAATACTGGAAATGACTTCGATCTGAACATCAGGAGATATGAGATTATTAATATCGGTCTGAACACCGAGAGGCTGGCCTGAATGCCACAAGTTGCGTCGACCTGAACGTCAGAAACTTCTTCGATCTGAACATCAGAAAACTGGCCTGAACGCCACAAGTTGCATCGACCTGAACGTCGGAAACTTCTTCGATCTGAACATCGGAAAACTGGCCTGAATGCCAGAAGTTGCATCGACCTGAATGTCGGAAACTTCTTCGATTTGAACATCGGAAAACTGGCCTGAACGCCACAAGTTGCATCGACCTGAACGTCGGAAACTTCTTCGATCTGAACATCGGAAAACTGGCCTGAACGCCACAAGTTGCATCGACCTGAACGTCGAAAACTTCTTCGATCTGAACATCGGAAAACTGGTCTGAACGCCACAAGTTGCATCGACCTGAACGTCGGAAACTTCTTCGATCTGTACATCGGAAAACTGGCCTGAACGCCACAAGTTGCATCGACCTGAACGTAGGAAACTTCTTCGATCTAAACATCGGAAAACTGGCCTGAACGCCACAAGTTGCATCGACCTGAACGTCGGAAACTTCTTCGATCTGAACATCAGAAAACTGGCCTGAACGCCACAAGTTGCATCGACTTGAACGTCGGAAACTTCTTCGATCTGAACATCGGAAAATTGGCCTGAACGCCACAACTTGCATCGACCTGAACGTCGGAAAATTCTTCGATCTGAACATCGGAAAACTGGCCTGAACGCCACAAGTTGCATCGACCTGAACGTCGGAAACTTCTTCGATCTGAACATCGGAAAATTGGCCTGAACGCCACAAGTTGCATCGACCTGAACGTCGGAAACTTCTTCGATCTGAACATCGGAAAACTGGCCTGAACGCCACAAGTTGCATCGACCTGAACGTCGGAAACTTCTTCGATCTGAACATCGGAAAATTGGCCTGAACGCCACAACTTGCATCGACCTGAACGTCGGAAAATTCTTCGATCTGAACATCGGAAAACTGGCCTGAACGCCACAAGTTGCATCGACCTGAACGTCGGAAACTTCTTCGATCTGAACATCGGAAAATTGGCCTGAACGCCACAAGTTGCATCGACCTGAACATCGGAAAATTCTTCGATCTGAACATCGGAAAACTGGCCTGAACGCCATAAGTTGCATCGACCTGAACGTCGGAAACTTCTTCGATCTGAACATCGGAAAATTGGCCTGAACGCCACTTCGGTCTGAATACCCGAAACTTCAAGCCTGTCAGCATCGACAGAAATAGGGAACGATAATAGAGGCGGCGCATGGGCCAATGACACTTGCTGGGGATAATAAAGGTAAGTCATGAACAATCTTCAGTCTGAGTACTGGAAACAACTTCTGGCTTATCACTTGGGATACCGAGAATGTTTTATGCTTACATGCGTATGTTTGATTTTTTCAATGGCGTAATGCTCCATGAAAATGGAAATGCTACGCGATTTGGGAGGATGCAATGTAATATGATTCTACATGCAGGGATGCGAAATGCTTGGTAGAATGCCAAGCCGAGGCAAGGGGATCTGCTGGGGAAATGATCACCATCTTCTGGACCCTGGCAAGGCTGCTGGAGATGCGCAGCACAAAGAATTCTGTGGGGAAATGACCCGCCACACGGTGTTCTAGTAATGACGAAATACCGAGATTCTGACTGGGGAGAGAACGGCACTGAAAACCTGCTATTGGGGAAAGCGATAGTGGTTCTAGCAACCACGATCTGCGAGAGATGATTCAACAGGGGAGCAAACACCGATACGGTACCGAGGTTCTGCTAGGGGTATATAGTCAGACACTGTCAACTCTACTGGGGAGTGTATGATCTGAAACCACCGCTTGGGGGGGAGGTACAGTGGTGAGAACCTGCTGGGGATTGAAGAATCCAACGCCCTGATCAGCTCTGCAGGGATAAGATACCGAATTCGTCTGTTGGCGACTTCATTGGGGAAAACATTCATGATCATCTACAGGGGATTTTAAGGAAATGCCCCGAGGGTACCTGTTCTGAATAGACGATCCAAAGCACTTAAAATTTACAGCAATTTTAAATGTTTATCAAGCATGTACCTGTAAAGCTCTTATGTGTCATGATGCAATGTTTATCAAAAAATTCGGACGTCATTTTTGCAAACAAAACAGAAAAATGAAAATGAAAACAAAGATATACTGAATAACATGATTTTATTGGTTGAACGGCCTCTGAATAGGCATTTACATCAGGAAGCAATCCCTGGAAAGAGGTAATCGCACAACAGATAAAAACAGACATTAATCTAACGGCAATGTGAAATGGATTTCTATTGGGTTCCAATTCTGCTATGACTTGCTTGTTTTCAAGATCCTCCAGATGATCAGCTTTCTGAAAGAGTGATTGGACTGTTTCCTATCCTTCAAAAGTTTCCAGTCATTGACATGAGATGAGATTCAGAACTACTCAGAACACAGTCATTCGCTTAATCCCTAACTTTTGCCTGGATCGCCCTTTTCGGGTTTTCAATCCACCGGGATACCCATTTTTTCCTAAGTTGCCTTTTCAGGTTTTCAACTTACCGGGTGTACAATCTTTTCACTTTTAATCCCTAATTTTTTCCCGAACCTTTTTCATTTTCTTGGTTCGCCGGGATGCCCAGTTTTGCCTGGACTACTCTTTTTATTGTCCAGCGGGTCTATTTCATGCGAAGTATTTTTTTACTGCGTCTGAGTTCACCGGGGAAGTGAAGTTTTCACCATCCATAGTTGCAAGCATTAAGGCCCCACCATCAAAAACCTTGGTGACAATATACGGTCCATCATAGTTAGGAGTCCACTTGCCCCTGTGATCTGTCTGAGGAGGAAGGATCCTTTTCAACACCAAATCTCTGACCTGGAAGCATCGAAGACGCACTTTCTGATCAAAGGCTCTCTTCATCCGACTTTGATACAACTGCCCATGACAAATGGCTGTCATTCGCTTCTCTTCGATAAGACTCAACTCATTGAACCTTTTCCGAATCCATTTAGCTTCGTCTAACTTGACATCCAACAGGACTCTTAGAGAAGGAATCTCCACTTCAACAGGTAGGACTGCTTCCATACCATACACAAGGGAGTAAGGGGTTGCCCCGGTCGATGTACGTACCGAAGTACGGTACCCATGCAAGGCGAAGGGTAGCATCTCATGCCAATCTCTGTACGTAACGACCATCTTCTGCACAATCTTCTTTATGTTCTTATTTGCCGCTTCAACTGCACCGTTCATCTTAGGGCGGTAAGGGGAAGAATTGTGATGCTGAATGTTGAAGTTCTGGCACAACTCCTTCATCATTTTGTTGTTGAGATTAGAACCATTATCAGTAATGATTCTTTCGGGAATCCCATAGCGACAAATGATTTCTTTCTTGGTGGATCGGGCAACCACATGTCTGGTGACATTCGCGAACGATGCTGCTTCGACCCTCTTGGTGAAATAGTCAATGACCACAAGGATGAAGCGATGCGCATTTGAGCCGGTCGGCTCAATCTTTCCAATCATATCGATGCCCCACATAGTGAAAGGCCACGGCGAAGACATCACATTCAAAGGATTCGGCGACACATGCACCTTATCAGCATAAATCTAGCATTTATGACACTTCCGAGCATATTTGAAACAATCAGATTCCATGGTCATCCAGTAATATCCCGCTCTCAACAATTTCTTGGCCATTGCATGTCCTCCGACATAAGTACCGAAGGAGCCTTCATGAACTTCCTGCATTAACATGTCTACTTCGTGTCTATCCACGCATCTGAGCAAAATCATGTCGAAGTTCCTCTTACACAGAACATCGTCTTTGTTCAAGAAGAAACTGCCTGCCAATCTTCTCAAAGTCTTTCTATCATTGTTGGATGCCTCTGTAGGGTACTGTTGATTCTTCAGAAAGCACTTGATGTCGTGATACCAGGGCTTGTCATCAACTAACTGTTCAGCAGCAAACACATACGCGGCCCTATCAAGGCGCATCACATCGATCTTGGGAGCATGGTTCCAACGGATCACCGTGATCATGGACGATAGAGTAGCAAGAGCATCTGCCATCTGGTTCTCATCACGAGGTATATGGTACAACTTTACTGTTGTGAAGAAAGTCAACAGTCTTCTCGTGTAATCTCCGTAGGGGGCCAGATTGGGCTGGAGAGTGTTCCAATCACCATTCACTTGATTGATCACCAGAGCTGAATCTCCGAAGATGTCCAGAGTCTTGATTCTCAAATCAATGGATTGCTCAATACCCAAGATACAGGCTTCATACTCAGCTTCATTATTGGTGCACTCGAAAGTCAGACGAGCGGTGAAAGGCATGTGGGCACCTTTCAGAGTTGTAATGACAGCACCAATTCCACTTCCTCAGGCGTTGACGGCCCCATCAAACATTAAAGTCCACTTTTCGTCTGGATCAGGTCCCTCTTCAACAACTGGCTCTTCACAGTCTTTCATCTTGAGGAACATGATGTCTTCATCTGGAAAATCAAACTTCATCGGCTCATAATCTTCAACCGGCTGTTGAGCAAGATAGTCTGACAGAGTACTCCCCTTGATGGCTTTCTGGGAAGTATACTGGATGCCGTACTCTGTTAGTACCATTTGCCAACGAGCAACCCTTCTGGTGAGAGCTGGCTTCTCGAATATATACTTGACTGGATCCATTTTGGAGATCAGTAAGGTTGTGTGAGACAGCATGTATTGTCTCAATCGCTTAGCAGCCCATGCAAGTGCACAACATGTTTTTTCAAGCATTGAGTATCTCGACTCGCAATCTATGAATTTCTTACTCAGGTAGTAGATGGCATGCTCTTTCCTACCTGTCTCGTCGTGTTGACCGAGAACACAACCCATGGAATTGTCTAGTACTGTCAAATACATAATCAGCGGTCTCCCTGGGACCGGAGGCACAAGGATAAGAGGTTTCTGCAAATACTTTTTTATCTTCTCGAACGCCCTTTGACAATCATCATTCCACCTGATAGCCTGATCTTTTCTCAACAATTTGAATATTGGCTCACACGTGGCTGTTAGGTGAGAGATGAACCTTGCAATGTAGTTCAACCTCCCTAAGAAACCACGGACTTGTTTCTCTGTTCTTGGCTCAGGCATTTCCTGTATCGCTTTCACTTTGGTCGGATCCACCTCAATCCCTTTTCCGCTAACAACAAAACCCAGTAGTTTTCCAGATCTCACCCCAAAAGTACACTTGTTCGGATTAAGCCTCAGCTTGAATTTCCTCAAACGCTCAAACAGTTTCTGCAAATTCACCAAATGTTCTTGTTCTGTCTAAGATTTGGCAATCATATCATCAACATAAACCTCGATTTCATGATGAATCATATCATGGAACAAAGTCACCATCGCTCGCTGATATGTTGCTCCGGCATTTTTCAGACCAAACGGCATCACCTTGTAGCAGAAGGTGCCCCATGAGGTTATGAATGTTGTCTTCTCCATGTCTACAAATTCTCCATGTCTTCTGAGCCGTGTTATCCACCAAAACGTTAATGTGAGGTAAGGGGAAATCATCTTTAGGACTAGCCCTGTTCAGATCCCGGTAGTCAACACACATCCGTACCTTTCCATCCTTCTTAGGTACTGGAACGATATTTGCAACCCATGGCGGATAATTTGTGACTGCTAGAAACCCTGCATCCAACTGTTTTTGCACTTCTTCCTTTATCTTGACAGCCAACTATGGTCTTGTTCTTCTGAGCATCTACTTGACCGGAGGACAACCTTCTTTGAGCGGCAAGCGATGTACCACGATGTCTATGTCAAGCTCTGGCATGTCCTGATAAGACCAAGCAAAGATGTCAACATACTCTTGTAGCAATTCAATCAACCCCTTCTTCACATTGTCTTCCAAAGCAGCCCCTATCTTGATTTCTCTCTTGGCGTCTTCGGTGCCGAGATTAATCACTTCAACAGACTCTTGATGCGGTTGAATGACCCTTTCCTCTTGTTTTAATAACCTGGTAAGTTCTTCAAGGAGTTCACAGTCTTCATCACCCTCTTCTTCAGCTTGAAAGATTGGATTTTCAAAGTCGAAGCGAGCCATAGCAGAACCGTTATCAATAGGATCCGGTGATGTGCATCTGCACGAGTGATGGTATGTGCTTATGAGTGAAAAAAAAAGTGGAAACTAAACAAAACATTGCCATTTTTTTTGAAAAACTGCAAAAATATAAAGACAGGGAACGAAATATTTGAATGCAAAAAGACATCCTTTATTTATGATAAAAAATGCAAGTGTCACATAGGTGAGCCCTACAATGAGTCATTACGCCCTGGCGGAACGTAAGACTTGGATATGCATGAATAAACAAAGAAAATTACTCCTCCAAAAAAGTGGCTTGGACAATCTCCTCAGAAGACCAATTGTTGAGAACTTCACCCGGGATCCTCGGACGCACTCAGTTATCGATGTCGCAGTCACTATCCCCATCTTCATTATTGACCACAAAGACTAATTTGACTTCTCCTTCAACCATGTTAACGTTGGGTCCACCATGCTGGGGCATGGGATTGTTGACGACATTAGGAGCTGGTGCAAAGTTAACGGCCTTTGAATCAATGAGGTCCTGAACTACGTGCTTAAAAGCTTTGCAGTTCTCAATATTGTCTTCCAATCTTATAAACATGGGATCCACACCATGACCCATACCAAAGTCTTCCTGCAGCAGGGGGAACTGATCGTCCTGATCATCATGAACGGGCTGTTGACCGGAGGTGACATGTAGGATTGGGATAGGCCTCGGTCCATTGGGTCCATTAGCCTCTCCAGCTGGAGGATCAGTCACCGTCTCTAGTTGAGCAGGGGGATTCCTCTATATCATCTGCCTGAGCTCTTGTTGTCCCTGAGCCACCCCTTGAACCACATCCATGAATTGATTCATGCGGATTTTCATCTCGGCGAACTCTGCCTGTAGGCTTTCCATTACTCTCTGTTGGTTTCTGCGGGTACCGTACCGGTGAATGCCTGGGTCAGCTATCCTGCTGATGGAACACCAAATAAACTGAGAACACTGTGGCGGTACTTGTTATGCAAGACATGCTAACGAATGTGTAAATGCAATGTCATGTTTATCAATTCCAAAGGTATTCTACCCCCTTGATTCCAATCTCTCAATAGATAAACGATGTAAAAAAAAAGACTAAGTCGTTGATGAGAACCAAGAAAGTTATGACTAGAATCAAGTAGAAGATATAAACCCCACATAAATGGATAAACATGTGTGAATGATTATGAATGCAAAATGATGTGATGCAAAATGATGTGAATGCAGTGTAGTGGCATGGGAATCAGGATCGTTGTATCTGCTTGAACATCTGTCAGGTTGCACTGTCTGGAGAGAAATTAAGAGCACACCAAACAAAGGTCATGGGACGAATCATGTTATCCTTAACATCAACCACCCATTTTGGTGGATTATGGTTTACACCTTATCAACACCCAAGTTTCATTGATATTAAGGATACCTGATCGGATCAACCATGAATCAAGGGTTTGTTGCAAGTCACGAGCATGAAGTTTAGGTTAAGAACCACCCAAAAGGAGTGTACTAAGGTTTAAACCTGCCAAACATGTTCTAAAGAAGGTTCCCATAGTCATAATCCCATCTTTCGGATATTATCGGAGGAACGACTACTCGTATTCCAAAAATATTCTCAAGAGAGACTCTTATGAGTGTAGTATCGCGTAACAATCGTATCAAATCTTACACTTGAACGACTTTCGCACTACGTCCTACGAATAAGCCAAGATGGGTTTGGTAAACTAAGGTCCTCGGCTTCTAAGGTCTATATTGGAAAAAGTAATGTCTAACCACAACTTACTTGTGTGACATTATTGATCTCAACATGACCTCCACCAAGTGAATGGGCCTGCAAGTCAACTTGTTAAGGAATAACTCCACACAAGTCGACAAGACTATGCCATTCTCCTATCCTAAGTACACTCGAGTTCGGGTATAGAACTCATCTCACAAAGATCACCAAGCAGCCATAGCCATCCAACAGATACAACAATGATATATACACAATGCAATAAGGTAAAGCAGGTAAATAAATAACTGTACAAAAGCATGAACACCCAATAAACAAACAAACTACAAAAGCTAGGAGGGACTCGCTTAGGGAAACCGGGTCCCCAGCAGAGTCGCCAGCTGTCGCAACCTGAAAAAATACAGTGTACAAAAAAACAAGCGGCGAAAGAATATGATAGAAGAGTCGCCACCGTGCGTTATTTATCCCAAAGGAGGGAAAGGAAACGCTCAAAATAAACCTGAAAAGAGGAAAGGAAAAGAAAAGGTCTCGCAACCAAATCTTGGGTTCGGGAGTCGGTTAAGTGAAGGGAAGGTATTAGCACCCCTGCGTATCCGTAGTACTCTACGGGATCCACTTTTGTAGTTCTTTTCTAAAGGGTGTGAGTTTATCTTGTGCTGTTTACTAAAAAAGGGGGTTAAATGAAAATGACTCGCGCGGATATCGCATCCACTGCATACGTATCTCATCTGAATATGAGAATCAGAGTCTTCGTAGCTCGGCTGACCTATGGGTTGGGGGATGTGTGCTCGCTAAGACATCGCATCTTATGCCTACGTATCTCATCTGGAAAGAGAATCAGAGCAAGCCGTAGTTCGGCTAACTACGGGGTTATGGATTGGGTTTTGGACGAACGACGTTACTATGCAATCTACCGGATGCTCGACCTTTGGAGACTTACTCGCCTGTAGTAGAAGGAGTAAACGTGTGTTTAGGAGAATAAAAATCAATGAAGGGTTAGGGTTTGGGATGCTCATGCAAAAAGGAGTTCTGGACGAAGGAACCTGTAAAAAAATAAACACACAGAAACATTGCCTCCTATCGAGGTCTTCCAAATAGGAAAGAAGTAAAATGCGGGAAAAATGTAAAAGTACCACGCGGATAAAGATCCGAAGTAACAACAATTAGAGGAATGGGAAACCCATGGATCCTTCCAAGCTAAACACCATCAAAGAGAGTGAGTCAGTACATGTAATCGGAATGAAACCTCCAGGCGGTATCCCACAAATAAAGTGGAACACCAGGCGAACCATCTCTACAAAAGTCATGTGAGCCCTCACAAAAACTCAACAAACAGGTTAGAGATAAAAAAAAGGGTAATCAAGGGTTTCCCTCAAATCAAAATGTAACTACATGAATCATGCCATTAAAGTTCACAAAAAAGACATGCATCAAAAGGGTATCAAATTCACCCATAATACCTCAAACATTCAGAGCATTCAAATTAAAGGCATAAAGATGATGGATATAGGGCAAACCTGATGGAGAGCTTGATTGAAATTGAGTTGCACCCGTGAGGTTTACAAAACAATCTTTAGGGTTTATGTGAGGCAGAGGTGATTCTGTGCAGTTGAGTTCCCTTCAGGGTTTGGAGGCTGCTCTGAACTCTGTTAGCTCTTCTCTCACTATCTTTTTCCAGCCAGGGTAATAGGAATAAAATTGCCTTTTGTTTCACTGAAACTCTGAATTTATAACCTGATTTTTGTGGACTTGTGGGCTCAAATGAGAGAGGTCCAAGTCCAAGATTTTTTCTTTTATTTATTTATTTATTTATTTAATTATTATTTTATTTTAATTTTTTTTTTATTTAATTTTTTTTGTTTTTCGTTTTTTGTTTTTCGGTTTTTTTCTTTGTTATATAATATATATTATATATATATATTATATATATATATATATATATATATATATATTAAAAATATTCTGATTGCCATGATGAAATGCAAATGCTAAATGACCTAAAAATGATTGCATGCATGAGGCGTAAAGCGTATGCTTCCAGGAAAAATGAAGGGTAAATTTTGGGGTATTACATTCATATCAGGGGAACCATTGCCACTTAATCTGAAAAAGAGGCATCATCTTCACCTTCAGAATCAGAGTTGCCACTAGATTGAGCATTGGACCTCTCACTTGAGGTATTGGCATCTGAATCCTTGGTCTCACATGCCTTCTCTAAGCTACCAATACGAACCTCCAAAGCCTCTTTTCTTGCCTTGGTAAACCTAATACCATTATCCAGCTCCTTACAAGTTTCCTTTAATTGATCAATCAAGCTACCTTAAGAGGCAGGCTCCTTTCTTGTAGATGTCATGACAACATCATTGACATGGCTTCCTTCAAACAGCTTGTAGTGAATGGATAGTGGAGGCTTTCTTCTGCTTGGAATGTCACTTGTGTTGAGAATGCCTGGTTGCTGGCTCAAGATGATTCCACAAATGATAGATGGAAAGGCAATGGGTAGCTCCACTGCATTAGTGGAGGCATGTCTGACAATTTGATCAAACATAAACCTTCCAAAGTCAAAGTTTATCCTGGTTCCAATAGTATAAATGATTCTTCCAAGACCAATGGAGATGGTTGAGATATGATTAGTAGGCACCCAGTTGGTTGAACCAATCTTATGTAAGATCGCATATTTGACAGTTAGCTTGCCAGCTGATAGGTGATTCCTACTAGGTCATTCCTTAACTTGGCCAACAGTAATAGTCCTACAGATTTCATTGTCTGTAGCCTCTAAATCAACTCCTCCACCAGTTCCTCTCCCTAGGAACTTATTGATTATGGTTGGGGAGAATCTCACACGTCTACCTGTTACAAAAACTTTGCAAAATTCCCTGCTACTCTTTTCAGAAATATCCTCAAGGATATTCACAACAAACTCTTTTTCTAATCCCTCATAACATTGGGGCAGAGCAACCACAATCTTCATCAGTCCAACAACTTTAATCAGTTCCAGGACTTCCTTCACCTCTACAGCCTCCTTTCCCAGCTCCCTTTCCACAGCAACCCTCCTTTGAATGACAAACTTCCATTTGGCAGCACCATCTTCTAAATGAAAAGAGATGTTATCTAAGTGCACAGCGGCAGCTTTGCCTGGAGACTTCTTAACAGTCTGTCTTTTAGCAGGAGAGATGTCTGGGACATCCTCTTCGACATCATCATCAGAGTCAGAACTCTCTCTGACCTTCCTCTTCTTAACTTCCACTTTACTCCAAGATTTGGAGGGTCCTACACCAGCAACCTTTTTCACTCTTCTTGATGTCCTCATTTCAGCCACAGTCTTCCCTTTTCTGGTCCTCAGTTTCTTTGCTACACTTGGTTTCAGAAGATGAACCAAGGTGTCATCTTCTTCCTCCAGATCAATAATATTCTCAGCAGTTTCATGAGACACATTTGCTGGTTTCTTGCTAGGTAAGGTTTTACCTAGAGAACATAATCCCCCAGTAGTCACTTCCTTCTCTGATCTAGATGAATCATCATCTTTCTCAGCTTGGGGTTCCACTTCAGGAGAGGGGTCCCTTCTAGACAGAGGGGTGGAAACACCCTTGACTGCAGGCCCTTCATTTAGAATCCTAGTAACTAGGTTCCTAATGGTACGATCAGTAAAGTGCATGTCATCTTTATGAGGAGATTTTTCAGGAATGTTACCTTGCTTACTTCCAGCCATCAAAGAAGGACCTGGGGCGTCACCTGGTATCACACAAAGAGGAGTAACGTCCATCACGTTTTCATCTAGAAACTCCATGGAGGGAGTCCTTCCATGATGAGTGGGTTTTGAACCAGAGGATGAGGGATGTTGAGACTTTTTGTTGAACTTTTGAGAAAAATTTCTTTGCCCTAGCAGAGGTTTTTTGAGAAGTTGGATGAAGATGGAATTGGTTGTGTTTAGGTAGCGTGTGGAAATGGCATAAATACTGGTTCCAATACTAGGTAATGATTCATCATTAATGTGGCTCTTTCTTTTAAGTGGGCAGACAATATTTTTATTACCTTTTCAACTCCACGTTAATTGCCATAATTTTACAATAATCCAAATCCCCAATTTCCCTCTTACATATTCAAGCTGATTTTCATCCAAACCCCTTGCAAATTTGTTAGCTAATTGCATTTCATGCTGTAGAGCTATGAATTTGTCTTCCACAAATTCTCTAATGGAGTGATGACAGAAATAAATGTGCTTGATCCAACTGTGCTGAATAGGATTTTTGGACATAGTTGTAGCATTCAGGTTGTCATAGTACAATGTCATGATATCGTGTGTGACATTGTATGCAATCATCAGTAGTTTCAACCAACCCTGTTGAGAACAGCTACTTCCATCTGCTATATATTCAGCATAAACACCATTTTCATCTTTCAACTGTGTAGGAGCAGGCGTCCTTTCACTCTCCATCCCAATCTTTTCAACATTGTTCTTGGCACTTTTGCTTTGAGATATACACATAGGCCCTTCTATCTGCTTGGCTGGTAGCCCAAGTCCAACAAAGCTCTTTCCAACTTCAGACTGTATATGACTAGCAACATGTTCAACTATCTGATCCAACTTCCTATTCATTTGAGCCATCATGAGCTTTTCTCCTTTGGAAGTGATGTTAAGTCTGAGTTTCTGGTGTGACATCCTTGTCTGATATTTCCCACAAACTTTTAATTTGGGAGTTTCTCTAGCAGATATAATCATCTTCATCCCTTTCTCCTTGACCGAGGTACATTTTGAGGAGTAACTAATTTGAGAGTTCCACATGTAACAATTGTCTTTGGTTCTGACTCCTTCCATGATTACTTCACTTTCTTTGTTGGTAATCAGACATTCAGTTTTAGTGAAGTTAACATTTAGACCTTGGTCACATAGTTGACTGATGCTTATTAGATTTACAGTCAAGCCTTTGACAAGTAGGACCTTGTCAAGTTTAGGAACTCCAGGGCATTCAAGCTTTCCTATCCCCTTGATTTCCCCATTTGCTCCATCACCAAAGGTTACATAGCTTATGGCATGAGGATGAAGGCCAGTTAATAGGTCTTTGTTTCCAGTCATGTCTCTGGAGCAACCACTATCAAAATACCAATCTTCTTTAGCTGAGACTCTGAGGGGAATGTGAGCTATTAAACTTGTAACATTAGTCTTAGGAACCCATTGCTTCTTGTTAACAAGCCTGTGCTGTTTGGCTCTGGGTTGATAGTGAGTCTGATGATGACCAGGGCTAGGATAACCATACAGCTTATAGCAGAAGGGCTTTAGGTGACCAAATTTCCTACAATAATGGCATATCCATCTTTGGTGTTTCCCTTTCTGTTGTCTTCTCTTCTAATGTTGTGACATATGATGTGACATCACAGGTTTGCTTTTATTATGGCTGCACTTAGGTTTGACTTTAGGTTTGTAACCAGTGTCACTGCACTCAGGCTTAGATCCATTATATCCAATGCCAGATTTATCTCCTGTTATTTATCCATTTTGGAGAATCTTGTCTAAGGAGTCTGATCCATTGTTTAGCATTCTTATATACTTGGTCATCTCTTCTAGTTTAGAACTCAAGAACATAGCCTCAGTTTTTAACTTGGAGATGGTTTCTACATGCTCTGCCTTCTCATTCTCCAGCTGTACTATCACTTTCTTCTGGCTTTGACTTTCATCTAGCTTGGAATTCAGAAGCACTTCTTCTGTTTTTAATTTGGAGATGGTTTCCAAGTGTTCTACCTTCTCATTCTCAAGTTGAGTAATTACCTTCTTGTGGCTTTCAACATGTTTACATACCTATGCACTTTTGATACACAACTTTCTGTAGGTAGTAGCCAACTCTTTAGAGGTTACATCATCATCACTTAAGTCTTCATCAGAACCCCATCTTCCAGTCAAGGCAGTCCCCAAATTTGCAAACTCTTCTGTTTCACTCTCATCAGACCAAGTAGCAGCAAGACTCATCTTCTGCTTTTTGAGGTAGGTTCCACATTCAGTTTTGATGTGCCCATACCCATCACATTAATAGCATTGTACTTATTTTCCATCTTTGGGCTTATCATCTACCCTTGTTCTTCTTCCTGCATTGTTGGATTTACTGATGTCAGATGAGATGTTCTTGACATTAGCCTTAGATCTTACATCCATCTTTTTCAACAGTCTGTTGAACTATCTTCCCAACATTGCTACATCATTTTCCAGATCCTCCTCAACATCTTGACTATTTTCCTCCTCTGTGTTTGATATGAAGGCTATGCTTTTGGTTTTCCTTTCAGATCCATCATGTTGGTGTAAACCCTAGAGGCCAATACTTTTGGTACTTGTATCGAATTATTTATTAATAGTAAAAGGCTTTTTCTTTATTATGTTTGTTTAATAAAGTCCCTAGAATAGCTAGTCCGTTTAATGTATCAAGTATGACTCAATCATGAGATCACATTAAACCTATAGACACTATTCTTAAAGTATCCGTAGTCGAGCTTTATTGTGAAGTGGGATAACATTAAAGCATGAAGACTATTATGTTTATAGACTGATGATCACATGTCATGGATCATGGATAAGGAGTTATCAAGTCTTAAACATAGGTATGAATATTAAGAGTAATATTTATACTGGATTGACCCGCTATGAGAATACTATATAGACTGTTATGCAAAGTGTCATAAGTTATTCTCATGGTGATAATGGTGTATACCACCCTTCGACCTGAAACCACTATGGACCTTAGATGTAGAGTCGAGTGCCTTATTGCTGATCAAACATTGTCCGTAATTGGGTGACCATAAAGACAGTTGATGGGTACTCCACGAAGCATGCTAAGGGACATGAGTGAACTAGATGGAATTTGCCCATCCTGCGTAACAGGATAAATGTCTATGGGCCCAATATTGAACTAGACAAGGATGACACGGTCCATGCCTTGTGTTCAGTATAGACATAGAGGGCAAAAGGGTAATTGTGCACATTAGTATTATCATAGAAGGATTTGTCAGATCACATGACATTTTCGTGTCTTGGGTAGCAGTGATGTGTTGCTAGATACCGCTCACTGTTTATTATGTTAAATACATGATTTAATATAATTGCCAATGCCGCGAAAACCAACAGGGTCACACACAAAGGACGGATTGATGAGAGATAGAGTAACTAAGGAACACCGTAAGGTACTGTGCACTTAAGTAGAATACGAAATATGTCAAGGTACCACACGCTTAAGTGAATTTGGCATATTATAAGATATGGGCCACATACACTTAAGTGGGCATTTTAGCTTGTAGCCTACATAAGTGGTTCTATAAATAAAACTCTTGTGTAGAAGCATTTAGCAGTTGCAATTTCGTTTCTCTCTCTCTCTCTCAATCAAAGCCTTCATTCGTAGCAGCTAGCACTGAGATTGAAGGAATCCGTTCATGTGGACTGAGTAGAGGCGTTGTCATCGTTCAACGTTCATGATCGCTCCGTCGATCTGCATCAAAGGTTACAATCTCCACAAGAGGTAACGATTCTATTACTGATCATGCCCATTCGTAAGGATCATAAAAGGTGAAATTTTAAATGCCGCTGCGTTTTGGATCGCCCTTCTCCTTCAGTGGTATCAGAGCCACTTACGAAACCATGCATCTGATAGCTGTTTATTTTCTGTATTTTCTGTATTAATACGATTAAAAGACAAAATGAATCAAAGAATAAAGGAGTAATTAAATTGAGATCGATCAAGTTATATATATGATATAAGTAATCCTGATGCAAAATACGGTATATATGATATACTATTTCTGTTTCGTTCATTCAAACACTTAATGGTTGTTTTCCTTTGAGCGATCAATGGTCGTTTGCTTCTTGATCCGACATTAGTATGGTGAAGCAATGACGTATTGATCAATCATACTGAATCAACAATCGAGATGTGTTTGACAGTCTGAAATTGGTGCATTAGGGTAAATGACGGCACAAGGGTTGTGTTCTCAAAGAGTTATGCATTAGGGTTAATGACGGCACAAGGGTTGTGTTGTCAAAGAGTTATGCGATTAGGGTTGTGACTGCGCAAGAGTTGTGCTTTAAAGTATCAAGCGTTGATGCGAAAAACGATGTCGATTTCAAATCAATTGTTCATTAAAATTTTCGGCCAGGGGCGCTTCCCCTACAACCCCGCAAGGGGCGGTGGAACACCCGTTCCCGCTGACCGGGCAGCGGACCCCCGGCTAACTCTGTGTAGTGTGATCGGTCGCCGAAATTTAATTTGGTTTTAATTAATTAAAATAATTAAAATTAATAATAATAATGTGTTTATTATTATTGTCTTGTGGTGATCGGTTATGGCCTTAGTTTTCCTTTATTTTGTTTTGGGTTTTAAAATACGACCTGTGTGTCGTGCCTCTCTTTTAATCTCTTAATGTAACTTCTTTTCTCATCTCACTCCCTCGTATGTAAAACGAGTTTCTTTTATGTAATGTAATGTTATGAAGAAAGAGAAGAATTCAATACCAAAGGAGGACAACCTTGAGGATCTTGCTTGGAGAAGCTTAGATCGTTATTAGGTTGGCTTAGGTTCTCTCATTGGCTTGGGAGAACAATTGCGCTAGGGGCCATAACTCTTTCATTATGTATGTATGTTGACGCATGTGAATGTATGTTGATGCATGTGAGAGACGATTTATATGATAAATAAGCCGGTGAGATCAGTATAATTGCAAATTCCCTTAAATTAAATATTAAGTTCATGCTTTCCAAGTTTTAACACTCATCAAGACTAGTATCGGATAATGTAGGTTTCGCCTACGCGAGGTGCATGTTCTATATTAGTAAGGTGCGATGGGATAATTGTAATATCCAATTGTTAAAACAATGGGTCAAACTTAACTAAACAAATTATAATAAGATTATATATGTTTAGAAGCAAGAGTTGGAAATGATCCATGTGATGGATTGGAATAAAGGAGTTATTCACCCAACTAAAATATTCGAGAGTTGTATTAGATACAATTGGAAGGAGTTCCTACCTAAATAACCTAGTTTTGTGTAATCCGCCTATGCGGACTTAGAACAAAGTGAAATATGGATCTCGACCCACTAGAAAATCTTCCAACAGGATTTTCCGAATCAAATGGTGAGGGTCATTTGTTTTGAGTAAAATAGTGGGATCATATTTAATTAAAGGCCTAATTAAATATCTTATTGATACTTATATTTTCATTATTTTCATGTAGATTACCATGACAACAAACACGTCTAACAACATTTTGCGATCAATCCTTGACAAGGAAAAATTGTCTGGGACAAATTTTCTGGATTGGCACCGAAAACTGAGGATTGTCCTCAAACATGATAGAAAGCTGTATGTCTTGGAGAAACCTATTCCTGAAGAGGAACCTCCTAGTTTTGCACCTAAGGCAGAAAGAGATGCTTATAAGAAGCATGTTGATGATGCCAATGAAACTGCTTGTCTCAGGCTAGCTACCATGAACTCATAGTTGAAAAAGCAACATGAGAACATGGTAGCGTTCGATATGATCGAACACCTGAAGATGCTCTATCAAGAGCAAGTAAGGCATGAAAGGTTTGAAGTTTCAAAAGCCCTTTTTCAAGGCAAGTTAGCCGAGGGAGCCCCTGTAGGTCCCCATGTGCTCAAGATGATTGGGTATGTGGAAAACCTTGAGAGGTTGGGTTTTCCCCTCGGAAAGGAACTTGCGACTGATTTGATCTTGCAATCATCGCCAGATAGATTCAGTCAATTTGTCTTAAATTTCAATATGAATGATATGGAAAAATCTCTTCATGAACTTCTAGCCATGTTAAGAAATGCTGAGCAGAATCTGAAGTCAAAAGGGAAGTCCTTTCTGATGATCAGAAATGGAAAGAGACAGAATAAAAGGCCCACCAAGAAGGGTGATAAAGGGAAAGGCAAGGAAGTTGCCAAACCTAAACCCACTATTTCTGCTTTGAAGCCTAGTGGAGGCATAGCAAAAGAAGGCACCTGCTTCCATTGCGGTAAGACCAGACACTGGAAGAGAAACTGCCCAAAGTACCTGGAAGATAAGAAGAATGGAGTAGAGACTTCAACTTCAGGTATTTTTGTTATTGAAATTAATTTATCTACTTCTGCATCATGGGTATTAGATACTGGATGCGGTTCTCACATTTGTACCAATGTGCAAGGACTAAAAAGGAGTAGAGATTTGGCAAAAGGTGAAGTTGACCTACGAGTTGGAAATGGAGCAAAGGTTGCTGCTTTAGCCGTAGGAACTTATGTATTGACTTTACCTAGTGGTTTAATAATTCAGTTAGAGAACTGTTATTATGTACCTGCAATTAGCAGGAATATTATTTCCGTTTCTTGTTGGAATAAGTTTGGTTTTTCATTTATAATAAAGAACAATTGTTGCTCAATTTATTTGAATGATATATTCTATGCTACTGCACAAATTAACAATGGACTATATGTCCTTGATCTTGAAATGCCTATTTATAACATTAATACTAAAAGGATGAAACCTAATGATTTAAATCCAACTTACCTTTGGCATTGTCGATTAGGCCACATAAATGAGAAACCCATTTCCAAACTCCATAAAGATGGACTCTTGGACTCTTTTGATTATGAATCATATGAGACATGCATATCTTGTTTAATTGGAAAGATGACAAAGTCTCCATTCACAGGAAAAGGTGAAAGAGCTAATGATCTTTTGGCCCTCATATATACTGATGTATGTGGACCACTGAACATACCAGCCAGATGAGGTTTTCAATACTTCATCACATTTACTAATGATTTCAATAGATATGGTTTTGGGTATTTAATGAAACACAAATTAGAGTCCTTTGAAAAGTTCAAGGAATTCAAGAATGAAGTACAAAACCAACTAGGAAATAATGTTAAAACTCTTCGATCAGATCGAGGTGGTGAGAATTTAAGCCTAGAGTTTGATGACCATCTGAAAGAGTGTGGGGTCCTATCCCAACTTACTCCTCCTGGAACACTCCAATGGAATGGTGTATCTTAGAGAAGAAATCGAACCCTTTTGAACATGGTCCGATCCATGATGAGTCACGCCGATCTTCCAAACTCCTTTTGGGGACATGCACTATTGAGAGCAGCTTACACACTTAACCGTGTTCCATCCATAAAGGTTGAGAAGACACCATATGAGATATGGAGTGGTAAGAAACCACATATGTCTTACATGAAGATTTGGGGTTGCGAAGTTTATGTGAAATGACATATTTCAACTAAGCTTGAGCCCAAATCTGACAAATGCTTATTTGTGGGGTATCCTAAAGAAACAAGAGGGTATTACTTCTACAATCCTTCTGAGGGCAAAGTGTTTGTCGCTCAAACTGGAGTTTTTCGAGAAAAGGATTTTATTTCCAAAGGAATCAGTGGGAGGAAAGTAGAGCTTGAAGAAATTCAAGAATCACAAAGCATCCACACACCTATGGAGGAATTAGAGCAGGAAACACAAGTAGTTGTGGAAGAGCAACCTGCTCAAGTAGAACATGACCAGCGTAGGTCAAGCAGGATACGTCACATACCAGAGAGATATGGATATCTCATAACTGATCAAGGTGATGTATTACTCATGGATCAAGATGAGCTTGTGACCTACCAAGAGGCCATAACTGGTCCCGAGTCTGAGAAGTGGCTAGAAGCCATGAAATCTGAAATGGATTCCATGTACACAAACCAAGTTTGGACCTTGGTAGAGCCTCCTGTAGGAGTTAACCCTATAGGATGAAAGTGGGTCTTCAAAAAGAAGACTGACATGGATGGTAAGGTACATACCTATAATTCAAGACTGGTTGCAAAAGGATATAAACAAATTCATGGGGTTGACTATGATGAAACCTTTTCACCAGCTGCAATGCTTAAATCTGTTCGGATTTTACTTGCTATCGCTGCATATCATGATTATGAAATATGGCAGATGGATGACAAAACTGCTTTCCTTAATGGGAATCATCTTGAGGATGTGTACATAACACAACCTGAAGGATTTGACATACCAGAAGAATCTCAAAAGATATGTAAGTTACAAAGATCAATATATGGATTGAAGCAAGCTTCCAGAAGCTGGAATCTTCGTTTTGATGAAACAGTAAAACAATATGGATTCATCAAGAACGAAGATGAGCCTTGTGTCTACAAGAAGGTTAGTGGGAGCATGATCATTTTCCTGGTATTATATGTAGATGACATATTATTCATTGGAAACGATGTCCCTACCCTGCAACAAGTAAAGTCTTGGTTGGGGAAATGCTTCTCTATGAAGGACCTAGGTGAAGCAACCTATATATTAGGAATTAGAATCTATAGAGATAGATCACAAAAACTGCTTGGCCTAAGTCAGAGTACGTACATAGACACAATGTTGAGACGCTTTAATATGCATGATTCCAAGAAAGGATTCATACCTATGCAACATGGCCTGTGTCTATCAAAAACACAATCCCCTTCAACTAAGGAAGAAAGGGATCACATGAATAAGATTCGATATGCATCTGCAATATGATCTATCATGTATGCCATGTTATGTACTCGACCAGATGTCTCATATGCTTTAAGTGCAAAGAGTAGGTACCAATCTGATCCTGGTGATGCTCATTGGGTAGTTATCAAGAATATCCTTAAGTATTTCAGAAGAACTAAGGACTCATTCTTGATATATGAAGGTCAGGAAAAGTTGGCTGTAATTGGATACACCGATGCTGGCTTCCAGATAGATAAGTATGACTTTAGATCGCAATCAAGTTATGTGTTTTGCTTAAACGGTGGCGCTGTGAGCTGGAAAAGTTCAAAGCAAGATACAGTTGTTGATTCTACAACTGAGGCCGAGTATATTGCTGCCTCAACTGTAGCAAATGAAGTTGTTTGGATCAAAAAGTTCATTAGTGAACTTGGCATAGTTCCTAGCATTGTGGATCCCATTGGTCTCTATTGTGATAACAATGGTGCTATCGCACAAGCTAAGGAGCCTAGATCTCACCAACGATCCAAACACATGCTTAGGCGTTATCACCTCATTCGAGAGATAATAGATAGAAGAGGTGTGAAAATATGCAGAGTACCTACACTTGACAATATTGCTGACCCACTGACAAAGCCTCTTGCGCAGCAGAAGCATGATGTCCATACTAGATCTATGGGCATTAGGGGAATGCTTGATTGGCTCTAGTGCTAGTGGGAGATTGTTGGTGTAAGCCCTAGAGGCCAATACTTTTGGTACTTGTATCAAATTATTTATTAATAATAAAAGGCTTTTTCTTTATTATGTTTGTTTAATAAAGTCCCTAGAGTAGCTAGTCTGTTTAATGTATCAAGTATGACTAAATCATGAGATCACATTAAACATAAGGACAATATTCTTAAGGTATCCGTAGTCGAGCTTTATTGTGAAGTGGGATAACATTAAAGCATGAAGACTATTATGTTTATAGACTGATGATCACATGCCATGAATCATGGATAAGGAGTTATCAAGTCTTAAACATAGGTATGAATATTAAGAGTAATATTTATACTGGATTGACCCGCTATGAGAATACTATATAGAATGTTATGCAAAGTGTCATAAGTTATTCAATGGTGATAATGGTGTATAGCACCCTTCGACCTGAAACCACTATGAACCCTAGATGTAGAGTCGAGTGCCTTATTGCTGATCAAACATTGTCCGTAATTGGATGACCATAAAGACAGTTGATGGGTACTCCATGAAGCATGCTAAGGGACATGAGTGACGTAGATGGAATTTGCCCATCCTGCGTAATAGGATAAATGTCTATGGGCCCAATATTGAACTGGACAAGGATGACACGGTCTATGCCTTGTGTTCAATATAGACATAAGGGCAATAGGGTAATTATGAACATTAGTATTATCACAGAAGGATTTGTCAGATCACATGACATTTTCGTGTCTTGGGTAGCAGTGATGTGTTGCTAGATACCGCTCACTGTTTATTATGTTAAATACGTGATTTAATATAATTGCCAATGCCGCGAAAACCTACAAGGTCACACACAAAGGACGGATTGATGAGAGATAGAGTAACTAAGGAACACCGTAAGGTACTGTGCACTTAAGTAGAATACGAAATATGGTAAGGTACCCCGCGCTTAAGTGAATTTGGCATACTATAAGATATGGGCCACATACACTTAAGTGGGCTTTTTAGCTTGAAGCCCACACAAGTGAAGGAATCCGTTGTGTGGAATGAGTAGAGGCGTTGTCATTCTCTCACTCTCACTAAAGCCTTCATTCATAGCAGCTAGCACTGAGATTGAAGGAATCCGTTCGTGTGGACTGAGTAGAGGCGTTGTCATCTTTCAACATTCGTGATCGCTCTGTAGATCTGCATCAAAGGTTACAATCGTAACAAGATGTAACGATTCTATCACTGATCATTCCCATTCATAAGGATCATTAAAGGAGAAATTTTATATTCCGCTGCGTTTTGGATCTCCCTTCTCCTTCACATCATTCATTCCCTTCTCAAATGTTTGAAGGGAACCAATTAGCTCATCAACTCTCATGTTAGAGATGTCTTGAGACTCTTCTACGGCTGTCACTTTCATTGTAAATCTCTTATGGAGTGACCTAAGTATTTTCCTTACCAGCTTCTCATCTGACATCTTCTCTCCCAAGGCTCCTGAGGCATTAGCAATTTCAAGAATGCTCATATGAAATTCGTGTATATTTTCATCTTCTTTCATCCTTAAATTTTCAAACTTGGAGGTGAGCAGTTGTAGTCTAGACATTTTAACTCTAGAGGTGCCTTCATGAGTGGTTTTGAGAATGTCCCAAGCATCTTTAGCCACTTCACAGTTGTTTACCAACCTGAAGATGTTCTTGTCTACCCCATTGAATATGGCATTCAATACTTCAGAATTTCCAAGGGCTAGATCATCCTCCTCCTTGGACCATTGTTCTTCAGGCTTCTTGTCAATTGTGGCTTCTCATTCCTAAGTAATTATTGGATGTTCCCAGCCTGTTAACACAACCTTCCAAGCCTTATTATCCAGAGATTTTAAAAAAGATACCATTTGAGGTTTCCAATAGTCATAGTTAGATCCATCCAAAATTGGTGGCCTGTGAACAGATCCTCCATCTCTCTCCATTGTACCAGAAAGTGTTGTCCCTAGATCTCACCCAGAACCAGAGCAGGATGCTTGCTCTGATACCAATTGAAATTCTGGTATCAAATATGAGATGCCGAAGGTAATGTCACGACATTAATATCTGAGTGAAACAAACAGGACAAAGATAAAGAATAGTAATGCAAGAGACACAAGAAGTTGTTAACCCAGTTCGGTCCAAATCACCTAGATCTGGGGGCTAACAAGCCAAGAAGGAAATTCACTAAAATAGAATTAGTTCAAAGACTCTTCGTACACTTCAACAAGTTACAGTCTTTCTCACCTAATCTCTACCCGTGCAATTTCTACCTAAGCACTCTTAGATATGAGAACCCACTCACTTCCCTTCAATCACACCTGTGATTTTAAACAACAATTCCTTGTGAAAATAAAACACTTTTCAATAACACACACTTGATTTTACTTCACAGTTTCAATCAAGTAGACACACACTTGATCTTGCTTAACAACTTTGATCAAGTAGACACACACTTGATCTTGCTTAACAGCTATGATCAAGTAGACACACACTCTTGCTTACAAGCTTAAAGTGACAAATTACAACCCACAAATCAGACCAATTCAATCATCTATGGATAAATTGAATGGCTTACAAGTATCACGATTAAACAAGACACAAACCTTTGCTTTCTCTCAGTATTTCACTTAGTATTGGTTGTGTCCCAAATCAGGTTTTCCAAGTTCCTTTTTATAGAAGCTTTCAGCTGGGCTTGGACATCTTGAAAACCCTAAACTATTTTCCAATTAAATCTTCTCATGACAGCTGGTTAGATCTCCTTGGAAAATAAGTAAATCAGGTTGTAATCAATGATTGAATGCGCCTGCAAATCAGATCTTCAATCATACATAGATTTCCATTAAATGCGCAATCACAAAACACAAAACACAAATCGGGTCTGACATATTGGAACAATCCTGCATAATTCCATTTATAATTTCCAGCAGGTACCTAACAAATCAGATGCCATGACATTGTGTATGACATCCTGAAACAATCCTGCATAATTATATTTTCCATTTAAACTCCAGCAGGTACACAATATCAGATGCCACGACATGGTGTATGACATTCTGAAACAATCCTGCATAATTATGTTTTTAAACTCTAGCAGGTACATAGATATCTTATGTTAAGACATCACAAACAACATCTTGTGAACACTCTTTATTTTACCAAAATTGCTGCCAACACTTAGAACCAACAGTTCATACCTTTTCCATTTTCCTTTGGAAACAATAAAAGTGCGGTGGTGACTCTGGTTTTATTGACGTCAAGTTTCTCCGTAGCTTGATGGTCATGCATTTACCGCTACAATTAACTATCACAAATACAATTTCATTTCACCTTCTTATTCATATACTGACTTGGGGTGTAGAAATGTTAACCTTGCAGCCCCCATCCCTCACTCCACCGTATTGGAAGCCATAATTCATCGCCATTGTCGTTTAACTTGTCATCTCTGGTTCTATAACATAATAATGGCGTCGTATGTGAGAATCGATTGATGATTCCTTTGATTTCCCTAACATAACAAATTGATCATGAGAGGAATCTCATCTGATCAAAACCATCCATTTATTTTGGGAGATGAAATGTACATTTCATCAATCCCCTAAATCCAATGGTTTTGATCCAATAAAAGTCAAATCAATCATGACCAAGGTCCATCAGAAAGTCAAACATCACAAAACCATAAAAATGACTCAACATAATTTTTAAACATTTAATCAATTAAAAATAAATTTAAAAATGAATTAAAATGCATTTTAATTTGGACAAAACCTTAAATCCCTTCAAAACACCCAATAAATGGCCAAGGGATTTATCCTAGGTTCAAAAAGGTCAAAGGACCTTAGACAAAAAATTTCACAATTTTTAGAAAGTCAAAAGTATTTTTAAATAATTAAAAATACGCACAAAAATATTTAATTCATAAAAATACCGAAATCAATCCAAAAAATAATTTTAATTCAAAATATGGAAGAGAAAAATATTGATATTTTTTTTGTGAAAGTCCCATATTTTTTGGATTAAAAATGTATTTATTATGAATAAACAAAATAAATAAATTAAATGAAAAATATGAAAATATGAAAAATCAGGGGCCATCAGATCTCCCTCATTAATTGAGGTGGCAAATCTGATGACCACGCGCAAGGGGAACACAATGGACTTGAGTCAATGCGCGCAAACAAAGTCAAACATATCAAAGGTCAAGATTATAATATTTACACATGATCAAATGGTTGGGAAGACGCCAATGCACCACCGGAGCCCTAGCTCCGGTCTACTTCAACGGTGGTCCTCACCAGACTGGTCCACCACCAACCTTCACCAAAATAAAAAGTGTGGACATGGTTTTAAAGGAAAAATGCTCAGGAGCTTGAATTTGGCCTCCATTTTATCCAATTCTAAGTATAATGAAAAATACATGGATTTGAAAATTGAGGTTCATGATCTGAGTTGCTTCGATTTGACCTTAAGCAACTCAATCTTGTTGCCTACATTTGTAGGACTTCAGCAAACCAAAAATCAATCAAAATTGTTGAGAAATGAGGGAGAATCAAAGAAAAGAATTTTATGAAATTTCTCCTTCGGGTATCTTCAATTCAGCTTGATCTTGATCTGAATTTGCTTGGTTCTTCCACCTCTTGCTTCCAATGACCAATTGAGATGGAAAAGGCAATGAATCCTTGGAGTTTGAACTTCAAAACAGAAGGTGAAATTCAAACTCGATTTCTAAGAAATCCTCAAGGTATTCTATGGTGTGAGGTTCTGAGATCTCTTGGCAGAGCTTGGGCAAGTTGTGTGTGTGTGTGTGTGTCGATCTTGAGGCAATGGACTTGTTTATATATCTTATGAAATTCAGTTTTGCATCCTTTGAAATTTTTAACAAAATTAGAAACCATGGTCCATGGATGCAAGGGAATGGCATTAGGCACAATCAATGATGCAATCTAACTTCAATTCGTGCATTATGAATACTGAGGTCATCACATGAAAGCATGCAAAGAGAAATGATCATTTGTATCCAAAACATTCCAAAACAAACCCAACAAAGGAACCATGTGCAAGTCCATTTAATCTTGTCCAAATGAAGTGATCTTGAACTTTTTGGAAAGGTGACATCATGGGGAACAAAGTTTATGTTGAAAACGTTTCCATTTGAAGCATGGATCATGATGAATTTTAAGGTGGGAGTTTGGGAAATCAGACATAATTGAAAATTTTCTAAGTACCAAGTCAAATGACCACTTCTTCCACCTTGAATAATTTTTGCCATGAGATTCAAATGAAAATGGTTCCTTCATAAAAGTTGTAGATATTGAATACCTATTAAATTTGGTCACAAATTTGACCTCATTTGGATTTTGCATGAGGGAGTTATGGATTTTAGAAGTTGAGGAAAATTGCTTGTTCAAAAAGTTGGAGAGAACATCTTGAAATGTATCATGAAACTTGGATGGTCTTCATATCATAAAAATTGAGCAAGTTGTGATCCTTGGAAATTGACCTCCTTACTAGGGCACAAACAAAATGACCTATAATCTTTCACCATAAAAAATGGCTTTCCAAACAAAACTAGATCATGATGTCAACACGAAAGTTTCTTGTAATGTCATAAATAGTAAAGTCTCTCTTGGAATAATTTTCATATGACAAATATTATAGGAGATAGGGTATAGAGAACCCTAGTTTTGACCAGTTGACTTTCTCTAGTCAACCTCTTTGAACCAACTTGAAAAATTGAAGTTTTTTGGATCTTTAGAGCTCATGGAGGATCATCTATGCATAAAATGATGTATTAACAAGTATACCTTGATATATTGTACCAAATGTTGAAGAAACGTGATGAGGAAGTCACACAAGATACCTAGATGAATTAGGGCTTCCAAGGCAAACACGCTTCAAACTCTTGATGAATTCTTAATCCAAATGATAAATGAAGAACATGGGGATCCATATATGATGTCTAGAACCATTCTGAACCATCCGTTGATTGATTTCCTTGCACTGGGGGTCTCAAACCCTAGTTGTAAGCTTGATGTAGCATTGGGGGATGCACATACAACCTACAAAAGAAACAAAGCTATACATAAAAATATTTTTGGTATTTTGGTTTGTCGACAAAGAAAAAAAAGTATGATACAATCGAATGTACTTGATGATCTCTCCCCATGCAAACCTAATGAATGAGGGGTAAGGAGGATACCAAGGTGTGATCCCAAAGTCAATGCAAATGATGAGATAGCATGAGGGATCTTAGGGTCAAAATTGGGGATATGAAGGTTAAAATCTTCATCTCAACTCAGTAGAATGGACTTAAATAACAACATCTAGAAACAAATTTTAGTCCCTAAGAGACCTCATGATGCATATGATGTATGTAAAAATAATCCTTGTGGGGCATATATTGCCACAAAGGAAAAGAATCCGAAGAGACCAAAAGTCCAAAGGAGTGTAATGCATCCCATAACGAAAAATCACTGAGGAGACAGAGACTCTAGGGGATAAAAGGCTATGCGTAGGTCAAGCTACGACTTGAAAACTGCTAGAGACACAAGGGATTTTCCATGAAAATAAATCTACAAAAAGACTTGGCCTGAAGAAGGTTATCTGCAGGGGATGTCGATTTCATTGAGGAAATACGTGCCCAAACTC